>NC_086444.1:207739724-208082224 GCF_028390025.1 Pseudophryne corroboree
TACCCTAGCACCGGCCCTGCCTGCACTTTATAATTCACACCCTCTTTTTTTGTAGATGCACATTTTAAAAGTTTCATACACAGGATTAGAACCAACGACCTATTACACTGGAAGTAGGCACCTTACTGATGGAGATATTTGCTCCTGTACAGGAAGCGTGAGAATTCTAACTATGGTGGACATTCCGAGTTGTTCGCTCGCTGCCGTTTTTAGCAGAATAGAGATCAGGCTAAAAACCGGCAATTCTGAGCATGCGTATTGGCCCCTGCGCACGCGCAAAGCTATGCAATTTTACACAGAACTGTGCGACGCTTTTCAGTCGCTCTGCTGATCGGTGAGTGATTGACAGGAAGTGGGTGTTTCTGGGTGGTAACTGAGCGTTTTCCGGGAGTGTGCTATAAAACGCAGGCGTGCCAGACGAAAACGCAGGAGTGGCTGGGGAAATGGGGGAGTGGCTGGCCGAACGTAGGGCGTGTTTGTGACGTCAAACCAGGAACCAAACAGTCTGCAGTGATCGCAATCTAGGAGTAGGTCTGGAGCTACTCAGAAACTGCAGGGAAATATTTAATAGCAGAACTGCTAACCTTTCGTTCGCAATTCTGCTAAGCTAAGATACACTCACAGAGGGCGGCGGCCTAGCGTTTGCAATGCTGCTAAAAGTAGCTAGCGAGCGATCAACTCGGAATGAGGGCCTATATGAAGTTACAATTACACAAGTAACTTCATATAGTTAGAATTCTCTTGCTTCCTGTACAAAAAGCAAATAGCTCAATCAGTAAGGTATTTGCTTCCAGTATAAAAGGTTGTGGGTTCTAATCTTGGGTATGACACTTATAAAATAATTGGCAGAGAAATAATCAGCATTGTGAGTAACTGAGCAGATCTATGTAGGTTGTGGCTGCATACTACATAAATCTGCCTAGTTGCAATGGTTTTAAACTGCCAATTCTAAGTAGATTCACATTGGGCCTAATTCAGAGTTAATCACAGCAGAAAATTTGTTAGCAGTTGGGCAAAACCATGTGCAGTGCAGGATGGCAGATATAACATGTGCAGAAAGAGTTAGATTTGGGAGGGGTGTGTTCAGACTAGAGATGTGCACCGAAAACTTTTCGGGTTTTGGTTTTGGATTCGGTTCCGCGGCCGTGTTTTGGATTCGGAGGCGTTTTGGCAAAACCTCCCTGAAAATTTGTTGTCGGACTCGGGTGTGTTTTGGATTCGGGTGTTTTTTTTTCAAAACCCCCTCAAAAACAGCTTAAATCATAGAATTTGGGGGTAATTTTGATCCTATGGTATTATTAACCTCAATAACCATAATTTCCACTCATTTCCAGTCTATTCTGAACACCTCACAATATTATTTTTAGTCATAAAATTTGCACCGAGGTCGCTGAATGACTAAGCTAAGCGATCCAAGTGGGCGGCACAAACACCTGGCCCATCTAGGAGTGGCACTGCAGTGTCAGACAGGATGGCACTTAAAAAATGAGTCCCCAAACAGCACATGATGCAAAGAAAAGAGAAAAAGAGGTGCACTGTGGTCGCTGGATGGCTAAGCTAAGCGACACAAGTGAGCGGCACAAACACCTGGCCCATCTAGGAGTGGCACTGCAGTGTCAGACAGGATGGCACTTAAAAAAATTGGCCCCCAAACATCACATGATGCAAAGATAAATAAATTAAAAAAGAGGTGCAAGATGGAATTGTCCTTGGGCCCTCCCACCCACCCTTATGTTGTATAAACAGGACATGCACACCTTAACAAACCCATCATTTCGGCCACAGTGTCTGCCACACGACTGTGGCTGAAATGACTGGTTGGTTTGGGCCCCCACAAAGAAAGAAGCAATCAATCTCTCCTTGCTCAAACTGGCTCTACAGAGGCAAGATGTCGACCTCATCATCATCCTCCGATTCCTCACCCCTTTCACTGTGTACATCCCCCTCCTCGCAGATTATTAATTCGTCCCCACTGGAATCCACCATCTCAGCTCCCTGTGTACTTTGTGGAGGCAATTGCTGCTGGTGAATGTCTCCACGGAGGAATTGATTATAATTCATTTTGATGAACATCATCTTCTCCACATTTTCTGGAAGTAACCTCGTACGCCAATCGCTGACAAGGTGACCGCCTGCACTAAACACTCTTTCGGAGAACACACTGGAGGGGGGGCAACTTAGGTAAAATAAAGCCAGTTTGTGCAAGGGCCTCCAAATTGCCTCTTTTTCCTGCCAGTATACGTACGGACTGTCTGACGTGCCTACTTGGATGCTGTCACTCATATAATCCTCCACCATTCTTTCAATGGTGACAGAATCATATGCAGTGACAGTAGACGACACGTCAGTAATGGTTGGCAGGTCCTTCAGTCCGGACCAGATGTCAGTTTTCGCTCTTGACTGCCCTGCATCACCGCCAGCGGGTGGTTTTGGAAATCTGATCCTTTTCCTGGCAGCTCCAGTGGCGGGAGAAAATGAAGGAGGAGCTGTTGGCGGGTCACGTTCCGCTTGACTTGACAAGCGTCTCACCATCAGGTCTTTGAACATGTGCAGACTTGTGTCTGCCGGTAAGAGAGATACAACGTAGGCTTTAAACCTAGGATCGAGCACAGTTGCCAAAATGTAGTGCTCTGATTTCAACAGATTGACCACCCATGAATCCTGGTTAAGCAAATGAAGGGCTCCATCCACAAGTCCCACATGCCTAGCGGAATCGCTCCGTTTTAGCTCCTCCTTCAATCTTTCCAGCTGCTTCTGCAAAAGCCTGATGAGGGGAATGACCTGAATCAGGCTGGCAGTGTCTGAACTGACTTCACGTGTGGCAAGTTCAATGGGTTGCAGAACCTTGCACAATGTTGAAATCATTCTCCACTGCGCTTGAGTCAGGTGCATTCCCCCTCCTTTGCCTATATCGTAGGCAGATGTATAGGCTTGAATGGCCTTTTGCTGCTCCTCCATCCTCTGAAGCATATAGAGGGATGAATTCCACCTCGTTACCACCTCTTGCTTCAGCTGATGGAGGGGCAGGTTCAGGAGTGTTTGCTGGTGCTCCAGTCTTCGGGACGCGGTGGCTGAATGCCGAAGGTGGCCCACAATTCTTCGGGCCACCGACAGCATCTCTTGCACGCCCATGCCATTTTTAAAAAAATTCTGCACCACCAAATTCTATGTATGTGCAAAACATGGGACGTGCTGGAATTTGCCCACATGTAATGCACGCATAATATTGGTGGCATTGTCCGATGTCACAAATCCCCAGGAGAGTCCAATTGGGGTAAGCCATTCTGCGATGATGTTCCTCAGTTTCCGTAAGAGGTTGTCAGCTGTGTGCCTCTTATGGAAAGCGGTGATACAAAGAGTAGTCTGCCTAGGAACGAGTTGGCATTTGCGAGATGCTGCTACTGGTGCCGCCGTTGCTGTTCTTGCTGCGGGAAGCAATACATCTACCCAGTGGGCTGTCACAGTCATCTAGTCCTGAGTCTGCCCTGCTCCACTTGTCCGTGGTTAAGTGGACATTGGGTACAACTGCATTTTTTAGGACACTGGTGAGTCTTTTTCTGACGTCTGTGTACATTCTCGGTATCGCCTGCCTAGAGAAGTGGAACCTAGATGGTATTTGGTACCGGGGACACATTACCTCAAGAAATTCTCTAAGTCCCTGTGAACTAACGGCGGATACCGGACGCACGTCTAACAAAGTTATCCGCTTTGCAACAGGATGAATGCTGTGATATTTCATCTTCCTCGCAAAGGACTGTTGGACAGTCAATTGTTTACTGGAAGTAGTACAAGTGCTCTTCCGACTTCCCCTCCGGGATGATGATCGACTCCCAGCAGCAACAACAGCAGCGCCAGCAGCAGTAGATGTTACACTCAAGGATCCATCGGAGGAATCCAAGTCAGGAGAGGACTCGTCAGACTTGTCAGTGACATGTCCTGCAGGACTATTGGCTTTCCTGTCTAAGGAGGAAATTGACACTGAGAAATTGAAACTGACACTTGGTGGTGTGGTTTGCAGGAGCTTGGTTACAAGAGGAAGGGATTTAGTTGTCAGTGGACTGCTTCTGCTGTCACCCAAAGTTTTTGAACTTGTCAATGACTTCTGATGAATGCGCTCCAGGTTACGTATAAGGGAGGATGTTTCTAGGTGGTTAACGTCCTTACCCCTACTTATTACAGCTTGACAAAGGCAACACACGGCTTGACACCTGTTGTCCGCATTTCTGTTAAAATAATTCCACACCGAAGAGGTGATTTTTTTTTTGTAATTTGACCAGGCATGTCAATGGCCATATTCATCCCACGGACAACAGGTGTCTCCCCAGGTGCCTGACTTAAACAAACCACCTCACCATCAGAATCCTCCTTGTCAATTTCCTCCTCAGCGCCAGCAACACCCATATCCTCATCCTGGTGTACTTCAACAGTGACATCTTCAATTTGACTATCAGGAACTGGACTGTGGGTGCTCCTTCCAGCACTTCCAGAGGGCGTGCAAATGGTGGAAGGAGCCACCTCTTCCCGTCCAGTGTTGGGAAGGTCAGGCATCACAACCGACACAATTTGACTCTCCTTGGAGATTTGTGATTTAAACGAACGCACAGTTCTTTGCTGTGCTTTTGCCAGCTTAACTCTATTCAGTTTTCTAGCGGAAGGATGAGTGCTTCCATCCTCATGTGAAGCTGAACCACTAGCCATGAACATAGGCCAGGGCCTCCGCCGTTCCTTGCCACTCCGTGTCGTAAATGGCATATTGGCAAGTTTACCCTTCTCCTCAGACGCTTTTAATTTAGATTTTTGGGTCATTTTACTGAACTTTAGTTTTTTGGATTTTACATGCTCTTTACTATGACATTGGGCATCGGCCTTGGCAGACGACGTTGATGGCATTGAATCATCTTTGCCATGACTAGTGGCAGCAGTTTCAGCACTAGGTGGAAGTGGATCTTGATCTTTCCCTATTTCACCCTCCACATTTTTGTTCTCCATTTTTTAATGTGTGGAATTATATGCCAGTAATATTATTATATCAATAGCAATGGCCTACTGTACTGTACAACTATATACTGTTGGTCACCAAAATGCTGCACTGTAATACTATATATACTGCTCACAAAAATGCAGCACAGATATGGAATGGATACTTGCAGTGACACAGAGCTGCAAGATACAGCAATGGCCTACTGTACTGTACAACTATATACTGTTGGTCACCAAAATGCTGCACTGTAATACTATATATACTGCTCACAAAAATGCAGCACAGATATGGAATGGATACTTGCAGTGACACAGAGCTGCAAGATACAGCAATGGCCTACTGTACTGTACAACTATATACTGTTGGTCACCAAAATGCTGCACTGTAATACTATATATACTGCTCACAAAAATGCAGCACAGATATGGAATGGATACTTGCAGTGACACAGAGCTGCAAGATACAACAATGGCCTACTGTACTGTACAACTATATACTGTTGGTCACCAAAATGCTGCACTGTACTACTATATATACTGCTCACAAAAATGCAGCACAGATATGGAATGGATACTTGCAGTGACACAGCTGCAAGATACAGCAATGGCCTACTGTACTGTACAACTATATACTGTTGGTCACCAAAATGCTGCACTGTAATACTATATATACTGCTCACAAAAATGCAGCACAGATATGGAATGGATACTTGCAGTGACACAGAGCTGCAAGATACAGCAATGGCCTACTGTACTGTACAACTATATACTGTTGGTCACCAAAATGCTGCACTGTACTACTATATATACTGCTCACAAAAATGCAGCACAGATATGGAATGGATACTTGCAGTGACACAGCTGCAAGATACAGCAATAGCCTACTGTACTGTACAACTATATACTGTTGGTCACCAAAATGCTGCACTGTAATACTATATATACTGCTCACAAAAATGCAGCACAGATATGGAATGGATACTTGCAGTGACACAGAGCTGCAAGATACAGCAATGGCCTACTGTACTGTACAACTATATACTGTTGGTCACCAAAATGCTGCACTGTACTACTATATATACTGCTCACAAAAATGCAGCACATATATGGAATGGATACTTGCAGTGACACAGAGCTGCAAGATACAGCAATGGCCTACTGTACTGTACAACTATATACTGTTGGTCACAAATGCTGCACTGTAATACTATATATACTGCTCACAAAAATGCAACACAGATATGGAATGGATACTTGCAGCGACACAGAGCTGCAAGATACAGCAATGGCCTACTGTACTGTACAACTATATACTGTTGGTCACCAAAATGCTGCACTGTACTACTATATATACTGCTCACAAAAATGCTGCACAGATATGGAATGGATACTTGCAGTGACACAGCTGCAAGATACAGCAATAGCCTACTGTACTGTACAACTATATACTGTTGGTCACCAAAATGCTGCACTGTAATACTATATATATTGCTCACAAAAATGCAGCACAGATATGGAATGGATACTTGCAGTGACACAGAGCTGCAAGATACAGCAATGGCCTACTGTACTGTACAACTATATACTGTTGGTCACCAAAATGCTGCACTGTACTACTATATATACTGCTCACAAAAATGCAGCACAGATATGGAATGGATACTTGCAGTGACACAGAGCTGCAAGATACAGCAATGGCCTACTGTACTGTACAACTATATACTGTTGGTCACCAAAATGCTGCACTGTACTACTATATATACTGCTCACAAAAATGCAGCACAGATATGGAATGGATACTTGCAGTGACACAGAGCTGCAAGATACAGCAATGGCCTACTGTACTGTACAACTATATACTATTGGTCACAAATGCTGCACTGTAATACTATATATATACTGCTCACAAAAATGCAGCACAGATATGGAATGGATACTTGCAGTGACACAGAGCTGCAAGATACAGCAATGGCCTACTGTACTGTACACCTATATACTGTTGGTCACAAATGCTGCACTGTAATACTATATATACTGCTCACAAAAATGCAGCACAGATATG
Source organism: Pseudophryne corroboree (assembly GCF_028390025.1). Taxonomy (NCBI): domain Eukaryota; kingdom Metazoa; phylum Chordata; class Amphibia; order Anura; family Myobatrachidae; genus Pseudophryne; species Pseudophryne corroboree. Next base: position 207,746,767 of record NC_086444.1, read on the forward strand.
GAATGGATACTTGCAGTGACACAGAGCTGCAAGATACAGCAATGGCCTACTGTACTGTACAACTATATACTGTTGGTCACCAAAATGCTGCACTGTAATACTATATATACTGCTCACAAAAATGCAGCACAGATATGGAATGGACACTTGCAGTGACACAGAGCTGCAAGATACAGCAATGGCCTACTGTACTGTACAACTATATACTGTTGGTCACCAAAATGCTGCACTGTACTACTATATATACTGCTCACAAAAATGCTGCACAGATATGGAATGGATACTTGCAGTGACACAGCTGCAAGATACAGCAATAGCCTACTGTACTGTACAACTATATACTGTTGGTCACCAAAATGCTGCACTGTACTACTATATATACTGCTCACAAAAATGCAGCACAGATATGGAATGGATACTTGCAGTGACACAGAGCTGCAAGATACAGCAATGGCCTACTGTACTGTACAACTATATACTGTTGGTCACAAATGCTGCACTGTAATACTATATATATACTGCTCACAAAAATGCAGCACAGATATGGAATGGATACTTGCAGTGACACAGAGCTGCAAGATACAGCAATGGCCTACTGTACTGTACACCTATATACTGTTGGTCACCAAAATGCTGCACTGTACTACTATATATACTGCTCACAAAAATGCAGCACAGATATGGAATGGATACTTGCAGTGACACAGAGCTGCAAGATACAGCAATGGCCTACTGTACTTTACAACTATATACTGTTGGTCACCAAAATGCTGCACTGTACTACTATATATACTGCTCACAAAAATGCAGCACAGATATGGAATGGATACTTGCAGTGACACAGAGCTGCAAGATACAGCAATGGCCTACTGTACTGTACACCTATATACTGTTGGTCACCAAAATGCTGCACTGTACTACTATATATACTGCTCACAAAAATGCAGCACAGATATGGAATGGATACTTGCAGTGACACAGAGCTGCAAGATACAGCAATGGCCTACTGTACTTTACAACTATATACTGTTGGTCACCAAAATGCTGCACTGTACTACTATATATACTGCTCACAAAAATGCAGCACAGATATGGAATGGATACTTGCAGTGACACAGAGCTGCAAGATACAGCAATGGCCTACTGTACTGTACAACTATATACTGTTGGTCACCAACATGCAGCACACTGAGCACAGATATTTGCAGCACACTGAGCACAGATACGGAGCTTTTCAGGCAGAGAATGTAGATATTTGCAGCACACTGAGCACAGATATTTACAGCACACTGAGCACAGATATGGAGCTTTTCAGGCAGAGAACGTAGATATTTGCAGCACACTGAGCACAGATATTTGCAGCACACAGAGCACATATATTTGCAGCACACTGAGCACAGGTATGGAGCTTTTCAGGCAGAGAACGTAGCCACGTCCTCTCCGTTCAATCTCTAATGCACGAGTGAAAATGGCGGCGACGCGCGGCTCTTTATATAGAATACGAATCTTGCGGGAATCCGACAGCGGGATGATGACGTTCGGCCGCGTTCGGGTTAACCGAGCAAGGCGGGAAGATCCGAGGCTGCCTCGGACCCGCGTAAAATAGGTGAAGTTCCGGGGGGTTCGGATCTCAACGAACCGAACCCGCTCATCTCTAGTTCAAACCTAAGTCTAAATTGCAGTGTAAAAATAAAGCAGCCAGTATTTACCCTGCACAGAAACAAAATAACCGACCCAAATCTAACTCTCTCTGCACATGTTATATCTGCCCCCCCTGCAGTGCACATGGTTTTGCCCAATTGCTAACAAATTTGCTGCTGCGATCAACTCTGAATTACCCCCTTAGTCTGAAGGCTTGCGATGCAGGAGCAATAGCTCTATCAGTAAGGCGTTTTCCTTCAGTGTAACAGGTCATGGGTTCTAATCCTGTGTATGACTGCTAAGAGATGTGCGATTTAAAATAAATGAAAAAGAAATGGAAATCTATATACATATTTTGTTTCAGGACACTTCATACACACACGCACACACACACACACACACACACACACACACACACACACACACACACACACACACACACATATATATTATGTATATGATATATATATTATAACAGTGAGAGCAGCACTCCACATACCAGTCAGAATGTCCGGTGCCCACCCTAGGCAACCAATGTCTCGATCCCAATACAGATAGCAGAAAGGTGCACCCGGATGAATAAAAACTCAGAAAGCATGTGTGTGTTCTATACAGATGACGAACTGAAGTAAAACTTCGAAACGTTGGAGGTCTGTCGTGCTTTCTGAAGGCCCATACACATTAGACGATGTCGCTCTGTGAGCGACATCGTCTAACGTCTCCCCCTCCCGGGCCGGCCGGTCGGCGGCCGCCTGTAAGCACTGAGCGATATGACCGCTCATATCGCTCAGTGACGTCACGCCCCCGCCAGCCCTGCATGAAGGTCGTTGACGACAGTCCACATCCTTCATGCATGCCCTACCGACAGCGACGATCGTTGCCGACCCGCGGGGCCGCGCATCGATCGTCGCTGGCGGCATACACACTTAACGATATAATGAGCGACGTCGCTCAAGGAGGGGGAAAATGAGCGACGTCGCTCATTATATCGTTAAGTGTGTATGGACCTTGAGTTTTTATTCATCCGGGTGCAGCCTTTCTGCTATCTTAAATACAGGTTGAGTATCCCATATCCAAATATTCCGAAATACGGAATATTCCGAAATACGTACTTTTTTGAGTGAGATAGTGAAACCTTTGTTTTTGATGGCTCAATGTACACAAACTTTGTTTAATACACAAAGTATTAAAAATATTGTATTAAATGACCTTCAGGCTGTGTGTGTAAGGTGTATATGAAACATAAATGAATTGTGTGAATGTAGACACACTTTGTTTAATGCACAAAGTTATAAAAAATATTGGCTAAAATTACCTTCAGGCTGTGTGTATAAGGTGTATATGTAACATAAATGCATTCTGTGCTTAGCTTTAGGTCCCATCACCATGATATCTCATTGTGGTATGCAATTATTCCAAAATACGGAAAAATCCGATATCCAAAATACCTCTGGTCCCAAGCATTTTGGATAAGGGAGACTCAACCTGTATATATATATATATATATATATAGCATATAGCCAACCTGGCACTCCTACAGGGCAGCAACAACCCCCACTTGTGCAACTTGCTTGTGTGCCCTCCTGGGGTACAGCCACCCCACATACAACCGAGGAAGAACAGGCGGCACTCCAAGACTTTTAAGTAAATAGAATTTAGTGCACAAACTCAGTGCATATCATCAACGTTTCGGGGCATAACACCCCATCATCAGGATAACAACAGTGTACAATAGTGAATACATTTATACTTACACACTCCCGCCTCTACCTGCCCGCTGTCACACGCCGAGTCTGGAAACCGCCGCACTTCCGGTGACGATTACCGGAAGTGACATCGTCGTCTGGACAGTGCCACCAACCACCGCCGGACCGTGCCAATCTTCCTGTCACGTGTACCGGATGCGGCGTCATCCATGATACAGCGGAGTTGACGGGCTGAGAGGAGAGAGCACACACAGGGCTAGTTACCATGGCAATCGCCAAACAATAACATTATAGCAGAAACAGTATTGTTCAGTGCAAAACCTATAAAATCAATACATGACAATGATAACCTTAATGTTACATGTTACACAGTACATATAACCATGGATAATCCATGTACCAAAAGTGCTAAGTGCATGAACAAAAAATGGAATCGACATACAGATAAATAAACAAAAAATAGTAAATAAATAAAAATAAACAAAAATAATGAAACATTACCCTGCACAGGATACTTGGTCACCGAGCCATATACTAACAACACCTATGTTATCAAAATTTATTTAGAACTGTGTATAATAAGAAAAAACTCCCTGAGGGTACAAACCCTTACGAGGACCCACCAGTTCTATTTCGACTTGTCAACTCTCTAATTGTCACCATGGATACACTTTTAGATAGCTGCGATAATTTACAGGAAACATGTCAGGCTGAGGGATTCATTTAAACCCCTTGGATTAACCGTATCTAGGGTAAAAATCCATTTAGCTTCTAATTGAAGCATTTTTTTTGATCTGTTTCCTCTTCTTAAGGAGCTAGGCACTTGTGCAATCATTCTGTATTTTAACATGGCCATGTTATGTCTAGCCTGCGCAAAGTGTCTAGCTACCGCTTGATCACTGTTGCCTGATATCAGTGCAGCTCTGATGGCTGCCCTGTGTTGAGCAATACGCTCCTTGAATTGTCTTTCTGTCTTGCCCACGTAGTAAAATAAAGAAATCTACATTCGGCCCTTTGTAAAATTGGCTAGATGAGATCAACTCATGTACTGCTTTAAGCCCCAACTCATGGGGAATGCAAGTATATAAACTCGTCACATCAATGCTGGCCATCACTAAATCAGAGGGTAATCTTGTTATATCAGCTAATTTACGTAACAATGATGATGTGTCCTTAAGGTGTTCTGGATCACAGGTTGTAACCATGTGTCCAGAAAAACCGCCGCCGGTTCACAGAGAGACCCCCTGGCTGAGATAATGGGTCTGCCAGGGGGTTTCATCATTGTTACGTAAATTAGCTGATATAACAAGATTACCCTCTGATTTAGTGATGGCCAGCATTGATGTGACAAAGGGCCGAATGTAGATTTCTTTATTTGTTTGTTGGAGTTCACGCTCAAACATAATTATTTTCTTTATGATGGCTCTTTTTTTCTCCAACTGTCCGGTTGCGCCATGGGCAGTTGCGTGGCTCCGGCCTACGCCAATGCCTTCATGTATATGGTAGAGATGCAACTGTTTTTTGAGTCACCATCTACGGCTGATAGAGTGTTTAAATACTATCGCTATATAGATGACATTCTAGTATTGTGGAATGGCCAAGGTGAACAACTGGAGAGGGTTATTGAACAGCACAATAACTCCAGTTGTCCAGCCAAACTGACCATGTGTTGTAGCACAAAACAAATCCATTTCTTAGATGTCAATATAGAAATTAAGGATGGTCAGTTTAAAACCAATTTGTATGTGAAACCCACAGATAGAAATACCATTCTCCGACATGATAGTTTTCATCCGAGGGCCACAGTTGATAGCCTACCGTACTCACAATTTGTACGGGCATGTCGTATCACTAGTGATACTGAAGAGTAGAGATGAGCGGGTTCGGTTTCTTTGAATCCGAACCCGCACGAACTTCACTTTTTTTTTCACGGGTCCGAGCGACTCGGATCTTCCCGCCTTGCTCGGTTAACCCGAGCGCGCCCGAACGTCATCATGACGCTGTCGGATTCTCGCGAGGCTCGGATTCTATATAAGGAGCCGCGCGTCGCCGCCATTTTCACACGTGCATTGAGATTGATAGGGAGAGGACGTGGCTGGCGTCCTCTCCATTTAGATTAGATTTAGAAGAGAGAGAGAGAGAGAGATTGCTGTGATACTGTAGATTAGAAGAGAGTGCAGAGTGCAGACAGAGTTTAGTGACTGACGACCACAGTGACCAGTGACCACCAGAGACAGTGCAGTTGTTTGTTTTATTTAATATATCCGTTCTCTGCCTGAAAAAAACGATACACAGTCACACAGTGACTCAGTCTGTGTGCACTGCTCAGCCCAGTGTGCTGCACATCAATGTATTGTATATAAAGCTTATAATTGTGGGGGAGACTGGGGAGCACTGCAGGTTGTTATAGCAGGAGCCAGGAGTACATGATAAATAATATTATATTAAAATTAAACAGTGCACACTTTTGCTGCAGGAGTGCCACTGCCAGTGTGACTAGTGGTGACCAGTGCCTGACCACCAGTATATTAGTAGTATTGTATACTATCTCTTTATCAACCAGTCTATATTAGCAGCAGACACAGTACAGTGCGGTAGTTCACGGCTGTGGCTACCTCTGTGTCGGCACTCGGCAGGCAGTCCGTCCATCCATAATTGTATTATATACCACCTAACCGTGGTTTTTTTTTTCTTTCTTTATACCGTCGTCATAGTCATACTAGTTGTTACGAGTATACTACTATCTCTTTATCAACCAGTGTACAGTGCGGTAGTTCACGGCTGTGGCTACCTCTGTGTCGGAACTCGGCAGGCAGTCCGTCCATCCATAATTGTATTATAATATATACCACCTAACCGTGTTTTTTTTTTCGTTCTTTATACCGTCGTCATACTAGTTGTTACGAGTATACTACTATCTCTTTATCAACCAGTGTACAGTGCGGTAGTTCACGGCTGTGGCTACCTCTGTGTCGGAACTCGGCAGGCAGTCCGTCCATCCATAATTGTATTATAATATATACCACCTAACCGTGGTTTTTTTTTCGTTCTTTATACCGTCGTCATACTAGTTGTTACGAGTATACTACTATCTCTTTATCAACCAGTGTACAGTGCGGTAGTTCACGGCTGTGGCTACCTCTGTGTCGGCACTCGGCAGGCAGTCCGTCCAACCATAATTGTATTATATACCACCTAACCGTGGTTTTTTTTTCATTCTTTATACCGTCGTCATACTAGTTGTTACGAGTATACTACTATCTCTTTATCAACCAGTGTACAGTGCGGTAGTTCACGGCTGTGGCTACCTCTGTGTCGGCACTCGGCAGGCAGTCCGTCCAACCATAATTGTATTATATACCACCTAACCGTGGTTTTTTTTTCATTCTTTATACCGTCGTCATACTAGTTGTTACGAGTATACTACTATCTCTTTATCAACCAGTGTACAGTGCGGTAGTTCACGGCTGTGGCTACCTCTGTGTCGGCACTCGGCAGCCCGTCCATAATTGTATATACCAGTGACCTAACCGTGGTTTTTTTTTCTTTCTTTATACATACATACTAGTTACGAGTATACTATCTCTTTATCAACCAGTCTATATATTAGCAGCAGACACAGTACAGTGCGGTAGTTCACGGCTGTGGCTACCTCTGTGTCGGCACTCGGCAGCCCGTCCATAATTGTATACTAGTATCCAATCCATCCATCTGCATTGTTTACCTGAGGTGCCTTTTAGTTGTGCCTATTAAAATATGGAGAACAAAAATGTTGAGGTTCCAAAATTAGGGAAAGATCAAGATCCACTTCCACCTCGTGCTGAAGCTGCTGCCACTAGTCATGGCCGAGACGATGAAATGCCAGCAACGTCGTCTGCCAAGGCCGATGCCCAATGGCATAGTACAGAGCATGTCAAAACCAAAACACCAAATATCAGTAAAAAAAGGACTCCAAAACCTAAAATAAAATTGTCTTAATCTTACTCACACAGTCAGCTACCTCATTGCGCCTCTTTTTTTCTTTGCGTCATGTGCTGTTTGGGGAGGGTTTTTTGGAAGGGACATCCTGCGTGACACTGCAGTGCCACTCCTAGATGGGCCCGGTGTTTGTGTCGGCCACTAGGGTCGCTAATCTTACTCACACAGCTACCTCATTGCGCCTCTTTTTTTCTTTGCGTCATGTGCTGTTTGGGGAGGGTTTTTTGGAAGGGACATCCTGCGTGACACTGCAGTGCCACTCCTAGATGGGCCCGGTGTTTGTGTCGGCCACTAGGGTCGCTAATCTTACTCACACAGTCAGCTACCTCATTGCGCCTCTTTTTTTCTTTGTGTCATGTGCTGTTTGGGGAGGGTTTTTTGGAAGGGCCATCCTGCGTGACACTGCAGTGCCACTCCTAGATGGGCCCGGTGTTTGTGTCGGCCACTAGGGTCGCTAATCTTACTCACACAGTCAGCTACCTCATTGCGCCTCTTTTTTTCTTTGCGTCATGTGCTGTTTGGGGAGGGTTTTTTGGAAGGGCCATCCTGCGTGACACTGCAGTGCCACTCCTAGATGGGCCCGGTGTTTGTGTCGGCCACTAGGGTCGCTTATCTTACTCACACAGCTACCTCATTGCGCCTCTTTTTTTCTTTGCGTCATGTGCTGTTTGGGGAGGGTTTTTTGGAAGGGACATCCTGCGTGACACTGCAGTGCCACTCCTAGATGGGCCCGGTGTTTGTGTCGGCCACTAGGGTCGCTTATCTTACTCACACAGCGACCTCGGTGCAAATTTTAGGACTAAAAATAATATTGTGAGGTGTGAGGTATTCAGAATAGACTGAAAATGAGTGTAAATTATGGTTTTTGAGGTTAATAATACTTTGGGATCAAAATGACCCCCAAATTCTATGATTTAAGCTGTTTTTTAGTGTTTTTGGAAAAAAACACCCGAATCCAAAACACACCCGAATCCGACAAAAATAATTCGGTGAGGTTTTGCCAAAACGCGTTCGAACCCAAAACACGGCCGCGGAACCGAACCCAAAACCAAAACACAAAACCCGAAAAATTTCAGGCGCTCATCTCTACTGAAGAGAGGGCACAACAATTGGAGGTGTTAACCAACAAATTCTTGGCGAGAGGATACCCCAAGTCAGTGCTATTACAAGCTAAAACCAAAGCCATGGCCCTAGATAGAAAAATGCTTTTAACAACTGAAAAAAGCAAAGCGAAAACAGGTAAAGTTATACCATGGGTTAATCGGTATACAGTAGCCAGTGAGACCATAAGAAAAGAAGTAAAATGGTTGTGGCCAATTGTAAACTCGGATAATGAACTACCTTCTTTACTTAACTCTAAACTTTTACCTAGTTACACCAGAGGCCCTAATCTTAAAGATCTTTTAGTTAAGACTGATATCACGGGGGTAGGCATAGACAGACCACAGCACTTTTTGAGCAGAAAAGGAGGTTGCTATAGGTTTACAGGCTGCACGACGTGCAGATCTTTAATCACAGGGAATAAATTCCCACCTCCATACACAGGAAAATTGTATGAGATAAAAGTCCCGCTGACATGCACATCCAAGTTTGTTGTATATCTTCTGTCTTGCCCATGTGGTTTACACTACGTGGGCAAGACAGAAAGACAATTCAAGGAGCGTATTGCTCAACACAGGGCAGCCATCAGAGCTGCACTGATATCAGGCAACAGTGATCAAGCGGTAGCTAGACACTTTGCGCAGGCTAGACATAACATGGCCATGTTAAAATACAGAATGATTGCACAAGTGCCTAGCTCCTTAAGAAGAGGAAACAGATCAAAAAAATTGCTTCAATTAGAAACTAAATGGATTTTTACCCTAGATACGGTTAATCCAAGGGGTTTAAATGAATCCCTCAGCCTGACATGTTTCCTGTAAATTATCGCAGCTATCTAAAAGTGTATCCATGGTGACAATTAGAGAGTTGACAAGTCGAAATAGAACTGGTGGGTCCTCGTAAGGGTTTGTACCCTCAGGGAGTTTTTTGGTATTATACACCGTTCTAAATAAATTTTGATAACATAGGTGTTGTTAGTATATGGCTCGGTGACCAAGTATCCTGTGCAGGGTGATGTTTCATTATTTTTGTTTATTTTTGTTTATTTTCTATTTTTTTGTATATTTATCTGTATGTCGATTCCATTTTTTGTTCATGCACTTAGCACTTTTGGTACAAGGATTATCCATGGTTATATGTACTGTGTAACATGTAACATTAAGGTTATCATTGTCATGTATTGATTTTATAGGTTTTGCACTGAACAATACTGTTTCTGCTATAATGTTATTGTTTGGCGATTGCCATGGTAACTAGCCCTGTGTGTGCTCTCTCCTCCCAGCCCGTCAACTCCGCTGTATCATGGATGACTCCGCATCCGGTACACGTGACAGGAAGATTGGCATGGTCCGGCGGTGGTTGGTGGCACTGTCCAGACGACGATGTCACTTCCGGTAATCGTCACCGGAAGTGCGGCGGTTTCCAGACTCGGCGTGTGACAGCGGGCAGGTAGAGGCGGGAGTGTGTGTGTATAAATGTATTCACTATTGTACACTGTTGTTATCCTGATGATGGGGTGTTATGCCCCGAAACGTTGATGATATGCACTGAGTTTGTGCACTAAATTCTATTTACTTAAAAGTCTTGGAGTGCCGCCTGTTCTTCCTCGGTTTTATATATATATATATATATATATATATATATATATATATATATATATAATACATATATACACTGCTCAAAAAAATAAAGGGAACACTTAAACAACACAATGTAACTCCAAGTCAATCACACTTCTGTGAAATCAAACTGTCCACTTAGCAAGCAACACTGATTGACAATCAATTTCACATGCTATTGTGCAAATGGAATAGACAACAGGTGGGAATTGTAGGCAATTAGCAAGACACCCCCAATAAAGGAGTTGTTCTGCAGGTGGTGACCACAGACCACTTCTCAGCTCCTATGCTTTCTGGCTGATGTTTTGGTCACTTTTGAAAACTGGCGGTGCTTTCACTCTAGTGGTAGCATGAGACGGAGTCTACAACCCACACAAGTGGCTCAGGTAGTGCAGCTCATCCAGGATGGCACATCAATGCGAGCTGTGGCAAGAAGGTTTGCTGTGTCTGTCAGCGTAGTGTCCAGAGCATGGAGGCGCTACCAGGAGACAGGCCAGTACATCAAGAGACGTGGAGGAGGCCGCAGGAGGGCTACAACCCAGCAGCAGGACCGCTTCCTCCACCTTTGTGCAAGGAGGAACAGGAGGAGCACTGCCAGAGCCCTGCAAAATGACCTCCAGCAAGCCACAAATGTGCATGTGTCTACTCAAACGATCAGAAACAGACTCCATGAGGGTGGTATGAGGGCCCGATGTCCACAGGTGGGGGTTGTGCTTACAGCCCAACACCGTGCAGGACGTTTGGCATTTGCCAGAGAACACCAAGATTGGCAAATTCGCCACTGGCACCCTGTGCTCTTCACAGATGAAAGCAGGTTCTCACTGAGTGTTAGGGTCTCCTGCCCTGTGCTGCCACGTCATCATGGCAACCGGGAGACAAGTGCTAGCGGAGTGACATGAGCGCAGCTGATACTCCGGTTCGGGTCTTTTGCTGTGCAGTGGTTATAGGCTCTGTGCATGGCAGGGGATCCGGTGCTGGTTTTTGTGCTCACAGTCTGTGAGGTCTGAGTGGGGCGTGGACAGCACCTGCTTTATAAGGCCTCTTCTCAGGGTAAGCAGATGCTGCTGAATCTTTGTTGGTTAGTCAGTTTCTGAAAGTTAGCCAGTACTGTGTAGCTTTGTATTTTTTTGTTGCTTACTGCAAATAGGCCTGGGGATTTGGTATTACACTCTGCCAATCCAGACCTAGCAGTAAGACTGGAGTCAGTCATTTAGCTTGCTGGGGTTCTGTTACTACTCTGTGAACTTAGCAAGTTTGCGGCTGTATTCTAAGACTTGCCTGTCTAATCCTGTCTCACTGTGCTAGGTGTCAGGGGTCAGTTTAGTGGCAGTAAGCTGAACCTGTGCACTGCAAGTGAGAATTAGGATTGTGGAGACTCTCCTTGTGTCTATCATTCCATCTCTGACCAAGGAGTTTACTGCCACACCCGTTGGTAACCCTTTAGGGTTTTGCTGTTGCCCTTAGCAACAGCATTTCGGGTTCTCTACGTATTAAAACACAACATCTTGCTTTTCCCATCTGAGCAGTTCTAATACAAGGGAGATACCCAGTTCCTTAGCCTCTGGGCTTCTCTGTTCACTTTGTGTGTATTTTGTTAACCTATCACCTTCTGTGTACGTTATGTCATATTCCCCAGTCTGTCTGTAAGTCCATTTGTTTTGCATAACAGTTCAAACACCAGTACATTCCTGCAGGCACTGGAGTGCATAACAGTCCTGACACCAGTACTTTCCTGCAGGCACTGGTGTGCATAACACTGAGCACATGTGACAGACGTGACAGAGACTGGAGATGCCAAGGAGAACGTTCTGCTGCCTGCAACATCCTCCAGCATGACCGGTTTGGCAGTGGGTCAGTAATGGTGTGGGGTGGCATTTCTTTGGGGGGCCGCACAGCCCTCCATGTGCTCGCCAGAGGTAGCCTGACTGCCATTAGGTACCGAGATGAGATCCTCAGACCCCTTGTGAGACCATATGCTGGTGCGGTTGGCCCTGGGTTCCTCCTAATGCAAGACAATGCTAGACCTCATGTAGCTGGAGTGTGTCAGCAGTTCCTGCAAGACGAAGGCATTGATGCTATGGACTGGCCTGCCCGTTCCCCAGACCTGAATCCAATTGAGCACATCTGGGACATCATGTCTCGCTCCATCCACCAACGACACATTGCACCACAGACTGTCCAGGAGTTGGCGGATGCTTTAGTCCAGGTCTGGGAGGAGATCCCTCAGGAGACCATCCGCCACCTCATCAGGAGCATGCCCAGGCGTTATAGGGAGGCCATACATACACGTGGAGGCCACACACACTACTGAGCCTCATTTTGACTTGTTTTAAGGACATTACATCAAAGTTGGATCAGCCTGTAGTGTGTTTTTCCACTTTAATTTTGAGTGTGACTCCAAATCCAGACCTCCATTGGTTAATAAATGTGATTTCCATTGATAATTTTTGTGTGATTTTGTTGTCAGCACATTCAACTATGTAAAGAACAAAGTATTTAATAAGAATATTTCATTCATTCAGATCTAGGATGTGTTATTTTAGTGTTCCGTTTATTTTTTTGAGCAGTGTATATATCTATATCTATATATATAACTTGTGGTGGGTCCGGCACTCCAATAACTATGACCAATGTGTCCCTGGTGCCTTCACTGTCCACACGGGTAGATACAATAAAGCGCTGTGCGGCACTCAGGTTTGAAGGAAAAGTCACCACACTCTACTTCCTGATGACAATTATTTGAGTAAAAATTGAAACGTTGAAGAAAGGCAAACTATAAAAGGAAACACTCACCTTATATTCCCCACCATTGTGCTCGTGTGTCAAGCCCGCCCGGCGAGGTCCGTCCGGCGCCTGCGGCGCTGTATAATGACGTCATCGCGTATTGCGTGATGCACGTCCATGTAAACCATCACCATGACAACCCGGTGACACTCTCCTGTATGCGCATAAACAATACAAGATGCTAATACCAGCATGCTAGATACAGTAAAAAACACTAAAAGACATAACAACAAGAACATGATTATGAGCTGGAAGAAAAAGGAGTGTGAGAGGGAGGAGATATGTTAGTAATCATAATGCCCGGCATCACTGTGTGAAATGAACAGATAATAACGTTCATCGCCCATGTCACTGATAGGGATAGTAGAGCTAACAATGCTCAATTGCAGATTGCTGGAGGTCTACTCCTGGATAATGGATACACTGTATAAGGGACTATCCAATCACAGGTACGGGCTCTAAATGGCTCAATATCAATATGTTACTGACTACCCCTTAGTGATCCTTAATGCTATATAAAAGAATCAGGAGAGATCAGGAGTATTGTTAATATATAATAAAATGTAAAATGTGTACACTCTAAATTAGAGATGAGCGGGTTCGGTTTCTTTGAATCCGAACCCGCACGAACTTCACTTTTTTTTTCACGGGTCCGAGCGACTCGGATCTTCCCGCCTTGCTCGGTTAACCCGAGCGCGCCCGAACGTCATCATGACGCTGTCGGATTCTCGCGAGACTCGGATTCTATATAAGGAGCCGCGCGTCGCCGCCATTTTCACACGTGCATTGAGATTGATAGGGAGAGGACGTGGCTGGCGTCCTCTCCATTTAGATTAGATTTAGAAGAGAGAGAGAGAGAGAGAGAGATTGCTGTGATACTGTAGATTAGAAGAGAGTGCAGAGTGCAGACAGAGTTTAGTGACTGACGACCACAGTGACCAGTGACCACCAGAGACAGTGCAGTTGTTTGTTTTATTTAATATATCCGTTCTCTGCCTGAAAAAAACGATACACAGTCACACAGTGACTCAGTCTGTGTGCACTGCTCAGCCCAGTGTGCTGCACATCAATGTATTGTATATAAAGCTTATAATTGTGGGGGAGACTGGGGAGCACTGCAGGTTGTTATAGCAGGAGCCAGGAGTACATGATAAATAATATTATATTAAAATTAAACAGTGCACACTTTTGCTGCAGGAGTGCCACTGCCAGTGTGACTAGTGGTGACCAGTGCCTGACCACCAGTATATTAGTAGTATTGTATACTATCTCTTTATCAACCAGTCTATATTAGCAGCAGACACAGTACAGTGCGGTAGTTCACGGCTGTGGCTACCTCTGTGTCGGCACTCGGCAGGCAGTCCGTCCATCCATAATTGTATTATATACCACCTAACCGTGGTTTTTTTTTTCTTTCTTTATACCGTCGTCATAGTCATACTAGTTGTTACGAGTATACTACTATCTCTTTATCAACCAGTGTACAGTGCGGTAGTTCACGGCTGTGGCTACCTCTGTGTCGGAACTCGGCAGGCAGTCCGTCCATCCATAATTGTATTATAATATATACCACCTAACCGTGGTTTTTTTTTCGTTCTTTATACCGTCGTCATACTAGTTGTTACGAGTATACTACTATCTCTTTATCAACCAGTGTACAGTGCGGTAGTTCACGGCTGTGGCTACCTCTGTGTCGGAACTCGGCAGGCAGTCCGTCCATCCATAATTGTATTATAATATATACCACCTAACCGTGGTTTTTTTTTCGTTCTTTATACCGTCGTCATACTAGTTGTTACGAGTATACTACTATCTCTTTATCAACCAGTGTACAGTGCGGTAGTTCACGGCTGTGGCTACCTCTGTGTCGGCACTCGGCAGGCAGTCCGTCCAACCATAATTGTATTATATACCACCTAACCGTGGTTTTTTTTTCATTCTTTATACCGTCGTCATACTAGTTGTTACGAGTATACTACTATCTCTTTATCAACCAGTGTACAGTGCGGTAGTTCACGGCTGTGGCTACCTCTGTGTCGGCACTCGGCAGGCAGTCCGTCCAACCATAATTGTATTATATACCACCTAACCGTGGTTTTTTTTTCATTCTTTATACCGTCGTCATACTAGTTGTTACGAGTATACTACTATCTCTTTATCAACCAGTGTTCAGTGCGGTAGTTCACGGCTGTGGCTACCTCTGTGTCGGCACTTCGGCAGCCCGTCCATAATTGTATATACCAGTGACCTAACCGTGGTTTTTTTTTCTTTCTTTATACATACATACTAGTTACGAGTATACTATCTCTTTATCAACCAGTCTATATATTAGCAGCAGACACAGTACAGTGCGGTAGTTCACGGCTGTGGCTACCTCTGTGTCGGCACTCGGCAGCCCGTCCATAATTGTATATACCACCTAACCGTGGTTTTTTTTTCTTTCTTTATACATACATACTAGTTACGAGTATACTATCTCTTTATCAACCAGTCTATATATTAGCAGCAGACACAGTACAGTGCGGTAGTTCATGGCTGTGGCTACCTCTGTGTCGGCACTCGGCAGCCCGTCCATAATTGTATATACCAGTGACCTAACCGTGGTTTTTTTTTCTTTCTTTATACATACATACTAGTTACGAGTATACTATCTCTTTATCAACCAGTCTATATATTAGCAGCAGACACAGTACAGTGCGGTAGTTCACGGCTGTGGCTACCTCTGTGTCGGCACTCGGCAGCCCGTCCATAATTGTATATACCAGTGACCTAACCGTGGTTTTTTTTTCTTTCTTTATACATACATACTAGTTACGAGTATACTATCTCTTTATCAACCAGTCTATATATTAGCAGCAGACACAGTACAGTGCGGTAGTTCACGGCTGTGGCTACCTCTGTGTCGGCACTCGGCAGCCCGTCCATAATTGTATACTAGTATCCAATCCATCCATCTGCATTGTTTACCTGAGGTGCCTTTTAGTTGTGCCTATTAAAATATGGAGAACAAAAATGTTGAGGTTCCAAAATTAGGGAAAGATCAAGATCCACTTCCACCTCGTGCTGAAGCTGCTGCCACTAGTCATGGCCGAGACGATGAAATGCCAGCAACGTCGTCTGCCAAGGCCGATGCCCAATGGCATAGTACAGAGCATGTCAAAACCAAAACACCAAATATCAGTAAAAAAAAGGACTCCAAAACCTAAAATAAAATTGTCGGAGGAGAAGCGTAAACTTGCCAATATGCCATTTACCACACGGAGTGGCAAGGAACGGCTGAGGCCCTGGCCTATGTTCATGGCTAGTGGTTCAGCTTCACATGAGGATGGAAGCACTCAGCCTCTCGCTAGAAAACTGAAAAGACTCAAGCTGGCAAAAGCACCGCAAAGAACTGTGCGTTCTTTGAAATCCCAAATCCACAAGGAGAGTCCAATTGTGTCGGTTGCGATGCCTGACCTTCCCAACACTGGACGTGAAGAGCATGCGCCTTCCCACCATTTGCACGCCCCCTGCAAGTGCTGGAAGGAGCACCCGCAGTCCAGTTCCTGATAGTCAGATTGAAGATGTCAGTGTTGAAGTACACCAGGATGAGGAGGATATGGGTGTTGCTGGCGCTGGGGAGGAAATTGACCAGGAGGATTCTGATGGTGAGGTGGTTTGTTTAAGTCAGGCACCCCGGGGAGACACCTGTTGTCCGTGGGAGGAATATGGCCGTTGACATGCCAGGTGAAAATACCAAAAAAATCAGCTCTTCGGTGTGGAGGTATTTCACCAGAAATGCGGACAACAGGTGTCAAGCCATGTGTTCCCTTTGTCAAGCTGTAATAAGTAGGGGTAAGGACGTTAACCACCTCGGAACATCCTCCCTTATACGTCACCTGCAGCGCATTCATAATAAGTCAGTGACAAGTTCAAAAACTTTGGGTGACAGCGGAAGCAGTCCACTGACCAGTAAATCCCTTCCTCTTGTAACCAAGCTCACGCAAACCACCCCACCAACTCCCTCAGTGTCAATTTCCTCCTTCCCCAGGAATGCCAATAGTCCTGCAGGCCATGTCACTGGCAAGTCTGACGAGTCCTCTCCTGCCTGGGATTCCTCCGATGCATCCTTGCGTGTAACGCCTACTGCTGCTGGCGCTGCTGTTGTTGCCGCTGGGAGTCGATGGTCATCCCAGAGGGGAAGTCGTAAGCCCACTTGTACTACTTCCAGTAAGCAATTGACTGTTCAACAGTCCTTTGCGAGGAAGATGAAATATCACAGCAGTCATCCTACTGCAAAGCGGATAACTGAGTCCTTGACAACTATGTTGGTGTTAGACGTGCGTCCGGTATCCGCCGTTAGTTCACAGGGAACTAGACAATTTATTGAGGCAGTGTGCCCCCGTTACCAAATACCATCTAGGTTCCACTTCTCTAGGCAGGCGATACCGAGAATGTACACGGACGTCAGAAAAAGACTCACCAGTCTCCTAAAAAATGCAGTTGTACCCAATGTCCACTTAACCACGGACATGTGGACAAGTGGAGCAGGGCAGGGTCAGGACTATATGACTGTGACAGCCCACTGGGTAGATGTATGGACTCCGCCGCAAGAACAGCAGCGGCGGCACCAGTAGCAGCATCTCGCAAAACGCCAACTCTTTCCTAGGCAGGCTACGCTTTGTATCACCGCTTTCCAAATACGCACACAGCTGAAAACCTCTTACGGCAACTGAGGAAGATCATCGCGGAATGGCTTACCCCAATTGGACTCTCCTGTGGATTTGTGGCATCGGACAACGCCAGCAATATTGTGTGTGCATTAAATATGGGCAAATTCCAGCACGTCCCATGTTTTGCACATACCTTGAATTTGGTGGTGCAGAATTTTTTAAAAAACGACAGGGGCGTGCAAGAGATGCTGTCGGTGGCCAGAAAAATTGCGGGACACTTTCGGCGTACAGGCACCACGTACAGAAGACTGGAGCACCACCAAAAACTACTGAACCTGCCCTGCCATCATCTGAAGCAAGAAGTGGTAACGAGGTGGAATTCAACCCTCTATATGCTTCAGAGGTTGGAGGAGCAGCAAAAGGCCATTCAAGCCTATACAATTGAGCACGATATAGGAGATGGAATGCACCTGTCTCAAGTGCAGTGGAGAATGATTTCAACGTTGTGCAAGGTTCTGATGCCCTTTGAACTTGCCACACGTGAAGTCAGTTCAGACACTGCCAGCCTGAGTCAGGTCATTCCCCTCATCAGGCTTTTGCAGAAGAAGCTGGAGGCATTGAAGAAGGAGCTAAAAGGGAGCGATTCCGCTAGGCATGTGGGACTTGTGGATGCAGCCCTTAATTCGCTTAACAAGGATTCACGGGTGGTCAATCTGTTGAAATCAGAGCACTACATTTTGGCCACCGTGCTCGATCCTAGATTTAAAGCCTACCTTGGATCTGTCTTTCCGGCAGACACAGGTCTGCTGGGGTTGAAAGACCTGCTGGTGACAAAATTGTCAAGTCAAGCGGAACGCGACCTGTCAACATCTCCTCCTTCACATTCTCCCGCAACTGGGGGTGCGAGGAAAAGGCTCAGAATTCCGAGCCCACCCGCTGGCGGTGATGCAGGGCAGTCTGGAGCGACTGCTGATGCTGACATCTGGTCCGGACTGAAGGACCTGACAACGATTACGGACATGTCGTCTACTGTCACTGCATATGATTCTCTCAACATTGATAGAATGGTGGAGGATTATATGAGTGACCGCATCCAAGTAGGCACGTCACACAGTCCGTACTTATACTGGCAGGAAAAAGAGGCAATTTGGAGGCCCTTGCACAAACTGGCTTTATTCTACCTAAGTTGCCCTCCCACAAGTGTGTACTCCGAAAGAGTGTTTAGTGCCGCCGCTCACCTTGTCAGCAATCGGCGTACGAGGTTACATCCAGAAAATGTGGAGAAGATGATGTTCATTAAAATGAATTATAATCAATTCCTCCGCGGAGACATTGACCAGCAGCAATTGCCTCCACAAAGTACACAGGGAGCTGAGATGGTGGATTCCAGTGGGGACGAATTGATAATCTGTGAGGAGGGGGATGTACACGGTGATATATCGGAGGGTGAAGATGAGGTGGACATCTTGCCTCTGTAGAGCCAGTTTGTGCAAGGAGAGATTAATTGCTTCTTTTTTGGGGGGGGTCCAAACCAACCCGTCATATCAGTCACAGTCGTGTGGCAGACCCTGTCACTGAAATGATGGGTTGGTTAAAGTGTGCATGTCCTGTTTTGTTTATACAACATAAGGGTCGGTGGGAGGGCCCAAGGATAATTCCATCTTGCACCTCTTTTTTCTTTTCTTTTTCTTTGCATCATGTGCTGATTGGGGAGGGTTTTTTGGAAGGGACATCCTGCGTGACACTGCAGTGCCACTCCTAAATGGGCCCGGTGTTTGTGTCGGCCACTAGGGTCGCTAATCTTACTCACACAGTCAGCTACCTCATTGCGCCTCTTTTTTTCTTTGCGTCATGTGCTGTTTGGGGAGGGTTTTTTGGAAGGGACATCCTGCGTGACACTGCAGTGCCACTCCTAGATGGGCCCGGTGTTTGTGTCGGCCACTAGGGTCGCTAATCTTACTCACACAGCTACCTCATTGCGCCTCTTTTTTTCTTTGCGTCATGTGCTGTTTGGGGAGGGTTTTTTGGAAGGGACATCCTGCGTGACACTGCAGTGCCACTCCTAGATGGGCCCGGTGTTTGTGTCGGCCACTAGGGTCGCTAATCTTACTCACACAGTCAGCTACCTCATTGCGCCTCTTTTTTTCTTTGCGTCATGTGCTGTTTGGGGAGGGTTTTTTGGAAGGGCCATCCTGCGTGACACTGCAGTGCCACTCCTAGATGGGCCCGGTGTTTGTGTCGGCCACTAGGGTCGCTAATCTTACTCACACAGTCAGCTACCTCATTGCGCCTCTTTTTTTCTTTGCGTCATGTGCTGTTTGGGGAGGGTTTTTTGGAAGGGCCATCCTGCGTGACACTGCAGTGCCACTCCTAGATGGGCCCGGTGTTTGTGTCGGCCACTAGGGTCGCTAATCTTACTCACACAGCTACCTCATTGCGCCTCTTTTTTTCTTTGCGTCATGTGCTGTTTGGGGAGGGTTTTTTGGAAGGGACATCCTGCGTGACACTGCAGTGCCACTCCTAGATGGGCCCGGTGTTTGTGTCGGCCACTAGGGTCGCTTATCTTACTCACACAGCGACCTCGGTGCAAATTTTAGGACTAAAAATAATATTGTGAGGTGTGAGGTATTCAGAATAGACTGAAAATGAGTGTAAATTATGGTTTTTGAGGTTAATAATACTTTGGGATCAAAATGACCCCCAAATTCTATGATTTAAGCTGTTTTTTAGTGTTTTTGGAAAAAAACACCCGAATCCAAAACACACCCGAATCCGACAAAAATAATTCGGTGAGGTTTTGCCAAAACGCGTTCGAACCCAAAACACGGCCGCGGAACCGAACCCAAAACCAAAACACAAAACCCGAAAAATTTCAGGCGCTCATCTCTACTCTAAATATGGCTAGATATAGAGAGAGAAACACACACTTAAATAGCTCCATTAGCAAGGTATGCATAATGGACCAATAATCACTAACATGGTTATAATTAGAGAAAAATCAGAAAAAGCATGCTAGTGGTAGAGCTTCATTCAGTCCTCTTGGTATGATCACATCCAATTTCTTGATCCATCTGGTCTCACATCTTAGTAAAGCCTTATGTCTATCCCCTCCTCTGATCCTCATAGGTATATGGTCAATCATTCGATACCGTAGGCTGGCTAAAGAATGCTTCATAGTGGCAAAATGGCGTGCCACTGGTTGATCACTTGTTCCTTTTGTTAGGGCCGCTCTGATCGCTGATCTGTGTGCAGTCATTCTTTCCTTAAATTTCCTCATTGTTTTACCAATGTAACTTAAGCCACATGGGCAGATTATTTGATAGATCACATATGTCGATTCACATGTTAAATGATGTTGAATACGGATTTTGTAGCCCAAGTGTGGATGACAAAAGATATCACCAGTGATAAGGTGTTGATACGTTGTACATGTACAGCGGAAGCAGCCCATCTTGCGTGTTGGTAAAAAACTGATACTAGACGGTTTCGTTTTATCAGAGATGTCCGTTTTGACCAAGATATCTCTGAGGTTTCTAGAGCGCTGATAGCAGGGCATGATGTCAGAGTACTGCAAGTTGAGTTTCTTGTCTGTTTGGATAAGATGCCAATGTTTTTTGGTCACTTTATTCGCCTCTTCTGAGGCAATGTTAAAGACACTCTTCCATGGGAATTTAGATCTTGATATGTCTGGTGTCTTCTTCTGTAAAAGTTGGCTTCTCTCCATTGATAACACCTTGGACTTGGTGATGCTGAGAGATTTAGGGTCGTAACCTCTCAGAGTGAAACGATGGATCAGCTCATCCATTTGGGCTTCTGCTATAGAAGCATCTGTGTTAATTCTATGAATCCTGATCATTTGTGAGTAAGGGAGACCTCGTTTTAACCCTTTAGGGTGGCAGCTCATGTTATGGAGAAATGTATTGCGGTCTGTTGATTTTGTAAAGACCGTGGTATTGACATGTGAGTCAATGATGGATATCTTGACATCCAAGAAGTCAATGGTGTTCTGATCCATTTTATAAGTAAGTTTCACAAGACTACTTGATGCATTATGCGTGTCCAGCGTATTCTGTAATAGCTTTGCTGTTCCTCTGCAGATGATCAAGAGATCATCTATGAATCTTTTGTACAGAATGATGTTAGATGAAATGTTCACGTCTGAAAGAAAATGTCTTGCTCCACGTCGAACATATATATGTTCGCGTATGTAGGGGCCACGGCAGATCCCATGGCACAGCCCCTGTTTTGGAGGAAAAATGCATTATCAAAGAGAAAGAAGTTCCTTGTTAGTACCAGTTCCAGTAAATGCGACAGAATGTCTACATGAGCTGGATCCATGTTCATCGTGTTGGAGAGTACATTCCTTACGGATTTCAGGCCCTCGTCGTGTGGGATTACAGTATACAAGCTAGACACGTCTGCCGTCACTAGCCATACATCCGGAGGTAATTGACCCAACTTGTTTAATTCATTGAGGAGGTCTGTGGTGTCCATCAAGGCATGAGGTTGCAGCAGGGAGTCTAATAGCACTGAGGTAGGCTGAAACAGTGACCCCCGGGCCGAAATGATCGGTCTTCCTGGGGGGGTTTTAACCCCTTGTGAATTTTAGGGACCGTATACAGGATAGGCACCACTGGGTGTTCTGGGAGTAGTAGTGCTAAAACTTATTCCGTGATGGTGCCAGATTCATTAGCCATCACTAAAGCTTCCTTGAGGTCTTTGGTGAATATTGCAGTTGGATTACCAGTTAATTTGCTGTATACTCAAGGTTCTTCTAGTTGGCGGTAAATTTCGTTCCGATAATCAGTAATGTCCTGAAGGACGATTGCTCCGCCCTTATCTGCAGGACGTATAATTAATTGGGTGTTGTTCGACAAATACTGAAGAGCAGCACGTTCTGATTTGGATAAATTATGTTTATAGGTCTTGTTCATTGTAGAAAGATGTTCTGTTTCCTGATCCAATAAACGTATATAGGTCTTGATACTGGCATTATTTGATAATGGATCAAAGACAGAGGGTTGTTTGAATTGTAGTAGTTTTTTCGGTATTGTGCTACTGGTTACAGTGGGATTGTCTATGAAAAATTCTTTGTATTTTAATTTGCGATGCAACTGGTTTTTCGCTACCTGCCATTTTAGGTCATCAAATGGAGCTGATGGTATAAAAGATAGTCCCTTAGATAAGACTCTCTGTTCGCTGGATGATAATTCATAGTGTGATAGATTCATAATTACTTCCGCTTGCTTTTTGCGGGTTGCCTCTTTGTACGCGTGGTGCCGCTTGTACTGGCCTCCTCGACGGGTTTTTTTTTTTTTGCGTGTTACTGCCGTGCGTGTGATTACCCCTAAAGGGATGGTCCCCTTGCGGTGTCTGGAGGGTTGTTCTTGATCACTGTTGGTGCTTTGTCCCTCATTTGAAGTTTCCGTGTCTAGGTCAGTCCTTGGATATCGGTGACGCCTGAAGAATGGCCTTCTCCTGTTTTCTTGTGGATTATTACCCGATAACCACCTGTATACCTGGTGGTTTTCGTAATCCTGATCCACTTTATCAAATTTAGCCTTTTTAAATTTGATCAAGTCACGCTTATATGTTGCCAGTTGGTTCTCTAATTGAGCCAACCAATCATTCTCTGTGTCCAATGTCAAGGTAGGTAGATGTATGGTTTCAAACTTATTGATTTTCTCCTTCGTTTTGTCTACCTCCAATTTAGCCTGCTCAATAATTAATAGCATCAGGTCTGCTGAGCATTTATTGAGTATTGAAACCCATTTGCGACAAAATGATGGATTAAATCTGCCAATGGTTGGGCAGTTTCGCACTCTGAGACCCCTAATCATAATGCCCGGCATCACTGTGTGAAATGAACAGATAATATTTAGAGTGTACACATTTTACATTTTATTATATATTAACAATACTCCTGATCTCTCCTGATTCTTTTATATAGCATTAAGGATCACTAAGGGGTAGTCAGTAACATATTGATATTGAGCCACTTAGAGCCCGTACCTGTGATTGGATAGTCCCTTATACAGTGTATCCATTATCCAGGAGTAGACCTCCAGCAATCTGCAATTGAGCATTGTTAGCTCTACTATCCCTATCAGTGACATGGGCGATGAACGTTATTATCTGTTCATTTCACACAGTGATGCCGGGCATTATGATTACTAACATATCTCCTCCCTCTCACACTCCTTTTTCTTCCAGCTCATAATCATGTTCTTGTTGTTATGTCTTTTAGTGTTTTTTACTGTATCTAGCATGCTGGTATTAGCATCTTGTATTGTTTATGCGCATACAGGAGAGTGTCACCGGGTTGTCATGGTGATGGGTTCACATGGACGTGCATCACGCAATACGCGATGACGTCATTATACAGCGCCGCAGGTGCCGGACGGACCTCGCTGGGCGGGCGTGACACACGAGCACAATGGTGGGGGATATAAGGTGAGTGTTTTCTTTTATTGTTTATTTCCTGATGACAATTTTTTGAGTAAAAATTGAAACGTTGAAGAAAGGCAGAGTGTGGTGACTATTCCTTCCAACCTGAGTGCCGCACGGCGCTTTATTGTATCTAGATATATATATATATATATATATATATATATATATATAGGGAGGGGGGAACCAATATTTATCTTGCCTCCGGGCAACTGGGACAAACTTACGCCACTGCACCTACATCCTTCATGACTAGTGGGTTGATACGCTTGAAATCCTGACAGGTGCGGCGAGGTAAGAGAATCCTAACCCAACCCTCCCCCTAGCCTAACCCTAACCCACCCTGCAGTCCAGTGACGTGAGGTGAGGTCAGTGACTGGTGAGGCACTGGCACCACCTCCCCCCCCCCCCCCCCAAAAAAAAAAAAAAAGCATAGGGTTGCCCTTATTTAAGCAAAATCAGCACTAGGCTGAACCAGCCAGGGGGAATAATAATAAAAAACAGCCCGTTTTCCATCTTATAAAGAGGAGGAAAAATATATTTAGTTAATTACCCATCAGGAAGTGATGTCACGTTGAAGGGGAATAAAAGGACATCCCAGGATCCATAGCTCACTTGAACCAGGAGAGCATTGGGATCACATACACTAGCTCACAGCACTTCAAGTAAGTACACTTAATCGATGTTATTAGGTTAAACACTTATATTAACTTCACACTTAAATATTGATTATTATTTTAACTATGTTTAGAATTTAAATATAAATAATTAACTAATTATCAACACTAGCACTGAATAAATAGTGATAATGTTATTTTAGGGGCTATATTGTGATTAAGGATCCCTTGGCTCGTCAGTCTTATTCTTAATGTGAGTATATAAATTGTGAATATAAAAATTGTCAAAATAATTTAGTAGTAGGCATTAACACTGAATATTTTAAGTTGTATGTATATCCTGTGTCTGCAGATCCATATCCACGGATTTCTTCCTTTGTAATAATTATTAGGACGGTATATTTGCCTCTTACATTTAGAAAGTAAGTAATTGAAACTATCCAACTGACCAGTACTAATAATATATAATTGACCAATATGAATAGTGAAATTTAGATCATTACATTATCGTTTTTTGAAACGCATTCATATAATTGACCAATGCTAGTAGTGACATTTATTGTCCTCTAGTAAAGTTTTATTCATTGTCCCCTAGTGAAGTTTATATCATTATATATATACCATTATTTATACATCATATATTATGATTCTGGTATGAACTATCCTCATGTATGATCTGTTTTAATTTTAATTTTTCATCTTCTGGTTTGATTTATTTGAGTAATAGAATTAAAATAATACAATCTAGTGCCAAATGATAGTAGTTTAAAAATTATTTATAATATACCATCTACTAGCTACCTCTTTAATCATACCACTCTATTCTTAAGACCATTTTATGCATGTTTATGACCTTTGTATAAATATTTTATTTGTTATTTTTGTTAAAGACATCCCTGATGAAGTCTTTTAGACAAAACGCGTTGGGTGATATCTTAGACATAGTTGGTGGACAAGCTGTCCAAGGAGCTCCTCCCCATTTGGGGCAGACAGCTAGTCTCTACCATCTGACCCATGAATGTCAAAGATTAATGTAAGAGTCTTAATCCGTTTTTAAAAAATAAAAATGTAATAAATTATATGGAAAACGGATTAATGAGTGGTATTGTGTTGGGTGATTCTCATTTGACCTTCATCTCGAAAGAACTGCATAAAAAGGACTGTATGAGAACTGTTGAGTGATACTATTTCCCTATAGATTGTAAGCTTGCGAGCAGGGCCCTCCTACCTCTATGACTGTTATTATCCAGTTTTGTTATATCATTGTTACTTCCAATTGTAAAGCGCAATGGAATTTGCTGCGCTATATAAGAAACTGTCAATAATAAATATTTAGCGCTCCCCATACAACTATTGTATTATATATATATATATATATATATATATATATATATATGGAGCGGGGCACCAATATTTATCTTGCCTCCGGCCAACTGGGACAAACTTACGCCACTGCACATACATCCTTCATGTCTAGTGGGTTATTACACTTGAATGGAGCATGAGCACCAGGACCTAGCATAGCCATCCTTAAAATTTAAATGGGGTCCCCCCTCCTGAGCAACAACCAGCACTGGGCTAAAAGCCCAGTGCTATGCCACGCACCACTGGTGGCGGTGGGTGCAGGGTTCATGGCATACACAATCAGCCTACAGGTCCCAGCAAGCATGCCGGCACTTGGAGAACCAGAAGTGCCAGCATGCCCAGACACTAAGGGCCCACTGGCACCTGTAGTCCGCCTGTAAAGAAAATATTAAAATAAAAACCACAACACCTGATGTTTAAATAATTTATTGTGCTTATATAAGCCAGTTGAGGGGGCGGGGCGATGACGCGGTGAGCCGTGATTGGCTTGCGGTGCCCATTTTGAATTTCAAAAATGACGTTGAGGTGCCATTTTTGAAATTGGAAGCCGGCTCTCCGCTGCCTAACTCTGCATAATGGCTAGCAGGGACTGGATCCTCTCAGATCCAGGTCTGCCGCCAGTCACTCTTTCTCCGCCTGGTCCCGCCGCCACGATGCCCGCCGCTTTGCGCCGCCGCATGTGCCCACAGGCCAGCAGATCACGTGGATCAGCTGGTCAAATCACATCTGGGGGACTGACAGGGGCGTGCATTCATATGGGATAAATGCACGCCGCTGCCATTGAGGCACCTGTACTGGTGCCGCTTCCCCATACATTTTCAATGGGCTTTTACAGCCCATGGCTTCGCCTTGCCCCCTACCCGCCCCGTGCTACTCAAACTTTAGTGTTAGCAGCAGGAGGCACCTCTCCCACTGCCTCCCACCCTAACATGCAGGCATATACACAGGGGGAAATGATTACAATAATAAAAGAAGATATTTATCACAGAATCTGTGTTATATCTTCCTTTTATTATTTTAATCATTATGACAGGAAAGGCACTGCCTCCCCTGACTGCACATCCCAGCTGCAGCCTAACTTTTACCCCCCCTCTCTGCACCCTAAACCTAACCCTCCCCCTGCACCATAACCCTCCCTTGCATACCTACGTTCGGGAGTCTGGATATCGGGATTCCGGCATCGGATATATCAGCATCAGCTGTGCTACAGGGATGACCTAATATGTCTGTGAATTACGTTTTTCACAGACACATGGGCTGCACACACCTATCGATTCGCTAGCGATATATCTGCCAACCCCTGTAGCAGCATGATCATATCGACATCAAAGAAATACTATTTAACTACACATTTTTTTTCTCTTCATACTTTAAAATAGTTTGTCAAATAAATCATGTTTAGTTGATTATACCCAGGTGTTCTCTTGTTCACTGTTGTTCATTGTAATGTTAAAAACACACACTAAGATAACTGCTTCCACAATGTATTATGCTTATTAGACAAAATAAATTATAACATCACATCACATTTTTTTACTATTGTTGGAACATGCCATTTTTGAAAGACTTTATTTTATGAAATGTATATATTCTGCTGAAAATGTTTTTATTGACAAAATTTATAATGTAATTTTAAAATTGGATAAATTCAATAACATTTTGTTAACATTTACAGTAATTTAAAATTACATTTTTGTTTTCTTTTTAACATGTACAGTTTATATATAATTTCTTTCAACAGTGACCCACTAAAGTGCTCATGTTGCCTACACACAGTGGAAGCTGCCATTTTTGGGGCTGATCCAATACGCATGAGAATGTGGCTTGCTAGCCACCAGTTACTTTGCAATGGCACTTTGCAATTACATGCTTTCTGGCCTGGGATCCGGATTGAAAGTCGACAGTAACTAGGTCGACAATGTCTAGGTCGACCACTATTGGTCGACAGTAACTAGGGCGACAGGGTCTTTAGGTCGATATGTTCTAGGTCGACAGGTCAAAAGGTCGACATGAGTTTTTCACAATTTTTTTTCTTTTTTTGAACCTTTTCATACTTAATGATCCACGTGGACTACGATTGGAACGGTAATCTGTGCCGAGCAAAGCGGTAGCGGAGCGAAGGCACCATGCCCGAAGCATGGCGAGCGAAGCGAGCCATGCGAGGGGACGCGGTGCACTAATTGGGGTTCCCAGTCACTCTACGAAGAAAACGACACCAAAATAACATTAAAAACTCATGTCGAGCTTTTGACCTGTCGACCTAAAGACCCTGTCGACCTAGACACCCTGTCGACCTAGTTACTGTCGACCAATAGTGGTCGACCTAGAAATTGTCGACCTAGTTACTGTCGACTTTCAATACCACACCCTTCTGGCCTCGCACACCCTACAATATTCTCTCCTCTTCAGTCAGGATTCTGTTCCCAACACTCTGCTGAGACTGCACTGACTAATGTGGTTTATCATTTGAGCACTGCTGTATCTGAAGGATAATGGCTCTCATTTTTTGGGCAGGAGCTGATTGGCTGGTACTTTGTCTCCATCCACTTTGTCACTCTCCAAGGCTTAGTATATAGACCCCTCTGTCCTATCCTGGTTCTCATCCTATGTTTCAAATCGCACTTTCAGTGTACATTTCTCTGGATCCGCGTCCTCGGCTCTTCCTTTATAGGTTGGAGTACCACAGAGCTCAGTTCCAGATTCTCTTTTCTATACTACGTCTTTTAGAATACTAATGGAATTCAGTATTACCGCTATGCGAATAATTCCCAAATTTAGTTAACCACCAGTAAACAGAAGTTCCATACCTATCAACTAAATCTCTGTTGACAAAACAACAACAATCAACCCCCCTCATTAAATCCCGCTGCCTAGATGTCATACATAACTCTGAACTTTTGCTCCCCATGTTCAGTCTAAGCCAAATCCTGCTACATGCATATAAGAACTATTTCCAGAGTATGCAAATATGTTATAAAGAACAGTGATATAGCTTAAATCCATGCAATCACGAGCTTCCAAATTTATTATTGTTGTTATGGCCTTCTTAGTAGTCTTTCCCTTAACAGACTTAAACTTCTGCAATCGGCAAGATTGATTTCCCCTTGCAAAATGTTCTTCTACTGTTGCTACACTTTATCAGTCCTTATGTTGGCTACCTTGTACTTTACTGAATCCAATATAAACTACTGTTTCTACTAACATATGAGGACATAAACAAGACTAAATCAACATAAATCACTTGTCTCAAACTGTCAACTTGACCCATCCCCTTTGCACAAGATCTGCACCTTCCATCCAAATTCATCACCTACTCCCATTCCTGATGACAGAATCTTTTCCAGGCTGCACCTACTCTGTGCAACAAGACTTTCTTCTAGCCTCCAAATATTTGTTTTCCCTGAAAACTCCTCTCTTTAGTCAAGCTTAGAAAATTTCCAAAGCACCCACATAACCTCCATAAGATATTCTACCCAATTACCTCCTCACTACACAGTTCAAACAAAACTTACATGTTTTCTTTCTATGCTCAAACAACCCTCTACCCCCCAGGCAAAATTGCTACCAAAACTGCTGTATGACTGGATCATACAGCCCAATAAACATTTTCTACCATCTGCAATCTAGCTGGATCAGCATGCTGTAGGTTGCACTTAACCTCGTGTATTAAATTAATATTCCCTTACAGATTTTTGAGCAGGGTCCTTTTATCTCTCTCTCTCTCTCTCTCTCTCTCTCTCTTAATACAGTACTAGCACTATATAAATGTTAATAATACATGTTATTGGTTTCTAGCTATACAAGTGATAAGCTAACAAAATGGATCTCATCACCAGGAGTAGACAATATCTGCACTTTATTGAAAATAACACTGCGAGGTAATACAGTTAGCCAGTTGGAGGCACTAGTGCTACTATATCATGTCTATTCGGTTGTGCTGGTATACAGGGTGAATATAAACAAAGTCCACTACATAAAATCTCTGTTATTGGATATGAATTATTTTCAGGTTGTATGTACAGCAAACTGGTTATCATGAGAGATTTACCCACTTTTGACAAAACTTTTTAAAATACTAATGTACATGATATCATCCATTATCATCTCAAATACACCTTATACCCCAAAGCAGGTAGGTATAGTAGAATATTCCAGAGCAAATACATACCTCTGTATTATTTGCCTAATATCTGTGGGTTTGAAATTCAGAGCATGAATGTCTCTACCGAATGTGACATTCAAACCCATTGATGTTAAGTTACTTTTTTGGGGGGTCAATTCTATTACACTTTGATATTAAAAAGTTAGCAAGAGTGGACAAATCTTTAAAACTTTTACTAACATATTACCAGAAAAAAATATTTTGATGTAAAAAATAGTCAAATTCAGTTTGAAATATCATACAAATACTACTGTTAATTGAATGATATAATCTATAAATTATTACGGTAAATAATAAATAATGTAAATGTCAAAAAGAATATATATATTTCATATATTTATATATTATAGATTGATTGTGTTAGAAAAATACTGCAGATTTAATTAACTAATTATATTACCCCACTACCGGAGGGGGCAAAAGACATTTCAAGACCTACTATATGTAGCACATTATTAAAAATTATATTTCTGGCATCATTACTCTTTGTATATCTTTACTACAGTGTGTATTCTTTGTTAATTTATTTCAGGAGGGGACCAAACATTTTGTTATGTCAATATATTTTTTTTGTTATTACAAAGTGTTGTGTGATGATGACACTGCATGACATTTTTAAAAAAAGTAACAATTTAAAATTAAAACTGTTACTGATAATATATTTGTCCTAAAAAATAAGTACATTGTATAACAAAGAACATTTGGATGTATTGTTGTGATTTAAAAAAGCATTAATATTAAATTATAGTTTCCCATGTCTATGCATTATAACCTTGATCATTTTATCAGCAATTTCTAGAATTCTTACATACAATTGAACAAGTTTTTATATTATTTTGTAATTATTTTTGATACAGATTGAATTATATTTGAATCAATAAAAAGTTCAATGTCGCAGTTTCTTTTGGAAGAGAAATAAGTAATCAACAGTATGGTCACGAAAAAAGTGTAAATTAAGTGTTAATTGAGATTGGTGTCGAGCTCCAAGAAACAAATGATTAAATATAGGAAAATAAAATAAGTTTCTGCCAAATAACTTGTTAAAAAGAAAAAGAAATTGAAAGTACTTTAACTAAAAACAAAAATGGTATATTCAAAAATCATCACAGTATAGTCATAGGCTATGCGGTAATTATGTTGAAATTCAGTTTGTCAACATGGACATAATGTTGACAGGCGCAATGTCAGCAGTTAGGGTTAGCATTAGGGCAGGATATATGGTTAGGGCTACTCTACTTACACAAACACTATGTTGACATACCGACATTCTGACAATGAAGGCATTATGTAAATGTCAACATTTGACATGTCGATGTTCAGACAATGATGACATTTTACATCAACATTTTGTACCACACTGGAACATCAAGATAATTTTCACCAAACCAGGGACCAGTTTCAATGGAGAAGACTTACATCTGTAATGGGGGTTGACTAGACTCAGTAGTAACATTACAGGGGGTGCAAAAGACATGTGTCAGCTATGGGGCACCGACATGAGTGAGTCCTAATAATGCTGGGTTCACTCCATGCAAAGCCTCTGATATCCCCTGAACCCAACATTCTGTTCTGAATACAGTAGAGTTGAAGCCTCTGTTTATAGTTCACTGCCTGACTGGACTTAAATGCTGGTGAAATGTATGTTCAAGGACAATTTCATGTAAACACACGTGTACCTTTCTACTGTTGTCAGGATTACATAATGAGATACATTTCTGAAAACTAGTGGACAGCACTAAAAATTAGGAGTAGCCAATAACAACCAATCAGCTTGTAGATCTCATTTTACTGGCACATAAAGCAAATGAATGTCAATTTGTTGAGTTGGGTAAGGACAGGTTTTTGTTTTTATATACTATTCCCTGTGCACCAGTTTTCAAAAATATTCCTCCAATGTCTTTGTTATGACACCCAGGGAATTACTAATTTGTGTGAATTTCAAAAGGAGTATATCCATAAATCTTAATGTCAGACGTTCACAACATTGGTATCAGTGTTATAGGTGCAGAGGCTACAGCTTCTAGGAGGTCCACAGCTGAGGGGGAATCCACCTTCTCAGTCATAGCCCCATATATACATTTGAGTTTTTACTACTTATTGATACATGGGGGTCCTTTGAAATCATTGTTTTAGGGCCCATCAACGTTTAGTTATGTCCCTTGTCCCAAGGATTGTTTAGAATTACTATTATTTTCTATACCTGCATATATAATTAGTATGTTGCTTTCCTCATTGACTATGTACAAGTTCTTCCACACTAACTTGGCAGCTTGACTGTTTCCTGGTTGTGCATACAGAATGTTTATGATGCTAATTTTTGGCATTTTCATGAAAATCTAGGCTTGCAAAATCAAAATATAAAGGGCGGCGGCATGTTTCCAACATTGTTAAGGATAATTAATTCTACGACTCCTTTTCCACAATATTCAGAAGAGCTTGCAGTAAAAGATCATCTCTATGCTTGTAATTTTTCTTTTTATAGAATCGATCAATATATTCATTGTATAGATTGTTGTCTCTGTCATTTACATCTGGCTGCTTGCTTATTTTATTCAGAGCATAATAATAATGGTTCTTAGGAATTTCAGTAATTTCCTCTTCATATGGAGGTCCTTCTCTGTCAAAAGCATTCTTCAGAAGGTGTAAAATAGCTTTTGATTTCACAACATCTTCCATTTCATCACTTTCATGAGAAGTAGGCTTCACAGTAGGTAGTTTATCATTGGCGGGTTCCTGAAATGATACGAAACATGGAAATATCGCTTTAGACGCTCCATCGTTCGCACCATCAATTCTTGCGCCATCCCTATGCAGGTGCAGATTATGCGTCTGAATACGTCCTCCTATGAGAACGATTCTGCATCTCTATATGCAGTCACTATCAGCGACACTCCCATAAAATGGACCATCACCATGCATCCGCAAAGCTACCGCTCAGAAACGTGCTTCTGGTGGTCTCCCCTCCATCTTGTCACTGAGGAGGGGGCTGCTAGGATGCTTCAATGGTGCTGAGAGGTGCAAATGCTGCTGGGAAATGTAGTTCTCCAGCTTTGGAATGTGAGTAATTCCTGACTAATTAAGATAATTGGAAACTTACAATTGCTTAATTAGTCCTCAGGGGGGTGCCGCCGGGGTGCCAGAGCAAGTCTCTGTGATTTTCCTAAAATTAACGATTTTAGGAATTACCAGACTTGCTCTGGGGGTGCGAGAAAAAAGACGACATCACTGCATCCCATTTTCTGTCCCCTAATTCAATAGTAAAATTGTAAACCTGCGCTGCGGTGTTATTTACATTTCCCACCCGCAATTGAATTTATCCCTTAGGGTTGGAAAAGCCCCAAATCTTCCCTAGCAGCATTTACACGGTTTTAACAGTTACACCAAAAAGCACAGACACTACACCCTTTGTCAACCCCCTGGGGCATGCCTGTAGACTCTCTACTTAAACCACGTACTCACTGATTCGTGCACCTAACCAGTCAAACAAGTAGGAAACAGGAAGACCCTCCAACTTACCTGTTTATGTACTACCACTGAAATGTACTGAATTATTTAACTGATGCTTAAAAATGCTTATTTTATCAATTAACTAATCCAGCCTAGATAAGTGTAACATTATACTAAGGACAAGGATATAGTACCACCGGGAAGATGTCACTGTGGAGGGTCTGATTATACACTGGTTTATAACATGTTTATGTTCAATAATGTTTATTAGTCTTATGGGCCCTACAGACTCGGCGACCCGCCGCCGAGCTGCCCGACCGCCAATACGGCAGACCCGGCGGCGGGGGGGAGGTGACAGGGCGAGTGAAGTTTCTTCACTTCCCCCGTCACCCGGCTCCATAGCAGTTCAAGCTAATATGGACGAGATTGTCCTTATTGGCCTGCATGCATAAGCGACGGGGCACTAAGATGAACGAGCGCGGGGACGCACATCGTTCATCGTTGGTGCCTACACACTGAACAATATGAACGAGTTCTCGGTCATTAATGAACGAGAACGTTCATATCGTTCACTTAAATCTTTCAGTGTGTAGGGCCCATTACTTGAATTAAGGCTCAACAACATGTATGTCCTACATTGGGGGGTGTTTAAGTTCTGTGCATAGACTGAATTAGTTTATGTACTGGGGATAGGAGTAAATTAACTCACTTTGGAGTATACAATGTACTGACAACCAGTATGAACCATGAAATGCTCAACATTTTGAAATAATAATTGTGAAATCATTTTTCTTTCAAATTAATTATACTGTACATATTAGCAGTCATGTATGATAAAAAGCAGACAGGTGGGTCTAACAATATGCCCCGCAGGGGAGGATCCAACACCGACCCCCTAAAGCAGGCATGTCCAAATTGCGGCCCTCCAGTTGTTGAGAAACTACACATCCCAGCATGCCCTAATACAGCTTTAGCATTCTCTGACAGCAAAACTGTGTCAGGGCATCCTGGGATATGTAGTTTCACAACAGCTGGAGGGCCGCAGTTTGGACATGCCTGCCCTACAGCATGAGGTGATTACATACCGTGTCATTGTCTCCTACTTTCTCCACACCTCTGCGATCATTCTGAACAACATTATAGGAAGTGTAGACTCTTGGCTGGGTCGTGTGGTCTGGACGGGTCGATGTTCCATGCAGAACTAGCCTCCAGCTGTCAATTTTTCCCTCATTTTGTTTTCTTCTAGACTAAATAATAATAACAACAACAACAATTTTATGTTGAAATATTTGAATATCAAAAAGCCAGAAAGAAACACTAGGCATGATTGGGGTGGATGTATCAAACCTTCAACAGAGATAAAGTGGATTTGTTGCCTATAGCAACCAATCAGCTTGTGTCATTTTATAGACATGCTACAA
This sequence comes from Pseudophryne corroboree, assembly GCF_028390025.1. Taxonomy (NCBI): domain Eukaryota; kingdom Metazoa; phylum Chordata; class Amphibia; order Anura; family Myobatrachidae; genus Pseudophryne; species Pseudophryne corroboree. Next base: position 207,781,707 of record NC_086444.1, read on the forward strand.
CAGCATGGGAGGGAACAGGATAAATAATAATTTGAAGAATACTTGTAAGTAAAGCGAGGGAACAGGGCAGCATATACGCAGAAAAAAGGAATAAGGTAAGAATAGACATTGAGCTGTTTTCATGTAGCATTTAATAATAACAGAAATGCATTGTGGTATATACGTATAAATCTTATTGAGTACTTGGGCAAGATCAACTCTGTTCATACGAGTACATATTTTGTACCTAAACTTGGTTAAAGGCAGGGAGTGCATAACTTTAAAACTGTAATTGGGATATCCTGCTGGTAAAGGCTCATCTCCATCTATGGCCACCAGCCCCTAGTAGTACGTTGATCACTCCCTCACTACTTACATCTTAGCTGTATTATGTCTTGAGAATTGTGGTGCTCTTTGTTACCTGTACTCTATTTCTGTTATTTATTTACTGTAATGCTAAGTTTTGTCTCCCTGTACTGTCCTTTGTACGACGCTGCAAAACACTTGTGGCACCTTATAAATAAAATGTAATAATAATAATAATAATAATAATAATATACAGATGTGTACTCGTACATCTTTGCTGCAGTCACACCAAACAGCACCTCTTGGCACATCAGGTTTTTTCAGACTCTGCCAGCATTTCATCAGACTCTGCCAGCATTGGGTGTCTGTTTTGGCGAAAATGCATCTTAGACCCAATGCACCACGAGACTGTGCTGATTCATTTGACATGCGACACTTGTATATCTGTGTGTGACGGAGTTTCTGAATCTGTATACAAAGGCCTACAATGCAGCGGCCATGGCTTTTTCCATACTAAGCTCTGTTGTGCTTTATATACAGACTTAGTGGCACACAGATATACAAATTAATCAGCACAGTGTTCTGGTGTGTTCCCGCCACATCACGTTGTGTCTAAGATGCATTTTTGCCAAAGACAAAACACGCGCAATGCAATCAGAGCTACATTGGACCTGGTGGCTCACTCCTGACAGGCATCTCCTGCTGCATGGGGTATTAAGGCTAGATGTATGAGGACCCATCTGTAAATATGGATACTTCACGTCTTGTGAAATTTATCAGTAGACTAATACTGTATAACCAATATTCATTACCATCTGAACTAGTATCTTTATAGTTTCTATATACTACTATCTTTATAGTTTCTATATACTACTATCTTTATAGTTTCCATATACTACTATCTTTATAGTTTCTATATACTACTTTCTTTATAGTTTCTATATACTACTATCGTTATACCTGTAGTTTCCATATACCACTTTCTTTACAGTTTCCATATACTACTATCTTTATACTGTAGTTTCCATATACTACTATCTTTATTGTTTCCATATACTACTTTCTTTATAGTTTCTATATACTACTTTCTTTATAGTTTCTATATACTACTATAGTTATAGTTTTTATATACTACTATCTTTATAGTTTCTATATACTGTACTACTATATTTGTAGTTTCTATATACTACTATCTTTATAGTTTCTATATAATACTATCTTTATAGTTTCTATATACTACTGTCTTTAGTTTCCATATACTACTATCTTTATAGTTTCTATATACTACTTTCTTTATAGTTTCTATATACTACTATCATTATAGATTCCATATACTACTTTCTTTATAGTTGCGACATACTACTATATTTATAGTTTCTATATACTACTATCGTTATCGTTTCTATATATTACTTTCTTTATAGTTTCCATATACTACTATCTTTAGTGTCTATATGCTACTTTCTTATAGTTTCTATATACTAACTTTGTAGTTTCTATATACTACTATCTTTATGGTTTCTATATACTACTATCTTTATAGTTTATACTATTATAGTTTCTATATACTACTTTCTTTATAGTTTCTATAGACTACTATCTTTATAGTTTCTATATACTACTTTCTTTATAGTTTCTATATACTACTATCTTTGTAGCTTCTATATACTACTATCTTTATAGTTTCTATATACTACTGTCTATAGTTTCTATATACTATCTTTATAGTTTCTATAAACTACTTTCTTTATAGTTTCTATAGTCTACTATATTTATAGTTTCTATATACAGTACTACTTTCTTTATAGTTTCTATATACTACTGTCGTTATAGTTTCTACATACTACCTTCTTTATAGTTTCTATATACTACTATCTTTATAGTTTCTATATACTACTATCTTTATAGTTTCCATATACTACTATCTTTATAGTGTCAATATACTACTTTCTTTATAGTTTCTATATACTACTATCGTTATAGTTTCTATATACTAACTTTGTAGTTTCTATATACTACTATCTTTATGGTTTCTATATACTACTATCTTTATAGTTTATACTATCGTTATAGTTTCTATATACTACTTTCTTTATAGTTTCTATAGACTACTATCTTTATAGTTTATACTATCATTATAGTTTCTATATACTACTTTCTTTATAGTTTCTATAGACTACTATCTTTATAGTTTCTATATACTACTTTCTTTATAGTTTCTATATACTACTATCTTTGTAGCTTCTATATACTACTATCTTTATAGTTTCTGTATACTACTGTCTATAGTTTCTATATACTATCTTTAGAGTTTCTATAAACTACTTTCTTTATAGTTTCTATAGTCTACTATCTTTATAGTTTCTATATACAGTACTACTTTCTTTATAGTTTCTATATACTACTGTCGTTATAGTTTCTACATACTACCTTCTTTATAGTTTCTATATACTACTATCTTTATAGTTTCTATATACTACTATCTTTATAGTTTCCATATACTACTATCTTTATAGTGTCTATATACTAGAGATGAGCGGGTTCGGTTCCTCGGAATCCGAACCCGCCCGAACTTCATGTTTTTTTTCACGGGTCCGAGCGACTCGGATCTTCCCGCCTTGCTCGGTTAACCCGAGCGCGCCCGAACGTCATCATGACGCTGTCGGATTCTCGCGAGGCTCGGATTCTATCGCGAGACTCGGATTCTATATAAGGAGCCGCGCGTCGCCGCCATTTTCACTCGTGCATTGAGATTGATAGGGAGAGGACGTGTCTGGCGTCCTCTCCATTAGAATAGAGATAGATTAGATAGAGAGAGAGAGATTGTGCAGAGTCGCAGACAGAGTTAGTTTACCACAGTCAGTGACCAGTGCAGTTGCTAGTTAACTTTTATTTAATATAATATATCCGTTCACTTCTCTCTGCTATATCCGTTCTCTGCCTGAAAAAAAAACCGATACACAGCACAGTCAGTCACACAGTGTGACTCAGTCTGTGTGCACTCAGCTCAGCCCAGTGTGCTGCACAGTCATCAATGTATAAATTAAAAGCTTATAATTAATTGTGGGGGAGACTGGGGAGCACTGCAGGTTGTTAGCAGGAGCCAGGAGTACAATTATATTAATTAACAGTGCACACTTTTGCTGCAGGAGTGGTGACCAGTGCCTGACCACCAGTATAGTATTGTTGTATACTACTAATATCTCTTTAAATATCAACCAGTCTATATTAGCAGCAGACACAGTACAGTGCGGTAGTTCACGGCTGTGGCTACCTCTGTGTCGGCACACGGCAGGCAGTCCGTCCGACCAGAATTGTATTATTTATTATTATATACCTACCACCTAACCGTGGTTTTTTTTTCATTCTTTATACCGTCATAGTGTCATCCTAATTGTTACGAGTATACTACTATCTCTTTATCAACCAGTGTACAGTGCGGTAGTTCACGGCTGTGGCTACCTCTGTGTCGGCACACGGCAGGCAGTCCGTCCGACCAGAATTGTATTATTTATTATTATATACCTACCACCTAACCGTGGTTTTTTTTTTCATTCTTTATACCGTCATAGTGTCATCCTAATTGTTACGAGTATACTACTATCTCTTTATCAACCAGTGTACAGTGCGGTAGTTCACGGCTGTGGCTACCTCTGTGTCGGCACACGGCAGGCAGTCCGTCCGACCAGAATTGTATTATTTATTATTATATACCTACCACCTAACCGTGGTTTTTTTTTCATTCTTTATACCGTCATAGTGTCATCCTAATTGTTACGAGTATACTACTATCTCTTTATCAACCAGTGTACAGTGCGGTAGTTCACGGCTGTGGCTACCTCTGTGTCGGCACACGGCAGGCAGTCCGTCCGACCAGAATTGTATTATTTATTATTATATACCTACCACCTAACCGTGGTTTTTTTTTTCATTCTTTATACCGTCATAGTGTCATCCTAATTGTTACGAGTATACTACTATCTCTTTATCAACCAGTGTACAGTGCGGTAGTTCACGGCTGTGGCTACCTCTGTGTCGGCACACGGCAGGCAGTCCGTCCGACCAGAATTGTATTATTTATTATTATATACCTACCACCTAACCGTGGTTTTTTTTTTCATTCTTTATACCGTCATAGTGTCATCCTAATTGTTACGAGTATACTACTATCTCTTTATCAACCAGTGTACAGTGCGGTAGTTCACGGCTGTGGCTACCTCTGTGTCGGCACACGGCAGGCAGTCCGTCCGACCAGAATTGTATTATTTATTATTATATACCTACCACCTAACCGTGGTTTTTTTTTCATTCTTTATACCGTCATAGTGTCATCCTAATTGTTACGAGTATACTACTATCTCTTTATCAACCAGTGTACAGTGCGGTAGTTCACGGCTGTGGCTACCTCTGTGTCGGCACACGGCAGGCAGTCCGTCCGACCAGAATTGTATTATTTATTATTATATACCTACCACCTAACCGTGGTTTTTTTTTTCATTCTTTATACCGTCATAGTGTCATCCTAATTGTTACGAGTATACTACTATCTCTTTATCAACCAGTGTACAGTGCGGTAGTTCACGGCTGTGGCTACCTCTGTGTCGGCACACGGCAGGCAGTCCGTCCGACCAGAATTGTATTATTTATTATTATATACCTACCACCTAACCGTGGTTTTTTTTTCATTCTTTATACCGTCATAGTGTCATCCTAATTGTTACGAGTATACTACTATCTCTTTATCAACCAGTGTACAGTGCGGTAGTTCACGGCTGTGGCTACCTCTGTGTCGGCAGTCGGCAGGCAGTCCGTCCATCCATAATTGTATTATTATTATTATAATATATACCACCTAACCGTGGTTTTTTTTTCATTCTTTATACCGTCGTCATAGTGTCATACTAGTTGTTACGAGTATACTACTATCTCTTTATCAACCAGTGTACAGTGCGGTAGTTCACGGCACAAACAGAATGTGCACAAACTGGCTTTATTCTACCTAAGTTGCCCTCCCACAAGTGTGTACTCCGAAAGAGTGTTTAGTGCCGCCGCTCACCTTGTCAGCAATCGGCGTACGAGGTTACATCCAGAAAATGTGGAGAAGATGATGTTCATTAAAATGAATTATAATCAATTCCTCCGCGGAGACATTGACCAGCAGCAATTGCCTCCACAAAGTACACAGGGAGCTGAGATGGTGGATTCCAGTGGGGACGAATTGATAATCTGTGAGGAGGGGGATGTACACGGTGATATATCGGAGGGTGAAGATGAGGTGGACATCTTGCCTCTGTAGAGCCAGTTTGTGCAAGGAGAGATTAATTGCTTCTTTTTTGGGGGGGGTCCAAACCAACCCGTCATATCAGTCACAGTCGTGTGGCAGACCCTGTCACTGAAATGATGGGTTGGTTAAAGTGTGCATGTCCTGTTTTGTTTATACAACATAAGGGTGGGTGGGAGGGCCCAAGGATAATTCCATCTTGCACCTCTTTTTTCTTTTCTTTTTCTTTGCATCATGTGCTGATTGGGGAGGGTTTTTTGGAAGGGACATCCTGCGTGACACTGCAGTGCCACTCCTAGATGGGCCCGGTGTTTGTGTCGGCCACTAGGGTCGCTAATCTTACTCACACAGTCAGCTACCTCATTGCGCCTCTTTTTTTCTTTGCGTCATGTGCTGTTTGGGGAGGGTTTTTTGGAAGGGACATCCTGCGTGACACTGCAGTGCCACTCCTAGATGTGCCCGGTGTTTGTGTCGGCCACTAGGGTCGCTAATCTTACTCACACAGTCAGCTACCTCATTGCGCCTCTTTTTTTCTTTGCGTCATGTGCTGTTTGGGGAGGGTTTTTTGGAAGGGCCATCCTGCGTGACACTGCAGTGCCACTCCTAGATGGGCCCGGTGTTTGTGTCGGCCACTAGGGTCGCTTATCTTACTCACACAGCGACCTCGGTGCAAATTTTAGGACTAAAAATAATATTGTGAGGTGTGATGTGTTCAGAATAGGCTGAAAATGAGTGTAAATTATGGTTTTTGAGGTTAATAATACTTTGGGATCAAAATGACCCCCAAATTCTATGATTTAAGCTGTTTTTTAGGGTTTTTTGAAAAAAACACCCGAATCCAAAACACACCCGAATCCGACAAAAAAAATTCGGTGAGGTTTTGCCAAAACGCGGTCGAACCCAAAACACGGCCGCGGAACCGAACCCAAAACCAAAACACAAAACCCGAAAAATTTCCGGCGCTCATCTCTACTATATACTACTTTCTTTATAGTTTCTATATACTACTATCGTTATAGTTTCTATATACTAACTTTGTAGTTTCTATATACTACTATCTTTATGGTTTCTATATACTACTATCTTTATAGTTTATACTATCATTATAGTTTCTATATACTACTTTCTTTATAGTTTCTATAGACTACTATCTTTATAGTTTATACTATCATTATAGTTTCTATATACTACTTTCTTTATAGTTTCTATAGACTACTATCTTTATAGTTTCTATATACTACTTTCTTTATAGTTTCTATATACTACTATCTTTGTAGCTTCTATATACTACTATCTTTATAGTTTCTATATACTACTGTCTATAGTTTCTATATACTATCTTTATAGTTTCTATAAACTACTTTCTTTATAGTTTCTATAGTCTACTATCTTTATAGTTTCTATATACAGTACTACTTTCTTTATAGTTTCTATATACTACTGTCGTTATAGTTTCTACATACTACCTTCTTTATAGTTTCTATATACTACTATCTTTATAGTTTCTATATACTACTATCTTTATAGTTTCCATATACTACTATCTTTATAGTGTCTATATACTACTTTCTTTATAGTTTCTATATACTACTATCGTTATAGTTTCCATAAACTACTTTCTTAATAGTTGCCATATACTACTATCTTTATAATTTCTATATACTATCTTTATAATTTCTATATATACTACTTTCTTTATAGTTTCTATATACTACTATCATTATAGTTTCTATATACTACTATTGTTATAATTTCCATATACTACTTTCTTTATAGTTTTCATATACTATCATTATAGTTTCCTTTCTATATACTACTTTCTTTATAGTTTCTATAGACTACTATCTTTATAGTTTCTATATACTACTATCTTTGTAGTTTCTATATACTAGTATCTTTATAGTTTCTATATACTACTTTATAGTTTCTATAAACTACTATCTTTATAGTTTCTATATACTACTATATTTGTAGTTTCTATATACTAGTATCTTTATAGTTTCTATATACTATCATCATAGTTTCGATATACTACTTTATTTATATTTTCCATATACTACTATCGTTATAGTTTCTATATACTACTTTCTTTATAGTTTCTATGTACTACTATCGTTATACTTTCTATATACTACTTTCTTTATAGTTTCCATATACTACTATCTTTATAGTTTCCATATACTACTATCTTTATAGTGTCTATATACTGCTTTTTATAGTTTCTATATACTACTATCTTTATAGTTTATATATACTACTATCTTTGTAGTTTCTATATACTACTGTCTTTATAGTTTCTCTATAGTACTATCGTTTATTTTGTACTGTCTGGACATGGCTACTAATAACAGATGCACAGACAACATTCTTAAAGCAATGTGTGCAAATGCTAGGAGCTTAGGAGACAAAATTCCAGAGCTAATTGTGATAATGACAAGGGATAACCTGGATATTGTCGCAATTACTGAGTCATGGTGCAATGAGAATCATGACTGGGACATAGCTATACCAGGATACAATTTATTTAGGAAGGATAGAATGGTAAGAATAGGAGGAGGGGTAGCAATGTATGTGAAAAAAGCATAAATGCTACTTTAATACAAAATGTTGAGGACAAAACAGGCCCTTTGGGTCCCCACAGAAACCGGGGAGAAGGACATTATTCGCATTGGGGTGATCTATAGACCACCAGGCCATGGGCAGGATTTGGACAGGAACCTATTGTTGGACATCTCTAAAATGGCTTTAAAGGGAGAAGTCATAATTATGGGAGACTTTAATTTACCTGATGTAAATTGGGAGGGGTCCTTTGCAAGTTCAGCTACAAGTGGCAAATTTCTAAATTCCGTACAGGGAGCATCTCTCAAGCAATTGGTGAGGGAGCCCACTCGCAAAGACTCAATATTAGATTTAATTCTTACAAATGGTGACAGGATATCAGACATATATGTGGGTGAGCACCTGGGATCCAGTGATCATCAAGCAGTATGGTTTAGTATAAAGACAGGACCCAACTCCTGTCATAAAAAAACAAAGGTGTTGGATTTTTTAAATGCTGACTTTGCAAAAATGGGGAGATGTTTAAGTGATTCATTGGCAGACTGGAGGAACTTGGAAGGGGTGCAGGAGAGGTGGGAAAAACTGAAAAGTGCAATACTAAAAGCAACAGACCTTTGTATCAAAAGGGTTAGGAAAAGCACCAGGAAAAGGAAGCCAGTGTGGTTCACAAAAGAAGTATCAACTAGTGTGAAAGCAAAAAAGATGGCTTTTAGGAAATACAAACAGACTCAAAATAATAATGACAAAGAGGTGTATCTTGACAGACGGAAGGATGCTAAGAAAGTGATCAGACGTGCAAAGGCAGAAGCCGAGGAGAAAATGGCCCAGTCAGTAGATAAAGGGGGCAAAACTTTTTTTATGTATATAAATGAAAGGAGAAAATCAAATGGAGGAATAATAAGACTTAAGACAGAGAGTGAGAATTTGGTGGAGGGAGACAAGGCAATAGTAGATCACCTAAATCATTATTTTTGCTCAGTATTTACTACAGAAGGAGAAGGGAAGGGGCCAGAGTTAAGTTGCAAGGACATTCATAAAAATAAGGTAGATGAAAGTACATTTACAGAGGAGAAGGTCCTAACTGAACTTTCAAAAGTAAAAGTGGATAAATCAATGGGGCCAGATGGAATACACCCAATGATACTAAAAGAGCTAAAAGATGTGCTGGTGGCACCATTAACAGAATTATTTAACCAGTCACTAAATACAGGTGCCATTCCAGAGGACTGGAAAAGAGCAAATGTAGTTCCACTGTACAAAAGTGGAAGCAAGGAAGAAGCAAGTAACTACAGACCAGTAAGCCTTACATCAGTAGTAGGGAAAGTAATGGAAAAACTACTAAAAGAAAGAGTTGTGGGATATCTTAAATCAAACAACTTACAGGATCCAAAACAGCATGGATTTACTGGTGGGAGATCATGCCAAACAAATCTTATTGACTTTTTTGACTCTGTGATGAAAATAATAGATCAAGGGGGAGCTGTAGATGTAGCATATCTAGACTTTAGTAAGGCATTTGACACTGTCCCACATCGCAGACTGATAAATAAACTTGAAAGTGTGGGGGTGGATTATAAAATAGTTAAATGGATAAGAAACTGGTTGCAGGATAGGAAACAGACAGTTGTAGTAAATGGAGTGCAATCTATGGAGGGAAATGTTACCAGTGGAGTACCCCAGGGATCTGTACTCGGACCAGTTCTCTTTAATATCTTTGTTGGTGACATTGCAAATGGTATTGAAGGAAAAGTATGCCTTTTTGGAGATGATACAAAGATATGCAACAGGGTAGACACACCAGGAGGGGTAAAACAAATGATTGATGACCTAGCTAGACTTGAAAAAAAATCAAGAACATGGCAACTACAGTTTAATGTTAAAAAATGCAAAAACATGCACTTGGGTCTCAAAAACCCAAAGGCTAAATATAGTATCAAGGGTACTATAATGGAAACTAATGAGGATTAAAGGGATTTAGGAGTCACTATTTCAAGTGACTTAAAGGCAGGAAAGCAATGCAACAAAGCAATGAGAAAGGCAAGTCAGATGCTTGGTTGCATAGGAAGAGGAATCAGTAGCAGGAAAAGAGAAGTAATAATGCCACTGTATAGGTCATTGGTGCGGCCTCATCTGGAAAACTGTGTCCAGTTCTGGAGACCATATCTCCAGAAGGATATAAATACATTAGAGAGTGTACAAAGAAGGGCAACTAAAATGGTGCATGGCCTACATCACAAAACTTACCCGGAAAGGCTAAAAGATCTTAACATGTATAGTGTGGAGGAGAGAAGGGAAAGGGGAGACATGATAGAAACTTTCAAATATACCAAAGGTTTTAACAACGTTCAGGAGGGAAACATTCTTCAAAGGAAGAGAAGTATTAGAACTCGAGGACATACACTGAAACTGGAGGGAGGCAGGTACAGGGGAAATTTAAGGAAAAATTACTTCACAGAAAGGGTAGTGGATAAGTGGAATAGCCTCCCATCAGAGGTGGTAGAGGCTAAGACTGTAGAGCAATTTAAACATGCTTGGGATAGGCATATGAATATCCTTACAAAGAATTAAGGTTCAAAAGGGGTTGAGATTACCTAAAGGATAAAAAAAAAGGGGCAGACTAGATGGGCCAAGTGGTTCTTATCTGCCGTCAAATTCAATGTTTCTATGTTATAGTTTCTATATACTGCTTTCTTTATAGTTTCCATATACTACTTTCTTTATAGTTTTTATATACTACTATAATTATAGTTTCCATATACAGTGTACTACTTTCTTTATAGTTTCCATATACTACTATCTTTATAGTTTCTAATATATACTACTGTCTTTATAGTTTCTATATACTTCTTACCAAATCAGAGATTTTGACAGTCCAGACGCCTGCCGGGTCTTCTCCCCAGGTGTGAACTGACATAAAGGCCCAATTTTTAAAACCATTAGGGGAAGTGTCTCTTTCTCTTTCAGTCAAAAGAACGGTTTTGGTTCCTGCATATAAAGATAGTAGTTATTGCTTTTATATTCATATACTATATATTCATACATAAAACATTTTGATTGCTCATATGTCCACAGTCAAACTGTAAATGACTGGCAAAATTTCCCTCAGTAGAACCCAGTCAAAAAGTTTGCATTAATAAAGCAACATACTGTTTAGCCAGCTGTTTTCTGAAAATGGAAACGTTAACTCACAGCGGTGACATGGTGAAAAATCACCCATTATCCTGTCAGCAGAATAGTACTCTCCAACTACTGGAAAGACTTGGATGACATTTGGGAAGCTAGCATTTACAACACTCAAAAGGTATACTCAGGGCTAGCTTCAGGTACGTTTCAATAGAGTGGCCACGCAGGGCCCCACCCTTAAAGGGCGCCGCACGCTCGCGCCACCATATTGGAGCCTGCCTGGAGCTGGTTCCTGCAGCAGCACAGCAGCGTCCATCCCTTCCCACCTCCCTAGCGCTAGCAGCAGTGGCTATGTGTGACGATGAGGGAGGGAGAGCGCTGTGGGCGGGACAAAGCTGCACTACTCTCTGCGCGCTATGCGGCACCGGCATCTGATGTCATACACCAGCGCCGCACAGAGTAGCTTAGCTTTAGTCCGCCCCCACAGAACTCCCCCTCGTCAGCACAGCCACTGATAGGACCCAGGAGGCAGACCGCGGGACGGACACTGCTGCAGACTCAGTGCAGCTGTCCCTTACCTCCTGTGCATGGCACACCGTGCCGCTGCAGCCGAAAACACGTGACACACTTGGGGGCATGTGTATCTGGCACTCTGGAGTCAAGTGTATCTGGCACTCTGGGGTCAAGTGTATCTGACACTGTGGGGGCATATTATGTGTATCTGGCACTGTTGGGGCATATTATGTCTATCTGGCACTGTGGGGGCATATAATGTCTATCTGGCACTGTGGGGGCATATAATGTGTATCTGGCACTGTGGGGGCATATAAAGTGTATCTGGCACTGCTGGGGGCATATAATGTGTATCTGGCACTGTGGGGGCTTATAATGTGTATCTGGCACTGCGTGGGCATATAATCTGTATTTGGCACTGTGGGGGCATATAATGTGTATCTGGCACTGCACTGCTGGGGTCATATGTGTATCTGGCACTGCACTGCTGGGGTCATATGTGTATCTGGCACGGGTGGGAGCATATAATGTGTATCTGGCACTACTGGGGGCGTATGTGTATCTGGCACTGCACACTATACTGGAGGCATTATGTGTAAAGTACACTACTATGGGCGTTATGTGTAAGGCTGCTAATTGTGTGTGTAGGGGGTATGAAAATATATTTATAGTCTGATAATATAAAGTTGCGAGGCGACGCCCACTTTTCCAGGAGCGCATGCGCCTTCGGCGCATGCATGGGGGGGGCCTTTGCAATTTTCTCGCTCAGGGTGCTAGTAGGCCTGGAGCCGGCCCTGGGTATATTGTATATTATCTATATTTCTGTAGATGTTTAGAATGTGTTATGTGACTAATGTTGACATTATTCTTGTTTTATCTCCTCTATGTGGTATTGTATCTTTTTTCTCTGCATCTTTAATCTTGGTATATATAATCTCTATAAAGTGTATCATAAGTGTTTTATATAATCATTGTGCTTGTATAGCAATTCACTGTATGTAATTTGTCTTGTTATAAGTCATCTATGAGGTTGTGTAGTTTATTGTGATTCATTAGTGTTGTTATATTATTATTATTATTATTATTATTATTACTACTACTAGTTATTTATATAGTGCACACATATTCTGTAGTGCTTTACAGAGAATATTTTGCCGTTCACATCAGTCCCTGCCCCAGGGGAGCTTACAATTTATATTCCCTACCACACGTACATACACACACATTCACACTAGGGATAATTTTGTTGGGAGCCAATTCACCTACCAGTATAGTTTTGGAATTTGGGAGAAAACCGGAGGAAACCCACGCAAGTACGGGGAGAATGCACAAACTCCACACAGTTATGGCTATGGTGCAATGGCGTTGGAATGGGGGGGAGGAGGAGGCAGCATGCCTCCCACTAAACATGAAAGAGGCACAGGCGCTGGGGCGGGGGGAGCGCTTACCTACGGTTCCCAGCTGAAACTCCTACTGTACTTTAAAAGCCTGTCGCCGGCGTCGCAGCGTGCTGCCCGATGTCCTGTCCGGTTCTTCACCACTGATGCATTACTGGGAGGAGGCGGGGATGTCCCACCAGGCCCAGCATGGCCACACCTTCTCCCAGTAATGCATCCCTGAAGAGTAAAGAGCCGACCAGGGCAGGACATGTGGCAGCAGGATGCGGCGCCGGCGGTAGCCTTTTTCCAGTAGGAGTCTCCGCGGGAAGCCGGAGGTAAGCGTTCCCTGCACATGGGAGGTGAATCGGGTGTGTGTGTGTGGGGGGGGAGAGCGCCAAAATTTATAATTTTACTCTGCCCCCCCAACCACAAAACATTCCTACGCCGCTGCTATGGTGGGAATCGAAACCATGACCTCAGTGCTGTGAGGTGGTAATGCTAACCTTTACACCATTCGTACTGTCCCCTATATGCTTTTATATGTATCTATATGGTTGTATAGTCTTGCTATAGCTCATCTATGTACTTATTTAGCAGTTTACTGTGTATCATTAGTCTTGTTATATCACATGTATATGTTTGTATAGCTGTTTACTGTACATAATTAGACTTGCTATATGCCATCTATGTAGTTGTGCAGTTGTTATTGTACATCATTACTATATCTTATCTATATAGTTTGATAGCGGTTCATCATGACACATTAGTTTTGTTATATCTCATCTATGTGGTTGCGCATTTATTTTTGTGCATCATTAGTGTTGTTGTATATTATCTATACAGTTTGATAGCTGTTTACCATGCTCATTAGTCTTGTGTTATCTCATCTGTGCGGTTGTGTATTTGTTAATTGTGCAACTATAGCCTTGTATATATAATCTATCTACTGTACTTGTGTATTTGTTTACTGTGAATCCTTAGTCTTGTTATATCTCATCTATGTTCCTGAGTAGCTGTTTACTGTGCACCATTAGTCTGGTGCTTGTGTAGTATTTTTACTTTGCATCATTCTTATTTTCTCTAACGTCCTAGTGGATGCTGGGGACTCCGTAAGGACCATGGGGAATAGACGGGCTCCGCAGGAGACATGGACACTTTATGAAATAATTTATATTCTGGTTTGCTCTGGCTCCTCCCTCTATGTCCCTCCTCCAGACCTCAGTTTGAATCTGTGCCCGGACGAGCTGGGTGCTGTTTAGTGAGCTCTCCTGAGCTTGCTATAAGAAAGTAAATTTCCCTCCTCTCATGATGAAAAAGAACGGGAATCTCCAGACAAGAGACTGCAGTTTCCCACAAAGAATTCTCAGGGAGTATCCTTTCCCTACTAGGGCCAGGATACGATGGGAATCTTCCCCTAGGGTGTCACGTTTGCCCAAAAGGTAGCCCTGACATAACAGCTATCCTCAGGGATCCTGCAGATAGCGTGCACATTCTGGTACACTACTCAGACCGGCGATTGTGTCGGCATGGGTTTATAGCGCTGTGGCAGCGTGGACAGATACCTTATCAGCAGAGATTGAGACCCTAGTATGTATATATATATATATATATATATAGAGAGAGAGATATATATAGAGAGATATATATATTAAAGATGCTGTCTTAAATGATATATATATATGAAACATGCCCAAAGAGACATGAGTCTACTGGGTCCTAGAGTCAAAGCTATGTCGATTTCTGCTTGATGTGTCCTGTAGAATATGCAATGGACAGATGATGCCGACTTTAGAGGCATATGGAAGGCTGAGGATTGTGTGGAGAAGGGTTCTCGGACCTGGTCTCCACAGCTATAGCTGGTAATTCTGATATTTTGCCTTATATTCCTGCACAGCCTAGGAAAGCACGACATTATCAAATGCAGCCTTTCGAACAAAGAAACAAGAAAGTCCGAGGTGCGTCCTTTCTTGCCAGAGGCAGGGGCAGAGGAAAGAAGCTGCACAACACAGCTAGTTCCCAGGAACAGAAGTCCTCCCCGGCCTCTACAAAATCCACCGCATGTCGCTGGGGCTCCACAGGCGGAGCTAGGCTCGGTGGGGGCACGCCTTCGTAAGTTCAGCCACAAGTGGGTTCACTCCCTGTTAGATCCCTGGGCAATAGATATTGTGTCTCAGGGATACAAGCTGGACTTTGAGGAGATGCCCCCTCACCGACGGCCCTGCCGGCTTCCCCCCACGGGAGGGAAACAGTGTTAACTGCAATTCACAAATTGTATCTTCAACAGGTGGTGGTCAAGGTTCCCCTCCTTCAACAAGGAGGGGGCTATTATTCGACCATGTTGTAGTCCCGAAACCGGACGGTTCGGTGAGACCCATATTGAATTTAAAATCCCTGAACATATACCTGAAAGGGTTCAAGTTCAAGAGGGAATCGCTAGGAGCGGTCATTGCAAGCCTGAAAGGGGGAGATTTTATGGTGACTCTGGACATAAAGGATGCATACCTTCATGTCCCCATTTATCCACCTCTTCAGGCGTACCTCAGAATTGCGGTACGGGATTGTCATTACCAATTTCAGACATTGCCGTTTGGTCTCTCCACGGCCCCGAGAATATTCACCAAGGTAATGGCGGAAATGATGGTGCTCCTGTGGAAGCAAGGTGTCACTATTATCCCGTACTTGGACGATCTCCTCATAAAAGCGAGATCAAGAGAGCAGTTGCTGAACAGCGTATCACTTTCTCTGGAAGTGTAACGGCAACACGGCTGGATTCTATATATTCCAAAGTCGCAGTTGGTTCCTACAGCTCATCTGCCTCTCCTAGGCATGATCCTAGACACAGACCAGAAAAGGGTTTATCTCCCGATAGAGAGAGCTCAGGAGCTCATGACACTGGTCAGGAATCTATAAAAACCAAAACAGGTGTCAGTGCATCACTGCACTCATGTCCTGGGAAGGATGGTGGCATCATACGAGGCCATTCCCTTCAGCAGGTTCCATGCGAGGACCTTCCAATGGGACTTACTGGACAAGTGGTCCGGATCACATCTTCAGATGCATCGGTTGCTGCAGGGTGTCTCTCCTGTGGTGGCTGCAGAGTGCTCACCTTCTCGAAGGTCGCAGATTCGGCATTCAGGACTGGCTCCTGGTGACCACGGATGCAAGCCTCCGAAGGTGGGGGGCAGTCACACAGGGAAGAAATTTCCAAGGGCTGTGGTCAAGTCAGGAGACTTGCCTTCACATCAACTTCCTGGAACTAAGGGCCATATACAATGCCCTACGTCAAGCGGAGTCCCTGCTTCGCGACCAACCGGTTCTGATTCAGTCAGACAACATCACCGCAGTGGCTCATGTAAACCGCCAAGGCGGCACAAGGAGCAGGGTGGCGATGGTAGAAGCCACCAGAATTCTTAGCTGGGCGGAGAATCACGTAAGCGCACTGTCAGCAGTGTTCATTCCGGGAGTGGACAACTGGGAAGCAGACTTCCTCAGCAGGCACGACCTCCACCCGGGAGAGTGGGGACTTCATCAAGAAGTCTTCACGCAGATTGCAAGTCGGTGGGAACTGCCACAGGTGGACATGATGGCATCCCGCCTCAACAAAAAGCTGCAGAGATATTGCGCCAGGTCAAGAGACCCTCAGGCGATAGCTGTGGACGCACTGGTGACACCGTGGGTGTTCCAGTCGGTCTATGTATTTCCTCCTCTTCCTCTCATACCCAAGGTGCTGAGAATCATAAGAAAAAGAGGAGTGAGAACAATACTCATTGTTCCGGATTGGCCAAGAAGGACTTGGTATCCAGATCTACAAGAAATGCTCACGGAGGACCCGTGGCCTCTGACTCTAAGACAGGACTTGTGCAACAGGGGCCCTGTCTGTTCCAAGACTTACCGCGGCTGCGTTTGATGGCATGGCGGTTGAACGCCGGATCCTAGCAGAGAAAGGCATTCCGAATGAGGTCATTCCTGCGCTGATAGAGGCTAGGAAGGATGTGACGGCTCAACATTGTCACCGTATATGGCGAAAATATGTGGCTTGTTGTGAGGCCAGGAATGCTCCTGCGGAGGAATTCCAGCTGGGCTGTTTCCTTCACTTCCTACAGTCGGGAGTGACTTTGGGCCTTAAATTGGGTTCCATTAAGGTTCAGATTTCGGCCTTATCCATTTTCTTTCAAAAAGAACTGGCTTCTCTGCCTGAAGTTCAGACGTTTGTAAAGGGAGTGCTGCATATTCAGCCCCCTTTTGTGCCTCCAGTGGCACCTTGGGATCTTAACGTGGTGTTGAGTTTCCTGAAATCACACTGGTTTGAACCACTCAAAACGGTGGAAGTAAAATATCTCACGTGGAAGGTGGTCATGCTATTAGCCTTGGCTTCGGCTAGGCGTGTGTCAGAATTGGCGGCTTTGTCACATAAAAGCCCTTATCTGGTTTTCCATGCGGATAGAGCAGAATTGCGGACCCGCCCACAATTTCTGCCGAAAGTGGTTTCATCCTTTCATATAAACCAACCTATTGTGGTACCTGTGGCTACTACTGACTTGGAGGATTCAGAGTCACTGGATGTGGTCGGAGCTTTGAAGGTTTATGTAGCCAGAACGGCTAAGGTCAGGAAAACAGAATCTTTGTTAATCCTGTATGCTTCCAACAAGCTTGGGGCGCCTGCTTCAAAGCAAACTATTGCTCGCTGGATCTGTAACACGATTCAGCAGGCTCATTCTGCGGCTGGGTTGCCGCTGCCTAAATCAGTTAAGGCCCATTCCACAGCGAAGGTGGGCTCTTCTTGGGCGGCTGCCCGAGGGGTCTCGGAATTACAGCTTTGCCGAGCGGCTACTTAGTCAGGTTGAAACACCTTTGCAAAGTTCTACAAGTTTGATAGTTGATACCCTGGCTGAGGAGGACCTTGTGTTTGCTCATTCGGTGCTGCAGAGTCATCCGCATTCTCCCGCCCGTTTGGGCGCTTTGGTATAATCCCCATGGTCCTTACGGAGTCCCCAGCATCCACTAGGACGTTAGAGAAAATAAGATTTTACTTACCGGTAAATCTATTTCTCGTAGTCCGTAGTGGATGCTGGGCGCCCGTCCCAAGTGCGGACTTCTTCTGCAATGCTTGTATATAGTTATTGCTTAAATAAGGGTTATGTTATAGTTGCATCAGGGTTTATCTGATGCTCTGTGATTGTTCATACTGTTAACTGGGTAAAGTTATCACAAGTTATACGGTGTGATTGGTGTGGCTGGTATGAGTCTTACACTGGATTCCCAAAATCCTTTCCTTGTACTGTCAGCTCTTCCGGGCACAGTTTCTCTAACTGAGGTCTGGAGGAGGGACATAGAGGGAGGAGCCAGAGCACACCAGAATCTAAATTCTTTCTTAAAGTGCCCATGTCTCCTGCGGAGCCCGTCTATTCCCCATGGTCCTTACGGAGTCCCCAGCATCCACTACGGACTACGAGAAATAGATTTACCGGTAAGTAAAATCTTATTATATATATCATGTATGTGCGTGTGTGGCTGTTTACTGTGTTTTATTAGTGTTGTCATAACTTATCTATGTGGTTGTGTAGTTGTGAACTGTTTGTATTGATATACAGTAGGTAATCACTGTAGTCTGTTTTGGTTATTACCTCTTCACACCTTCACACATGTGCCTGTAATTGTAACCATAAGGGGTGGTGATTGGCAAATAAATTGAGCAAAGGCCCCCATACATTACTACAGTGGTTCTCAAACTATGTGCCTAGGCACCCTGGAGTGCCTCGAGACACTTGCAGGGGTTGGTGATCTAGGACAAACAAATTTATGGTTAAAGTGATAGGCAAAACCAGTGCTAATGGCTGCCAAATCATAACATATTTGGACAATTAGAACCACAACTATGTACACCACCACATAACTGAGCCTAAGGATGACATATAAGCACAATATACTTAATGTAATATTTTTTTACATTTATTGATAAGAAATTTTTGGAGTACGGGTGCGATAAAAAAAACGGTACTCTAGGGCACTGTTATTCAAGAAAGTTTGGGAACCACGGCATTACTAGTATATATTGCAGCAAGTTCCTGATCCCCCGATGGCCGGGTCAGGGAATTGGGCATATTAAACATTTTTAAAAATCTCTGTTCCCTGATCCTGAATAAAAACAGTTGGGATCTGCAATTTGAGGATTTTTAAAATTAAGAATTTCTCCAATTCCCTGCAGAACACAGATCATTGATGGGGGATCCGATCGGCGGTCCCAGTCGGAAACAGGGTTTAGATGTATGGGGGCCATTAGATGACCTCAGGGCCACATAAGTCACAGTGTCTTGGCAATGCCATAAGAAGATATTTCCTCTCAAGAATATTTATACGTTTGTTAGATTTAGTATGTGACATTTTAAAACTAACAGTGTATATTTAGCAATTATTATAGTACTAAATTATTGTTTGATTGAAAAAAATGGAGGATATTTGGCACTGAAATATACTATACATAAGTACTCTTTCAATGTGTAGAATGCTGATGATTATGAAAATGTTTATTTTAAGTGCAATTTGTTTTAATGCTTAAAAGTCAAAAGAGTTGATGGTCTGGGAAAAAGAAAAAAAACACAGAACAAACAGCATATACACATCCTTCAATATAATAGCCAGGGATTAAAGTGTAATGGTAGGGGAAACTAGTTCCACCACCTCCATTGCCCTGCACAGTAATTCCAACAGAAAAACCTGCCCCATCACCGACATCAATAGATGATGCAGGCGGCGCTAGTGTTAGTGATCAGCTGCAGCCACCTCCCCCTTCCTCAGGTCCTGGTGGCTCCATGGTCCTCCTCCATCTTCAGCCCACCCCTCCTGGTACTCACACACGCTGTGGCTGTTGGACAGCATTCATCCCCTCCTCAGAGCTCAGTGGCTTCCTTTTCCGGCACAACATTATGTGTAAGGGGCACTACAAATGTCGGCATTCTGTGTAAGGGGCACTATTTTCTGTGGGAATTGTTTATAAGGGGCACTACTGTAAGCATTGTATATAAGGGGCATAGAAGAGCATTACTATGTGGTTTAATATGAATCAGGGGCACTACATGCGGTGTAATGTGAATGAGATTGTTCTACTGTGTGGTGTAATTTGGGGGTACTATTATGTGACCATGCTGCATCTTTGTGAGATCAGGGTCCCTTTATAAAGTATGGGAAGTAGGGCACTAATTCATAGTTTGCAGGTGTTGCCGAAAACACTAGCACTGGCCCTGGACCCGCTTAATGTGAGAGGGGGAGGGGTGTGTGGGGGTGGGTGGGATAAATGAGTTCCACCGCCCCAGGACCACTGACCCTGATAATAGCGCTTGTCTTATCAAAAATCCAAACTATCAAATCTGACTGAGCAGTTGAACAATTCTTTAACAAGTGCGGAATTTCTTTATTGCTACAGAACACACATCGACTTTTTGAGAATAAAGCATCAGTTTGAATAATGTTTTACACACTATATGCAGCACAGCCTATGGGAAAATCCATGTTCTGTAACCATAGCAAGCAATTCAATATTTATTTTTCTCACTGCTAGAATTGTGTACAAATAAACAGACAATACCCAGAGATGGAAATCTTTATGTGTATAACAGACTTGCCTTACAATTCAGGTAACAGGAACAAGAAATAAATATTATTCTAGAATCACACAGTAAATGTCCCTTAACCTACTGGCTTTGATAGGTTTCGTCTACTTAAAGCACCATTCAAAGAGCATGGAGGAAAGTGTTGCTGTAAAGGTGGGTACATACTAGGACATCTCGCATGTGATGCAATGTTGTCAGCGACGGGACCCGGCGGGGGTGCTGGTATTGGCAAGTGCATACACACTTGCCAATGCCGGAAGCGTCGAGCGACAGCGGTGTCCATACTGCATTCGGCAGCATGGCCCTTGCTGGCGATGTCGCCCGTTGGACCAGCAAGCATGCCGCTGACGATGTGTGGGAGCGTGCATCATCAGCGACATAGTGCATACACACAGGATGATATCGTGAAAGATGTGTCCGAATTGGGCACTTCGTGCCGATATGTCCTAGTGTGTAAGCACAGGATTCAAAGTGCTGCTTCCATTTTTTATAGTACACTACAAATACCAACTACAATCGTATTGGCTGCCATTGGTTACAATGCATTTTTTTGCACCTAAGGGCCTGATTCTGATTTGGGAATAAAGTATGAAAGAGCAAATAACTGTGCACCTGGGCAAACCAAGATGAACTGCAAGGGGCGCAAAATACATACTTTTTTTGCACGCAGACTAAAGGTGTCCGATCTACAGATCTATGCTTAAAAGGTCTACAGTCAATAGGTTGCCCACTAATGGTCGACATGCATTAGGTCAACAAGGTCAAAAGGTCATATGTAAAAGGTAGACAGTTCAAAAGGTCGACAGGGTCAAGAGGTCGTCAGAGTCAAAATGTCAACACACATGGTCGACACAAGTTTTTGTTTAATTTATTTCAACTTTTTCATACTTTACCATCCACATGGACTATAACTGGGAATAGTAACCTTGCCCAAAGCATAACGAGCGAAGCAGTACACTAATGGGGCTCGTTTGTGGCAGAAAAGTGACAAAACAACCCAAAAAAATAATAATTTGTCTACCTTTTTTGTGTCGACCATTACTGGTCGACCTACTGACTGTAGACCTTTTTAGTGTAGACATAATAATACATTCCCCAGAGTAAACACTGGCTGCTTTTGCATGTAAACCACAAATATTGAGCAGAATTACACTACAATTAAGTTTGGACACGTCTCTCCCAAACTGAAATGTCTCTACACATTTTAAACTTGACCCACCTGCTGTGCAACATGGTTTGGCCCAGATGCACCGTTACTTGCTCTTTCTTACTTTATTCCCAAATCAGAATCAGGCCCTATATCAGTGCAGTAGTACTTAAAAATGTAATCTATTGTCTTTTTTATAATATATGCTACTGCATCAATGTGTCAGTCTCAAAGTGTTTTAATGATTTACCTGATGGTGAAATTAGTGTAATGTGAAGATCTCCTCGACGAGTGTAATCTATAGTAACTTCCAGTTGCAAATGTTCCAGAGACTTTATATAATTATCTTGGCCTTCACATGCCTTTGTGGGAATTTCAATTGTGATTTCATCTTCTGATCCTAAAAGTCTGTAAAAACATAGAAAGATTGGTGAAATGATCTTCTCTGTAATTTATTCTACAGTAAAACCTAATCGCACCAATAAGAACAACGAAAATTGTTAGCATATAATGTATTTTCTTGTGAACAAAGATGGAGTTTTAAGGTCATAGTAGATGAACCATGTAATGAATAGCGACTTTACTACTCATATCCTTCACTGATGTAAAGACCAGGGGTGTATCTAAGGGTCCGAGCACCCCTGGCAAAGTAAGGGACTGGCGCCCCTCAAATATTTGAAATAGGTAAGGCATGTGTGCCAAAAAGCGGGCATGGCCACACAACAGTACCCCAACTTCAAACGACACCACACAGCAGTGTCCCTTACTCACATTACACCGCACAGTAATGTCCCTTATTCACGTTGTGCTACACAGTAGTACCCCTTATATGCATTACGCCACAAACTAGAGCCCCTTAGTAACATTACGCTACACAGTAGTGCCCCTTACACACTGTGTGTGCCCTCCAGCTCCCGCCATGATGTCATCACCTCTGGTACATGCTGGAACATAGGGAGTTTCATTCCCCCATTCTGCCTTCCCATGCCATATTATATATATATATATATATATATATATATATATATAAATATATACATATACCACTCTCCAGACTTGGGTTATCAATTTCGACACCAAAAACGATTTATTGAAAAAACGGTTCAAATATAGTTTCACACAAAAATGGAAAGGGCTCACCAACGTTTCGGTCCTGGAATAGGACCTTTCTCAAGGTAATTGCCAATAAGTCAAACAGTCAAGGTCAGCAATGGAAGCAATCAACAAAGTGTAGCAGGAACCGGATACCTGTATAGTGCCTGCCAGGCCCCCTTTATATACCCTGCTTATGTGTAATTGGCGCCACAGCATCTGAAAATGCTGCGCACGCAGCTGCTGTCCGGACCGGGTACGTCACTTCCGGTTGGGACCGGATTTCGCTGCGGGTCCGGACCTGTAGTAATGGAGACTACACTTGCTTACAGCCTCCTGGTGATAATCAGTGTTAGCCTCACAAGTCATGCGCGCAGCCCACCAACTTGCTGTGGTGGCGATGCGCTCTGGTAGTCATGGCGACGTCCAGTCGCCGCTACCTCGCTTCCGGTTTTACCGGAAGTTGTCATATTGTCATGGTTACATCGGGTACGCACACGATAATGTCAACAAAGGTATCATTGTACAGGCTTGAACAAGGAAACATTAGTGTAGATGGGAATGAGTGGATATAATATCCACAGAGCCACAGATTAGTTGCGTCCATAGACGCTGAGAGTTACAATGTATGGGTATAATGGGAGCCTGGGAGGAAAGCACAAATATGAACTGCTAATAACAGTTAAGATAAAAAGCAACACCCCAGTTTCAACAAGGCGTTGTAGAATCACAAGCAAATCGTGTCATATCCTAGAAGGCTAACTAACAATTATTTTAGTGCATACATATTGCATGTAATATTTAAATTCTATGTTTTAACAGTAATAATATTAGTCAATGGTGATAGCAATAATATTAGTCAATAGTGATAATAAAGGAGATGAATATCGTCGCCCACAGATCCACAGTCCAACGTAAACATAGTGCTCATATCTGTAGTTCAGATGATGAGTGCAAAATGGATAGTCAACATACTCAAAGTCTATTAGGGACACTACTCCAAAAAGTCCGGTCACCTAATCACAGTCCTGTATTCCAAAGAATACTGTGTCCACTGCTATAGCCCAAATGGGTGGGTAGTTCAATATTACTCATACAAGATAGTTAATACCTAAGAAATATTGATAATGGGTTATTTTCGTTCATTCCTCTAGAGGAAATGGTATCCAGCCGATGTATCCAGTAGCTCTCCTTTTTTCTTAGTGCCAGGGTGCGGTCACCTCCACGACTCAGTGGGGGGACCCAGTCAATAAGTTTGCAACGGAGGTTCGAAACTTGATGTTGTTGGGACAGGAAGTGTCTCGGTACGGGTTGTTCAGCTGTTTTAGAGTCAATCGCCTGGTGGATGGTCGTTCGGTGGTTCGCCATTCTGTCCCTGAACCGCCTCGTGGTCAGTCCCACATAATACAGTCCGCACGGACAAGTGAGGAGTCCATCACACAATGCAACTTATATTTAATCTTAATGGGACGTCCAGAATGCGGGTGTGGGAACGTGGGGCCCGTAAGCATACTTCGACAAGTGGTACAGCCGGTACATCTAAAACACCCTGGTTTCTGTTCTTGTAGCCATGTGGTCTTGGTGGGTTTAGTCGGACCGGCCGTTGGCCTCATTAATAGTTGTTTGAGGTTGGGTGCTCTACGGTACGCCATCATGGGGGTCGTGTGTTTTTCAACTTGAGTTGAGTATCTGACATTGAGTTGAGTACCACTATTAGTTGAGTACCACTAATTCTACCAGAGTGATTGTCAAACGTGGTTGTAAAGACCATCCGGTCTGGGGTGGAGCTAGTGCTTGGTGATGGAGTTGATGAGTTAAATTTCAATTGTGCTTGTCGTAGACATCGTTGCACACTTCGATTGGTGTATCCGTGTTCCCGGAACTTCAGTGACATTTCCTGCAATTGTTCTTCCATCATTGTGTCATCCGAGTTGTTCCTCATTACCCTGAGAAATTGTGAAATGGGCAGGTTTTCTTTGAGCGCTGGAGGGTGTTGGCTGGTGGACAGAAGGAGAGTATTCCTGTCAGTTGGTTTCCGATATAATTTGGTGCTAATCACATTGTCCTCAATGGTCACCGTGATGTCCAGAAAATTGATTTGATGGTCGTCAATTTGATGAGTGATTCTACAATGCCTTGTTGACAGGGGTGTTGCTGTTCATCTTAACTGTTATTAGCAGTTCATATTTGTGCTTTCCTCCCAGTCTCCCATTATACCCATACGTTGTAACTCTCAGCGTCTATGGACGCAACTAACCTGTGGCTCTGTGGATATTATATCCACTCATTCCCATCTACACTGATGTTTCCTTGTTCAAGCCCGTACAATGATACCTTTGTTGACATTATCGGGTGCGTACCCGATGTAATCATGACAATATGACAACTTCCGGTAAAACTGGAAGTGAGGTAGCGGCGACTGGACGTCGCCATGACTACCGGAGCGCATCGCCGCCACAGCAAGTTGGTGGGCTGTGTGCATGACTTGTGAGGCTAACACTGATTATCTACAGGAGGCTGTAAGCAAGTATAGTCTCCATTACTACAGGTCCGGACCCGCGGCGACATACGGTCCTGACCGGAAGTGACGTACCCGGTCCGGACAGCGGCCACGTTCGCAGCATTTTCAGGGTCGGGCTTTGAATTGGCACCCCAGCCGCTACCTGTGTTGTGTGAGAGTGTGGGACTTTTCCTATATATACATATATATATATATATATATATAGATATATATAGATATATATAGATATATACAGTTGTGCTCATAAGTTTACATACCCTAGAAGAATTTGTGATTTTCTGGCAATTTGTCACAAACTTTTCTTTCACTCATGGTTAGTGGTTAGGTGAAGCCATTTATTGTCAAACAACTGTGTTTACTCTTTTTAAATCATAATGACAACAGAAACTACCCAAATGACCCTGATCAAAAGTTTACATACCCCAGTTCTTAATATCGTGTATTGCCCCCTTTAACATCAATGACAGCTTGAAGTCTTTTGTGGTAGTTGTGGATGAGGCTCTTTATTTTCTCAGATGGTAAAGCTGACCATTCTTCTTGGCAAAAAGCCTCCAGTTCCTGTAAATTCTTGGGCTGTCTTGCATGAACTGCACGTTTGAGATCTCCCCAGAGTGGCTCAATGATATTGAGGTCAGGAGACTGAGATGGCCACTCCAGAACCTTCACTTTATTCTGCTGTAGCCAACGACAGGTCGACTTGGCCTTGTGTTTTGGATCATTGTCATGTTGGAACGATGAGTGCAAATTTTCCTCCAGTATTTTCTGATAACATGCTGCATTCATCTTGCCATCAATTTTGACCAAGTTTCCAGTGCCTTTGTAGCTCACACATCCCCAAAACATCAGCAATCCACCTCCGTGTTTCACAGTAGGAATGGTGTACCTTTCATCATAGGCCTTGTTGACTCCTCTCCAAATGTAACGTTTATGGTTGTGGCCAAAAAGTTCAATTTTGGTCTCATCACTCCAAATGACTTTGTTCCAGAAGTTTTGAGGCTTGTCTCTGTGCTGCTTGGAGTATTGTAAGCGGGATGCTTTGTGGCTTTTGCGTAGTAATGGCTTTCTTCTGGCAACTCGACCATGCAGCCCATTTTTCTTCAAATGCCTCCTTATTGTGCATCTTGAAACAACCACACCACTTTTTTTCAGAGAGTCCTGTATTTCAGCTGAAGTTATTTGTGGATTTTTCTTTGCATCCCGAACAATTTTCCTGGCAGTAGTGGCTGAAATTTTTATTGGTCTACCTGATCGTGATTTGGTTTCCACAGAATCCCTCATTTTCTACTTCTTAATTAGAGTTTGAACACTGCTGATTGGCATTCTCAATTGCTTGGATATCTTTTTATATCCCTTTCCTGTTTTATACAGTTCAATTACAATTTCCCGCAGATCCTTTGACAATTCTTTTGCTTTCCCCATGACTCAGAATCCAGACACGTCAGTGCAGCACTGGATGAAAGATGCAAGGGTCTTTCAGGAGTCCAGAAACTCACTGACCTTTTATACACACAAACTGATTACAAGCAAACAGATCACAGGTGAGGATGGTTACCTTTAGTAGCCATTCAAACACGTTTGTGTCAACTTGTGTGCATGTTATCAGGCCAAAATCTCCAGGGTATGTAAACTTTTGATCAGGGTCATTTGGGTAGTTTCTATTGTCATTATGATTTAAAAAGAGAAAACACAGTTGTTTGACAATAAATGGCTTCACCCAACCAATAACCATGAGTGAAAGAAAAGTTTGTGAGTTATCATTCATATTCTCTGACAAATGGCCAGAAAATCACAAATTCTGCTAGGGTATGTAAACTTATGAGCACAACTGTATACATATATATGCCACGCATGCTGCATAGATACCTATCTATCTATCTACAGTGTACGTGTGTGTGTGTGTGTGTGTGTGTGTGTGTGTGTGTGTGTGTGTGTGTGTAAATATATATATATATATATATATATATATATATTATATATATCACCTCAAAACTGAATTAGAGGGGGCTAAAAATCACTTTCCAAATATACCAGCAATATAATCGACCAAATAAATCAATTTATTAAAAGCACATTTCATGCCCAGCATAAACAGAGATAGCCCTTTCAAATACACAGATCATGCATATTGTGTCAAATGAATTAATGAAGGGTATTATTTTCTCTCTCTCTCTCTCTCTCTCTCTCTCTCTCTCTCTTTTCAACCCTGACACGTTTCGTCCTATAAGGACTTCTTCAGAGGGCTGGTCTGTGCAGCTATATAATCAATCCAAATGACAATCATAGGAATATTCAGGTTTGTTGAACAATTCTATAGTTCAGGTTTGTTGAACAATTTTATGAACTAATGAGACCTCTATCCATAATATGTGAAGGTCCAATCAATAAAAATAAATATCCCACTCTGGGTGAGCTTCTGTGTGCTCCTTAAAAATTATATCAAGTAAAAAAAAACACAGCTATATCTCCAAGTCCTCACTCTTTATATTCCAGCTTTTTATTTAGTGTTAACATTTTATTTCCCAATTTCTACCTCATTGGTGCATGCAGGGGGTTCAATAGATGTTTAGAAACTGAAACTAAAAGCCTGCTTGGTTGTTATGGGTTTTAGCACATTTCTTATTTTACAAGTGCGTATTTCTCTCATGCCCTAGGGGATACTGGGATGGTAAAAGATACCATGGGGTATAGATGGGTCCAGTGGAGCCTGGCACTTTAAAAATTCTTCAGTGTGCTGGCTCCTCCCCTCTATGCCCCTCCTGCAGACTCAGTTTAGAAAAATGTGCTCAAGGAGCTGAGTGCATTCTCTGGAGCTCC
The DNA here is from genome assembly GCF_028390025.1 of Pseudophryne corroboree. NCBI lineage: Eukaryota > Metazoa > Chordata > Amphibia > Anura > Myobatrachidae > Pseudophryne > Pseudophryne corroboree. The sequence goes on from NC_086444.1 coordinate 207,810,028, forward strand.
AGAGAGGTTTTCTTCAAAACTTTATTTTAGTTTATTATTTTCAGGCAGCACTGACTGGCACCAGTCTGCCTGCGCTGTGGGACTTAGGTAGGGGGGGGGGGGGTACCGGTACAGTTAATGATCCGGATCCCCACTGACAGGACATAGCTCCTGAGGTGTTTTTTCGCATTACCCCCAGGGTGTGCGAGCACTCCAACAGCATGCCGCCACGCCTAACAGAGCTGAAGACGCTGGAGTGGTGAGTACAGAAACGGGGTCCCGATTAGCGGGTCCTTGATTACAATGGCATAAGGACGTGGCAGGCATTCAGCGCTGCGGGCTGCGGTACCTGCTGCATATACCCACACTGGTGCTGGCACAGAAATGGGGTTTTAACCCCGTTTTCTGTAAGTTTGGAGTGTTTGCCAGTATAATCTATGAAGGTACCACACCCCATTAAGGGGGCGGGGCTTCATGGAGAGCGGAACTAGCAGCTCAAAGACGCCATTTCCTGCAGCATCATACTACAGGCTGCATGCAGGGAAGCCCTGCTCCTCCAGGGACCCTCAAAACACACCTTATACTGGTACCAGGGTGGGGGGGGGGTTTAGAAGGGGAGAGCAATATCATTGGCGTTTCTATAATGGGTGCAATGGGTGCGGTGCACACGGGCCCCTGGGTTCAGGGGGGGCCCACACCGCACCCATTGTAACACTTACCTTTCTGGAGTCCAGTGCCGGGACCTGAAATCGTCACCAAAATGGCCCCCGCACATGCACGGTAGCAAAATTGGTCTCCTGATCATGGCGGCGCCATGTTTCCGGAGACCTGTGCATGCGCAGTGGACTCCAGAACAATTCCGGAGTCTACAGTGCCATACAGAGGAGGGGGCCCACCCGGAGGTGCACTCGGGCCTCCACCTCTGTAGAAACGCCCCTGAGCAATATATCATATATATATATAAACTAGTTACCTTATTAAGGCAAAGCATTGCTTTAGCTGAGAAAGGCTGCAGTGTGCTGGTTCTCTCTGTCTCACTTAACATAGTAACATAGTATCTAAGGTTGAAAAAAGACAATTGTCCATCGAGTTCAACCTATTTGTGTTCTCCTATGCACGACTATTTTGTATAAAATTTTGACTGAAGTTGATGACTGCCGTTACGTTTTACCCCTCTTTTTTATAATAACCATAGTGCGTGACTATGCCCCGTAACCCTGGATATCCTTATCCATTAGGAATTTATCTAACCCATTCTTAAAGGTGTTGACTGAGTCAGCCATTACAACTCCCTCAGGCAGGGAATTCCAAACACGTATCGTCCTTACCGTAAAAAAGCCTTTACGCCATATTTTGCGGAATTTCCTCTCCTCTAACTTGAGCGAGTGTCCACGAGTTCTCTGTGTTGATCTAACCAAAAACAGGTCCTGCGCAAGATCTGTATATTGTCCCCTTATATATTTGTAAATGTTGATCATGTCCCCTCTTAATTTCCTCTTTTCCAGTGTAAACATGCCTAGTCTTGCAAGCCTTTCCTCGTATTCCAGCATCTCCATTCCCTTAATTAGTTTGGTCGCCCGCCTTTGAACCTTTTCTAGCTCCAAGATATCCTTTTTGTAGTAAGGTGCCCATAATTGTACACAGTATTCAAGGTGTGGCCTCACAAGTGATTTATATAACGGGAGTATAATACTCTCGTCCCTAGCATCAATTCCCCGTTTTATGCATGCTAATATCTTATTAGCCTTCTTTACTGCAGTCCTACTTTGGATACTACTGCTTAGTTTGCTATCTATGAGGACACCTAAGTCCTTTTCCAGTACAGAATCCCCTAACTTTACCCCATTTAGTAGGTAGGTGTTATTTTTGTTCTTGTTACCACAGTGCATTACCTTACACTTGTCTGTATTGAAGCGCATTCTCCATTTCGCTGCCCAAGCTTCTAATTTAACTAAGTAATTCTGAAGCGACTCAGCATCCCCCTCCGCATTTATAACTTTACACAATTTGGTATCATCTGCAAAAATTGACACCATGCTCTCTAGACCTTCTGTTAGGTCATTAATTAAAATATTGAACAACAGCGGTCCTAATACTGAGCCTTGCGGCACACCACTTAGCACTTCAGTCCAAGTTGAAAAAGATCCATTAACCACAACGTGCTGCTCCCTATTATCTAACCAGTTTTTGACCCAAGTGCATATTGTGCTTCCTAGCCCTGATTCTTGTAGCTTGTAGATAAGTCTCATGTGTGGTACAGTGTCAAATGCTTTGGCAAAATCTAAAAAGATTACATCCACCTCTTTACCCTGATCTAGGTTTGCGCTTACTGTTTCATAAAAGCAAAGTAAGTTGGTTTGACAGGATCTGTCCTTCATAAACCCATGTTGATTCCTTTTAATGACCTTATTGACTTCAAGGAACTTCTGAATACTATCTCTTAGAATACCTTCCAATACTTTCCCCACTATAGATGTAAGACTAACTGGTCTATAATTATCTGGTTCAGCTTTACTTCCCTTTTTGAATATAGGCACTACTTCCACTATACGCCAGTCTTTGGGAACCATACCTGATATTACTGATTCCTTAAAGATCAAAAATAGCGGTTTTGCAAGTTCAGAATGAAGCTCCATTAGAACCCTTGGGTGAATACCATCGGACCAGGTGACTTATTAATCTTTAAATGTTTTAATCGGTCACAGACTACTTCCTCGCTTAAATAAGTACCTATCAGTGTAAGCTTCATCCAAGCTTACACTGGGTCTCCGTGTTATTCACTGATCATGTGTGTGTGTGCGTGTTCTGCTGTATGAACATGTCTGCCAAGAAAGGTTATTTGTCAGGCTTGTAGCACAAAGTTTTCTTCCACAGGAGGATCTCTGCTGTGTGCTCAATGCAGTCTCCCTTCACAAGGAAGCAGCTCACAGGAACCAGAATGGCTGGATTCAATAAAAGGGATGATGTATAACATAGCCTATGAACTGGCTACTGCCAGGCAGGAAAGACAAGTGTTTAAGAAATCTATGGAAGATTTTCTGCCGGCTCATACTTCTGATCTCAGACCTGCCTCTCAGCCTCCTCTGCTGGTTTTTCAGAAACGCACACTGCCCCATATGCTCCAATCTGATTCTGATAATGATATGCCAGATTTGGACGAAGGGGAAGTTGAGGGGGATAGCGGAGACAGTACTCTGTCTCAGGGTATGGAAGCCATTATCTATTCTATTAGGGAGGTCCTGAAGATCCCTGATAAAGAGGCAGAATCTGAGGAGTCATTTTTTAATGTGAAACAAAAGTCTACTGCCACCTTTCCTGTCTCTAAGAAATTAAATACACTTTTTAAAGAGGCGTGGGTTAATCCTGACAAGAAGCTTCAAACGCCTAAGCGGTTGCTAAACTCCTTTCCTTTCCTCCCTGAGGATAGGAAGGTGTGGGAGAATCCTCCAATTGTGGATACCTCAGTGTCCGGGCTGTCATGTAATATTGTGCTGCCTGTACCTGGTGCTATCTCCTTGAAAGACCCTACTGATCGTAAAATTGAGACTACACTCAAATCCATTTACACTGCAATGGGAGTCACACAGAGACTCACCATTGCTTGTGGTTGGATCACAATGGCCATTGTTAAATGGTCTGGTAACATCATAGAGGGATTTGATACCATGCCTCAAGATAAGCTACTAACACTTATGCAACATATTCAGGATTTGGCTAACTTTACGAGTGAGGCTATTAAAGAGATTGGCATTATCAACTCACGCTCTACTGCTATGGCTGTGTCTGTGCACAGGAGTCTGTGGCTGCGACAGTGGATGGTGGATGCCGACTCCAAAAAGGGCATTGAAAACCTTTCTTTCACGGGGGGAGGCTTTGTTTGGTGAGGAACTGAACAAGTGGATTTCACAAGCTACTGCTGGTAAGCCACCTATCTGCCATCAGCGGCCCCTCTCTCCAGTCCTTTCATGTGGCCAGATTTAGAGGCAGAGCCAGAGCTGCTTCCAATGCTGCTCGGGGAAACCAAGGTAAAGCATGCAGACCAGCAGCCGCAGATTCCCTGGAACAGAGTTCAGGCTCTGCCTCTACCAAGCCTTCCGTGTGACGGTTGGCCCCGGCCTCAAGGGGAAGTTCAGGTGGGTGCTCACCTCAAATATTTCAGCCATGTTTGGGTGGAATCCTGCCGGGATCCTTGGGTGAGAGACATTGTCTCCCAAGGATACCGGTTGGAGTTTCAACAGCTCCCTCTTCACAGATTATTCAGATCCGGCTTACCAGCTTCACCTATGTCCAAGGTTACCTTGCTAGAGGCCATCCAACGCCTGCAACAAATGCAGGTCATTGTTCCAGTTCCCCCTCTGCTCAGAAAAAAGGGTTTTATTCCAGCCTGTTCATGGGACCGAAACAGGACGGTTAGGCCCAGCCAATTTTGAACCTCAAATCTCTGAACCCATACATATGGGTATTCAAATTCAAGATGGAATCCCTCAAATTTCCCTGATTTCAGGCCTGGAAGAGGGGGAATTCCTGGTATCCCTTGATATCAAGGATGCGTGCCTTCACATCCCAATATGGCCACCTCCTTAGGCTTACCTCAGGTTTGCACTGAAGGAAGATCACTTCCAGTTCCGGGCCCTACCCTTTGGTCTATCCATGGCTCCATGGGTGTTCACAAAGGTGATGGTGGAGATGATGCTAAAACTCCGCGTAAGGGGTGTGAACATCGTTCCATACTTGGACGATCTCCTCATAAAGGCTGTGTCCAAAGCTCGGTTGTTAGAAAGCACCACCCTGACTACATGGCTTCTGATGGATCAAGGGTGGATTCTCAATCTGCAGAAATCACACCTGGTACCATCACAGAGACGGCAGTTCTTGGTGATGATATTGGACATGGTGTCTCAGAAGGTGTTCTTTCCTATGGACAAGGCCTTGACAATTCAAACAATGGTGCGCTCCGTTTTTAAACCCCCGAAAATTTAGTGTATCTCTGCATCCGGCTGTTGGGCAAGACGGTAGCCTCGTACAAGGCTATCCAGTACGGAAAAGCCGATGCCTGTCCATTCCAGCTGGATCTGCTGAACAAATGGTCCGGCTCACCCTGCACATGCACCAGCGGATATCCCTGTCACCAAAAGCAAGGATTTCCCTGTTATGGTGGTTACAGATCCCCCACCTGATAGAGGGTCGACACTTTGGAACTCAGGCTTGAGTTCTATTGACGACGGATGCGAGCCTCCGTGGTTGGGGTGCTGTCACCCAAGGGGCTCAGTTTTAGGGAAGGTGGTCATCTCAAGAGGCCTCTCTTCCGATAAACATTCTGAAACTCAGGGCGATCTACGATGTCCTTCTACAAGCTACTTCTCTCCTCCAACATCAGGCCCTACATGTCCATTCAGACAACACCACGGCGGTGGCATACATAAACAAACAAGGAGGAACAAAAAGCAGGGCCGCAATGCGAGAGGTGTCCAGGATACTCCTCTGGGCAGAACGCAACACCAGGGCCATGTCGGCCATCTTCATTCCAGGAGTGGACAACTGGGAAGCAGACTTCTTCAGCAGACACGATCTGCACCCGGGGGAATGGGGCCTTCACTCGCAGGTGTTCCAACAGTTGGTTCAATAGTGGGGCTGCCCCCTGATCGACATGATGGCTTCTCGTCTCAACAAGAAGCTGCGGCGCTACTGCACCAGGACGAGGAATCCACAGGCTGCAGCGGTGGACGCTCTGATGGCACCGTGGATTTACCAGTTCATCTATATGTTCCCTCTGAATCCTCTCATTCCCAGGGTCATATGGGCCTTTGTTTGGTATCCCTCAAGGTTCAAATCTCGGCCTTATCTGTTTTCTTCCAGAAACAGTTGGCTGTCATCCCGCAAGTCCAGACTTTCCTGAAAGGTGTTTTTTGTATTCAACCACCCTTTGTTTCTCCCATGGCACCGTGGGATCTCACTTTGGTCCTGAACTTTCTGCAATCAGAGTGGTTTGAACCTTTGCACCGGGTTGTTGGCCTTGGCCTCTGCAAGGCGTGTCTCGGAATTGTGGGCCTTATCCTGTAAGAGCCCTTACTTGGTGTTTCACGAGGATAGAGCGGAGCTCAGGACTCGTCCACAGTTTCTGCCTAAGGTTGTGTCGGCATTTCACATCAACCAGCCAATTGTGGTTCCTGTGTTGTCTGACACATCGACTGCCTCAAAATCCTTGGATGTCGTTCGGGCTTTGAAGGTGTATGTCAAGAGAACTGCTCATCACCAGAAATCTGATTCCCTGTTTGTTCTCTATGACACTACGAAGATTGGATGTCCTGCTTCAAAGCAGTCCATTGCTCGTTAAATCCGGATGACTATCCAACAGGCTTACTCTTCAGCAGCCTTGACGCTGCCGAGTTCTGTTCAGGCCCACTCCACAAGGTTGGTGGGTTCTTCCTGGTTCAGCTGCCCGTGGTGTCTCAACTTTGCAGTTATGCCGAGCTGCTACTTGGTCTGGTTCAAACACTTTTGTAAAGTTTTGCAGGGTCGATACCATGGCTACTGAGGACCTTCAGTATGGTCGCTCGGTTTTGCAGGGGTCCCTAGTTTCAAGTTGTGTATTGCGCTGCTATCCTCCTGTTATGTTGTGTGCTGGTTCGTATCTCTCCACTTTTTTATCTGTTTTCCTCCTCTCAAAGTATGTCCGTCTCCTCGGGCACAGTTTTCCTAGACTGAGCCTGCAGGAAAGGCATAGAGGGGAGGAGCCAGCACACTGAAGAATTTTTAAAGTGCCAGGCTCCAATGGACCCCATCTATACCCCATGGTAACTCTTACCATCCCAGTATCCCCTACGGACTAGGAGAAAAGGAATTACCGGTAGGTATTAAATTACTATTTTTGTATGTATAGTTTTAATTTGTGTCAAATGATACATGGAAAGCATTCAATGCAGAATAAATAGCTGGGCGTACACTATACAATTTTTTGGCAGATTATCTGCCATATCTCGGTGTTTGGAATAAAAATCTACTAATGGATGAGAGCAAATGAACATCGACCATTTGCTCCCAAACATTGAATGACAGGTTTTTCCATTTTCCAGTGTTTGGGAGCAAATGGTCATTTGCTCTCACTCATTACCAGATTTTCATTCCAACCAGTCAGATCTGGCAGATAATTGTATACTGTATGTCCAGTTTAAGCTAAACTGCAAGAAGTAAGGACACATTGGAATCAATATAGATAGCCATCCGTGTTCTGCATGGGTGGTCTTCTGTTTGCCGGCGGTCGGGCTCCCGGCGCTCAGTATACCGGCGCCGGGAGCCAGACAGCCGGCATACCGACAATTATTTTCCCTCGTGGGGGTCCACGACCCCCATAGAGGGAGAATAAAATAGTGTGGCGCGCGTAGCGCGCCACCGTGCCCGTAGCGTGGCGAGCGCAGCGAGCCCGCAAGGGGCTCATTTGCGCTCGCCAAGCTGTCGGTAAGCCGGCGGTCGGGCTCCCGGCGCCGGGATGCTGGTCGCCGGGAGCCCGACCGCCGGCCACCCGTAGTGAACCCGTTCTGCATTACCAATGAAATCCAGGATATTTAATAAACTAAAGCTGGACATACTGTACACTATACAATTATCTGGCAGAATACTGTATCTGCCAGATCTGGTTAGTTGGAATGATAATCTGGTAATGGAAGAGAGCAAATGACAGTCGACAATTTGCTCTTCAACACTAGAAAACGGACAAAACTGTTGTTCATACAAATTGGTTAAATCCGCGATTTAACCAATTTGAACAACAGGTTTTGTCCATTTTCCACTGTTTGGGGGCAAAAGGTGAATTGTCATTTGCTGTCCTCTATTACCAGATTTTCATTCCAACCAGCCAGATTTGGCAGATATTCTGCCAGATAACTGTATAGCGTCTGTCCAGCTTTAGAAATACCTCATGCCAGCAATTCTTTTTTTATTATTGAAACGTTTTTTAACAAACATTTAATTCTATTTAAACAGAATATAATGATCTCAATATAAGCACAGGGGGTGGGGGGAATTCAATTGCCGGTGAAAGGGGGAATTCAATTGCTGTTAATGAGGCGGCTGCCGCACATAGTCGGCGGGGCGAAAGCATTCGCTGACAATTGAGTCCTGCCCAGGTCTTATATGATCACAGACGTCCTTGGTGATGTCTAATATTATTATTACACTTGTGGAGATTATTATTCCCATATCATTAGTCATTTAATATAGTATTGTTTATTGAATAATGAAGTCCGGAATATATTTCTCGACAGTTAAAATTTTATGAAAAGTAAAAAAGGATTACTTTGTATCTATTGAAACTGTTATAATACCACAATAAAACTCCTAAATACAGTATAACTCCTTTACTCTCCAGAAGACTGTAAATAATATGTTATATTTATATATCTTGAATAATATTTTGTTCTAGCAATACTCGCTGATTACATTCCCTTAGTTCGGTAGACTAATTATATGTTGCAACTTCCATGGTGTTTAATTTCACCAATGACATGGAATTATGGAGTGTTGACATAAATATAATTTATTCAGTTAGTTTGCTTGAATCGTCTATTTTTATATCACAGTGTCTATTTGTACAGATATTTAAAGCTTTTGAATGCACAAGGAAAAAAAATATGAATAATGCTAATGTAATTAATTTTTTTCTGCCATATCCAAGGAAAAATGAAGCCAAAATGTGCATTAAAATAATCATGTGGGGGAACGCTCATTGGGCCTAATTCAGACCTGATCGTTGCTGTGCGTTTTCACACAGGTCTGTCCTGCCGCAGTGCGCCGGCGCATGCCAGACAGCCGATGGCCATCTCAGCCCAGCGATTGCCTCTGCCTGATTGACACGTAGAGGCGGGCGCTGGGCAGGAGGGGGATGGCCGCCGTTTTAGGGACGCGGCATGGGCAACGCAGGCGTGCCCGGACCGTGCTCAGGTAGGGAGCTACTCGTCAAGTACAAAAGCATCTCCGCTGTGCAATGCTTTTGTACTTGTGCGGGGAGGGGGGGGGGGGTAGGGACAGACATGCGGGCGGACTAGCCCTGTGCTGGGCGTCCCTTCGCATGTCTGAGTCACTGATCGTGGTCTGAATTAGGCCCTTTATCCTAATGCCGTTGTAATCAAACAAGCTGTTTGCAAACTGAATTGCATTGTATTACTGCAATAATAATTTGTAACACAGCGTAGCATCTGCCTGTGTTTGTACATGCATAGATTTATTTAATGTAAATGTATTATGAGTAAACAGTATTAACCAGAATTATATTTATTAATTTATTCAACTCAGCTTTATTTATTAGTGTGGTACAAATGAGTTAGGTAGAATATGCCAGCGGTCAGGATACCGTAGTGGCATCCCGATAGTCTGAATCTCGACAGGGGAAGTATAATCCTAACCCTCCTCTACACAGCCTAAACCTAACCCCCCCAGGCCACAGCCTAACCCTCCACCCGCAGCCCAAACCTAAAGCCCACCCCTCCCGCAGCTTACCTCTCCAGGCATCCGCGCGTGATCGTACCGGATCCCGGCAGCCTCCTGACACTATTCGGGATGCCGGTGTTGGCATTCCAAGTAGTGTCATGATCCCAGTGTTGGTATTTCGACTGCCAGGATCCCGACCGCCGGGATCTTGACCGGATCCTGTGCCAACAGCACATCAGTGCTAGACAAAGCAAATGCGTAATTGGTTGCTACTAGAGATGAGCGCCTGAAATTTTTCGGGTTTTGTGTTTTGGTTTTGGGTTCGGTTCCGCGGCCGTGTTTTGGGTTCGACCGCGTTTTGGCAAAACCTCACCGAATTTTTTTTGTCGGATTCGGGTGTGTTTTGGATTCGGGTGTTTTTTTTAAAAAACACTAAAAAACAGCTTAAATCATAGAATTTGGGGGTCATTTTGATCCCATATTATTATTAACCTCAAAAACCATAATTTCCACTCATTTTCAGTCTATTCTGAATACCTCACACCTCACAATATTATTTTTAGTCCTAAAATTTGCACCAAGGTCGCTGGATGACTAAGCTAAGCGACACTAGTGGCCGACACAAACACCTGGCCCATCTAGGAGTGGCACTGCAGTGTCACGCAGGATGTCCCTTCCAAAAAACCCTCCCCAATCAGCACATGACGCAAAGAAAAAAAGAGGCGCAATGAGGTAGCTGACTGTGTGAGTAAGATAAGCGACCCTAGTGGCCGGCACAAACACCGGGCCCATTTAGGAGTGGCACTGCAGTGTCACGCAGGATGTCCCTTCCAAAAAACCCTCCCTAATCAGCACATGACGCAAAGAAAAAAAGAGGCGCAATGAGGTAGCTGACTGTGTGAGTAAGATTAGCGACCCTAGTGGCCGACACAAACACCGGGCCCGTTTAGGAGTGGCACTGCAGTGTCACGCAGGATGTCCCTTCCAAAAAACCCTCCCCAATCAGCACATGACGCAAAGAAAAAAAGAGGCGCAATGAGGTAGCTGACTGTGTGAGTAAGATTAGCGACCCTAGTGGCCGACACAAACACCGGGCCCATTTAGGAGTGGCACTGCAGTGTCACGCAGGATGTCCCTTCCAAAAAACCCTCCCCAATCAGCACATGACGCAAAGAAAAAAAGAGGCGCAATGAGGTAGCTGACTGTGTGAGTAAGATTAGCGACCCTAGTGGCCGACACAAACACCGGGCCCATTTAGGAGTGGCACTGCAGTGTCACGCAGGATGTCCCTTCCAAAAAACCCTCCCCAATCAGCACATGACGCAAAGAAAAAAAGAGGCGCAATGAGGTAGCTGACTGTGTGAGTAAGATTAGCGACCCTAGTGGCCGACACAAACACCGGGCCCATTTAGGAGTGGCACTGCAGTGTCACGCAGGATGTCCCTTCCAAAAAACCCTCCCCAATCAGCACATGATGCAAAGAAAAAAAGAGGCGCAATGAGGTAGCTGACTGTGTGAGTAAGATTAGCGACCCTAGTGGCCGACACAAACACCGGGCCCATTTAGGAGTGGCACTGCAGTGTCACGCAGGATGTCCCTTCCAAAAAACCCTCCCCAATCAGCACATGACGCAAAGAAAAAAAGAGGCGCAATGAGGTAGCTGACTGTGTGAGTAAGATTAGCGACCCTAGTGGCCGACACAAACACCGGGCCCATTTAGGAGTGGCACTGCAGTGTCACGCAGGATGTCCCTTCCAAAAAACCCTCCCCAAACAGCACATGACGCAAAGAAAAATAAAAGAAAAAAGAGGTGCAAGATGGAATTGTCCTTGGGCCCTCCCACCCACCCTTATGTTGTATAAACAAAACAGGACATGCACACTTTAACCAACCCATCATTTCAGTGACAGGGTCTGCCACACGACTGTGACTGATATGACGGGTTGGTTTGGACCCCCCCCCAAAAAAGAAGCAATTAATCTCTCCTTGCACAAACTGGCTCTACAGAGGCAAGATGTCCACCTCATCATCACCCTCCGATATATCACCGTGTACATCCCCCTCCTCACAGATTATCAATTCGTCCCCACTGGAATCCACCATCTCAGCTCCCTGTGTACTTTGTGGAGGCAATTGCTGCTGGTCAATGTCTCCGCGGAGGAATTGATTATAATTCATTTTAATGAACATCATCTTCTCCACATTTTCTGGATGTAACCTCGTACGCCGATTGCTGACAAGGTGAGCGGCGGCACTAAACACTCTTTCGGAGTACACACTTGTGGGAGGGCAACTTAGGTAGAATAAAGCCAGTTTGTGCAATGGCCTCCAAATTGCCTCTTTTTCCTGCCAGTATAAGTATGGACTGTGTGACGTGCCTACTTGGATGCGGTCACTCATATAATCCTCCACCATTCTTTCAATGGTGAGAGAATCATATGCAGTGACAGTAGACGACATGTCCGTAATCGTTGTCAGGTCCTTCAGTCCGGACCAGATGTCAGCATCAGCAGTCGCTCCAGACTGCCCTGCATCACCGCCAGCGGGTGGGCTCGGAATTCTGAGCCTTTTCCTTGCACCCCCAGTTGCGGGAGAATGTGAAGGAGGAGATGTTGACAGGTCGCGTTCCGCTTGACTTGACAATTTTCTCACCAGCAGGTCTTTCAACCCCAGCAGACTTGTGTCTGCCGGAAAGAGAGATCCAAGGTAGGCTTTAAATCTAGGATCGAGCACGGTGGCCAAAATGTAGTGCTCTGATTTCAACAGATTGACCACCCGTGAATCCTTGTTAAGCGAATTAAGGGCTCCATCCACAAGTCCCACATGCCTAGCGGAATCGCTCCGTGTTAGCTCCTCCTTCAATGTCTCCAGCTTCTTCTGCAAAAGCCTGATGAGGGGAATGACCTGACTCAGGCTGGCAGTGTCTGAACTGACTTCACGTGTGGCAAGTTCAAAGGGCATCAGAACCTTGCACAACGTTGAAATCATTCTCCACTGCGCTTGAGACAGGTGCATTCCACCTCCTATATCGTGCTCAATTGTATAGGCTTGAATGGCCTTTTGCTGCTCCTCCAACCTCTGAAGCATATAGAGGGTTGAATTCCACCTCGTTACCACTTCTTGCTTCAGATGATGGCAGGGCAGGTTCAGTAGTTTTTGGTGGTGCTCCAGTCTTCTGTACGTGGTGCCTGTACGCCGAAAGTGTCCCGCAATTTTTCTGGCCACCGACAGCATCTCTTGCACGCCCCTGTCGTTTTTTAAATAATTCTGCACCACCAAATTCAAGGTATGTGCAAAACATGGGACATGCTGGAATTTGCCCATATTTAATGCACACACAATATTGCTGGCGTTGTCCGATGCCACAAATCCACAGGAGAGTCCAATTGGGGTAAGCCATTCCGCGATGATCTTCCTCAGTTGCCGTAAGAGGTTTTCAGCTGTGTGCGTATTCTGGAAACCGGTGATACAAAGCGTAGCCTGCCTAGGAAAGAGTTGGCGTTTGCGAGATGCTGCTACTGGTGCCGCCGCTGCTGTTCTTGCGGCGGGAGTCCATACATCTACCCAGTGGGCTGTCACAGTCATATAGTCCTGACCCTGCCCTGCTCCACTTGTCCACATGTCCGTGGTTAAGTGGACATTGGGTACAACTGCATTTTTTAGGACACTGGTGAGTCTTTTTCTGACGTCCGTGTACATTCTCGGTATCGCCTGCCTAGAGAAGTGGAACCTAGATGGTATTTGGTAACGGGGGCACACTGCCTCAATAAATTGTCTAGTTCCCTGTGAACTAACGGCGGATACCGGACGCACGTCTAACACCAACATAGTTGTCAAGGCCTCAGTTATCCGCTTTGCAGCAGGATGACTGCTGTGATATTTCATCTTCCTCGCAAAGGACTGTTGAACAGTCAATTGCTTACTGGAAGTAGTACAAGTGGGCTTACGACTTCCCCTCTGGGATGACCATCGACTCCCAGCAGCAACAACAGCAGCGCCAGCAGCAGTAGGCGTTACACGCAAGGATGCATCGGAGGAATCCCAGGCAGGAGAGGACTCGTCAGAATTGCCAGTGACATTGCCTGCAGGACTATTGGCATTCATGGGGAAGGAGGAAATTGACACTGAGGGAGTTGGTGGGGTGGTTTGCGTGAGCTTGGTTACAAGAGGAAGGGATTTACTGGTCAGTGGACTGCTTCCGCTGTCACCCAAAGTTTTTGAACTTGTCACTGACTTATTATGAATGCGCTGCAGGTGACGTATAAGGGAGGATGTTCCGAGGTGGTTAACGTCCTTACCCCTACTTATTACAGCTTGACAAAGGGAACACACGGCTTGACACCTGTTGTCCGCATTTCTGTTGAAATAGTTCCACACCGAAGAGCTGATTTTTTTGGTATTTTCACCAGGCATGTCAACGGCCATATTCCTCCCACGGACAACAGGTGTCTCCCCGGGTGCCTGACTTAAATAAACCACCTCACCATCAGAATCCTCCTGGTCAATTTCCTCCCCAGCGCCAGCAACACCCATATCCTCCTCATCCTGGTGTACTTCAACACTGACATCTTCAATCTGACTATCAGGAACTGGACTGCGGGTGCTCCTTCCAGCACTTGCAGGGGGCGTGCAAATGGTGGAAGGCGCATGCTCTTCACGTCCAGTGTTGGGAAGGTCAGGCATCGCAACCGACACAATTGGACTCTCCTTGTGGATTTGGGATTTCGAAGAACGCACAGTTCTTTGCGGTGCTACTGCTTTTGCCAGCTTGAGTCTTTTCATTTTTCTAGCGAGAGGCTGAGTGCCTCCATCCTCATGTGAAGCTGAACCACTAGCCATGAACATAGGCCAGGGCCTCAGCCGTTCCTTGCCACTCCGTGTGGTAAATGGCATATTGGCAAGTTTACGCTTCTCCTCCGACAATTTTATTTTAGGTTTTGGAGTCCTTTTTTTACTGATATTTGGTGTTTTGGATTTGACATGCTCTGTACTATGACATTGGGCATCGGCCTTGGCAGACGACGTTGCTGGCATTTCATCGTCTCGGCCATGACTAGTGGCAGCAGCTTCAGCACGAGGTGGAAGTGGATCTTGATCTTTCCCTAATTTTGGAACCTCAACATTTTTGTTCTCCATATTTTAATAGGCACAACTAAAAGGCACCTCAGGTAAACAATGGAGATGGATGGATACTAGTATACAATTATGGACGGACTGCCGAGTGCCGACACAGAGGTAGCCACAGCCGTGAACTACCGTACTGTACTGTGTCTGCTGCTAATATAGACTGGTTGATAAAGAGATGTCGTAGTATGTATGTATGAAGAAGAAAGAAAAAAAAACCACGGGTAGGTGGTATACAATTATGGACGGACTGCCGAGTGCCGACACAGAGGTAGCCACAGCCGTGAACTACCGTACTGTACTGTGTCTGCTGCTAATATAGACTGGTTGATAAAGAGATGTAGTAGTATGTATGTATAAAGAAGAAAGAAAAAAAAACCACGGGTAGGTGGTATACAATTATGGACGGACTGCCGAGTGCCGACACAGAGGTAGCCACAGCCGTGAACTACCGTACTGTACTGTGTCTGCTGCTAATATAGACTGGTTGATAAAGAGATGTCGTAGTATGTATGTATGAAGAAGAAAGAAAAAAAAACCACGGGTAGGTGGTATACAATTATGGACGGACTGCCGAGTGCCGACACAGAGGTAGCCACAGCCGTGAACTACCGTACTGTACTGTGTCTGCTGCTAATATAGACTGGTTGATAAAGAGATGTAGTAGTATGTATGTATAAAGAAGAAAGAAAAAAAAACCACGGGTAGGTGGTATACAATTATGGACGGACTGCCGAGTGCCGACACAGAGGTAGCCACAGCCGTGAACTGCCGTACTGTACTGTGTCTGCTGCTAATATAGACTGGTTGATAAAGAGATGTAGTAGTATGTATGTATAAAGAAGAAAGAAAAAAAAACCACGGGTAGGTGGTATACAATTATGGACGGACTGCCGAGTGCCGACACAGAGGTAGCCACAGCCGTGAACTACCGTACTGTACTGTGTCTGCTGCTAATATAGACTGGTTGATAAAGAGATGTCGTAGTATGTATGTATGAAGAAGAAAGAAAAAAAAACCACGGTTAGGTGGTATACAATTATGGACGGACTGCCGAGTGCCGACACAGAGGTAGCCACAGCCGTGAACTACCGTACTGTACTGTGTCTGCTGCTAATATAGACTGGTTGATAAAGAGATGTCGTAGTATGTATGTATGAAGAAGAAAGAAAAAAAAACCACGGGTAGGTGGTATACAATTATGGACGGACTGCCGAGTGCCGACACAGAGGTAGCCACAGCCGTGAACTACCGTACTGTACTGTGTCTGCTGCTAATATAGACTGGTTGATAAAGAGATGTCGTAGTATGTATGTATGAAGAAGAAAGAAAAAAAAACCACGGTTAGGTGGTATACAATTATGGACGGACTGCCGAGTGCCGACACAGAGGTAGCCACAGCCGTGAACTACCGTACTGTACTGTGTCTGCTGCTAATATAGACTGGTTGATAAAGAGATGTCGTAGTATGTATGTATAAAGAAGAAAGAAAAAAAACCACGGTTAGGTGGTATACAATTATGGACGGACTGCCGAGTGCCGACACAGAGGTAGCCACAGCCGTGAACTACCGTACTGTACTGTGTCTGCTGCTAATATAGACTGGTTGATAAAGAGATGTAGTAGTATGTATGTATAAAGAAGAAAGAAAAAAAAACCACGGGTAGGTGGTATACAATTATGGATGGACTGCCGAGTGCCGACACAGAGGTAGCTACAGCCGTGAACTACCGTACTGTGTCTGCTGCGACTGGATGATAAATAATGATATAAAAAATATATATATATCACTACTGCAGCCGGACAGGTATATATATTATATAATGACGGACCTGCTGGACACTGTCTGTCAGCAGAATGAGTTTTTTATAGAATAAAAAAAAAAACACCACACAAGTGAAGTCACACGACGAGTGTTTAACTTTTTCAGGCAATCACAATATAGTATACTACTAACTATACTGGTGGTCAGTGTGGTCAGGTCACTGGTCAGTCACACTGGCAGTGGCACTCCTGCAGCAAAAGTGTGCACTGTTTAATTTTAATATAATATGTACTCCTGGCTCCAGCTATAACCTATAACTGGCACTGCAGTGCTCCCCAGTCTCCCCCACAATTATAAGCTGTGTGAGCTGAGCACAGTCAGATATATAATATATACATAGATGATGCAGCACACTGGGCTGAGCAGTGCACACAGATATGGTATGTGACTGTCTTGTACTCCTGGCTCCTGCTATAACCTATAACTGGCACTGCAGTGCTCCCCAGTCTCCCCCACAATTATAAGCTGTGTGAGCTGAGCACAGTCAGATATATAATATATACATAGATGATGCAGGCATGCAGCACACTGGGCTGAGCAGTGCACACAGATATGGTATGTGACTGAGTCACTGTGTGTACCGTTTTTTTCAGGCAGAGAACGGATATATTAAATAAAACAACTGCACTGCTGGTGGTCACTGTGGTCAGTCACTAAACTCTGCACTCTCTTCTACAGTATCAGCCTCAGGTCAATCTCTCTCTCTCTCTCCTAATCTAAATGGAGAGGACGCCAGCCACGTCCTCTCCCTATCAATCTCAATGCACGTGTGAAAATGGCGGCGACGCGCGGCTCCTTATATAGAATCCGAGTCTCGCGAGAATCCGACAGCGTCATGATGACGTTCGGGCGCGCTCGGGTTAACCGAGCAAGGCGGGAAGATCCGAGTCGCTCGGACCCGTGAAAAAAAACATGAAGTTCGTGCGGGTTCGGATTCAGAGAAACCGAACCCGCTCATCTCTAGTTGCTACCATATTTTAATTGGTGAAATAAACTGGAGCTTCAAACATTATGATCCAGAGCACCGGCATGTTGGGAGGTTTTTCCCGTTCAGCACTGTCACCTACTACTTCATACACCATACAATGGGAGTTTACAGGGCAGGAAATAGGAATTACCCAAAACGTGCTGCATACTGTGCAACTCAAAATTATGATAGGGATCAGGTCACCATACCAGCAATAGGGATGGCGGCAGTTAGAATGTAGATGCCGGAACCCCAACACTGGTCAGAAGACCGGCTCTGGGACACCGACATAGATCAAAATGCTGATGCCGGAATTCCGATGGCTGGCATCCCAATTGTAAGTTTGCCGGGCTGGGCTAGGATCAGGCTGTGAGTGTGTGTGTGTGTGGGAGGGGGATTAGGGTTAGGCTGCGGGAGAATGGTTAGGGTTAGGCTGGGGGGGGGGTTAGGCTTAGGCACTACTGGGGAGGGTTAGGGTTAGGCTACGGGGGTGGGAGACAGGATTAGGCACCACTGAGAGGGTAAGGGTTAGGCTGCAGAGCGGGGAGGGTTATGGGAGTAGGTGGTTAGTGTTAGTATACTTACCAAACAGGTGTCGAGATCCTGCGCAACGGCATGCTGCGGTTGATATTTTGACCCCCGGCATCCCAAGCACCGGGATCCCGATACCATCCCTGAAAAGGTGGGTGACATGGGACCCATACTTACCCACTTTATGCACCTCTCTGGGAGATCCCAGATGGGAAGTTCAAAGTGGCTAGTGTGAGGGGAGTGTCCAATACACAAATTGCTAAATATCAATTCATCAAGTCACCACTCAGTCCACTTTGTTAGAGAAGTGGGCAGAAGCAGGAGGGTGACCTACTCATCCAGAAGTCTGGGAGGATAGCAGGAGTGTATCAATAAAGGGTGCATGGTGTGCAGTGCACATGGGCCCCTTCGTTCAAGAAGGGGGGAAACACTACGCACCCTCCACCTATTTCTTCAATATTTACTTAGTCCTGCAGGGCAGAAAATGGCACAGTGGCATTTTGCATGTGACAAAAATACAAAAAATGTCCCTTGAACCTACACACTGTGGAGGCAGAGATTTTGTGGACTGAACCAACTTGCAGAAGCAGCCTGACATCAGTGAGATCACAAGTCACTGCTTTTTGGACTGCATTTCATATTGGTTCAGTTTCCAAAATGTCTTCATCCATTGATTAACTTCATATGTTGCAGTTATCCATAATGTCCTATCAGATTTTGTCCTTTTATAGTGCAGTTTATAGGTGTACATGAATCCTTGTATAAATGCACTTTAATTCCATTTTCCAAAATCATAAGAGCATATTTTTGGCTATAACAAGACAAATTTACTAGCAGAAATGTGAAATATTGCAATTATCTCAAAATGTATATGTTTACCTGGGGGAGAAATTGCTGTCTTGAACAATGCACTCTCTCTTCTCAGGGATCCCTTTCCAAGTTTTAGGATCTGCTAAATCCACAAGTGCCTTAGCGTTGAGCAGCCCAAACCCAAACCGACTGTTTACCATGAGTCCCGCTCCATTCTTCTTCCATCCAGGATTATTGGACAGCGGGTCATACTCACTTGTCCAGGCTACCAAGTGTTGCATTTCCCTCCATGTGAGATTAGGACTTAAAGATAGAAAAAAAATTACAATTTTATGCATATACCTTTTGCACATTTTTGTTTGAACTTGTTGACCAAAAAAGTTCTCACAGTAAATATTTAATATAAAAATTACCAACATTTAAATTAGACTATGGGCCTTAGTCAGGTTTGATAGCGCACCAAATAAGCACACTAATGGGCAAAACCATGTGCACTGCAGGTGGGGCAAATGTAACATGTGCAGAGAGAGTTAGATTTGGGTAGGGTGTATTCAAACGGAAATCTAAATTGCATTGTCAAAATAAAGCAGCCAGTATTTACCCTGCACAAAAACAATATAACCCACCCCAAATCTAACTCTCTCTGCACATGTTACATCTGCCCCACCTGCAGTGCAACATGGTTTTGCCCATTAGTGTGCTTTTTTTGGTTGGCTAATAAACCTGAATAACCCCCTATGCCCAATGACACTTTCGTTTTAACAAATTACTGTAGTTACTTTTAGTACACTTTATAATTGTACATCAGAGTAGAACATTGGTTCTAAGCGCCCTACACATTAGGCGATGTGCCGCCGAGGTGCCCGACGGCCGATACGGCCGACCCGGCGGCGGGGGGGCAGTGACGGGGGAGTGAAGTTTCTTCACTCCCCCCGTCACCCGGCTCCATAGACGTGCAGGCAAATATGGACGATCTCGTCCATATTGGCCTGCATGCACAGCCGACATGTCACCAGCGATGAACGAGCGCGGGGCCTCGCATCGTTCATCGCTGGTGACTCCACACTGCACGATATGAACGTTATCTCGTTCATTTATGAACGAGATCGTTCATATCGTGCAGTGATATCGGCATGTGTGTAGGGCCTATAAGTTGTGATATTGGATAATCCGTTCCATTTTCAGGAAATCCATTCTGAATAGTTTAATTCTTGGTCCAAGAAAATACGTTGTTTAAAAGAACATGTTAATGGTATAGAAATTTTTCATATACATTTAAAAACAGCTTTATACTATTTTTTTTAAGCACAATTTACACAAAGTAGTTTGCTGATAAGAAACACAGAAATGTATAGACTCTTGAAATTGTAATTTGGTCAAATGTTTTATACATCTTAGACTTTTGGTGTATCTAGCAAAAGATAAGAAACAGATCAAAGGGCATCCTTACTTTTGTTCTAGAGCGAGAGCAAAGATCCCAGCAGCCAATGGTGCTGAAGCGGAGGTCCCTGTATGTGTTTCGGTGCAATCATTATGTAGATCAGCACTTACCTAAATATTGACCAACATGAGAAAGTACACAAATCACTGAAAATTCTTTCTTTTTTCCCCCCCTTTAATACCACTAATAACAAATTTAACTTCAGCTTACTGGGTACTGGGGGTCAGCCATCTTGGAGTGCTTAGACTGCAGACTTTGGACCGGATTCAGAGTTGTACACAAACCCGAGGGTTTGAGTACAATGCTGCTGGTGGGTGGAATGTACATGTGCAAACTATGCACAACTCCAGATTTCCAAATGTGTCAGTGACCTTCAATGTGTTACATTAGTTTTTTCCATATTTTTTTTTCATTCTACATTTCACTTTCAGCCATAGTTGCCTACCCTCCCTCATTTTGCAGGAGACTCCCCGAAATAGTAGCAATCTCCCTGACTCCCTGAATAGTCCAACAATCTCCCTGATTGCACCTTACCTCCATTATGTAGCTATTACATTCTTGGAGAAAAAAAGAAATCAGAGATATACAGTATACATTCAAATGGGGTCATCAGTGCCATTTCCCTGCATTGGTTATAAGACACAATGATCCCTATGACTACATGCATTTTAAATAAGGTAACGTACAGTATATGGAACAAACACAAACAAATCCTGCAAAATATCAGTGTCTTTTCTTTAGCCAGTAGTATATAAATAAATAATAAGAAAAGCGCAGGTAAATGGTAAAAACAATATTTTACTTTTATTTACTTCCCCTTTCTCAAAAGGGCATAATGTTTAAAATTTTACACAGTATATATAGATGGATAAGCATCAGTCGGCCGGCACAATATACACAATTAGAACAATGCACAATTAGAACAATTAGAACACAATTAAAAAACAAACCAAATCCAGCAGTAGAATTTATGTGTCACGATCCGGGTATCTGGACGCCATTTCTTACCCATCAGATGCCTCCTAAGGCTGGCTCAGCGCTCCAGGACCGGATCCCATCTGTTATCCTAATGTTCACATTCCTGCATCCTCTCCTGTCTCTCTGAGACGCTGTCACAGTAACGCCTTATTACATCTGGCATGGCGTCTCCCGCGGCCTCCGCCGCCGTCCCTGAGCTTCTGCATGCAGAGTGTCAGAGTGGCGATTACGTCAGCCGCGGCCTCCGCTGTGTCCGCGTGGTTGGATGTGCACTTGTCAGCCTGGCGTCTCCTGTCTCCAGTGGCCGGCGCCGCCATTACTGTTTTCATTACCACATGGATTACAAACCAAACTTCCCTCCAAGTGTCTGCATGGGCGCAGCCATCTTGGATTCTGTCAGCTGATCATTTCCTCCAATCTGTTGTCAGTATTGTTAATCTGCATAATTGCCTAGCCAATCCCTTCCTTGCTGCAGGTATAAATACACTGTGCCTGAGCAAGGAAGGCGTCAGTGCTTTGGTTGTCAAACCTAGTTCCTGTTTGTCTCTCTCCTGTGATTGTCTTCCAGGTTCCAGCTCCTGTCTCAAGACTTCCACCATAGAGACCCGCACCAGCATTCCACCTGCGGTGTAGCCTGACTCTCCAATCCATTGTGGATTCATCTGTTTCCAGCTACAACATTACCTGCTTCCAGCTCAGCTTCCAGCAGAGTACAGCTTTCCTTAAAGGGCCGGTGTCCTTTCTACACTTTACCACTCTCCACCGGTATTATTATTTCTCCGCTCTCAAGTTCTACATTTCAGTTCATATTTCATCGCTCCCAAGTTCATTTATTATTTAACTGGTTCCAGCCAGTATCCACTCCGTGCTAACAACAGTCTGGTTCCAGCCAGTATCCACAGCAGCTGTTTTACCTTCAGCAACCCAGCTTTTCCTGGAACACCAGCTGGCACAATCCTGGGTTATCTCCATTGCTACAGTCGGGCCTGGTAAGGACTTTCCATCTAGAAGATCATAAGAACTATCTCACACTACCAGTGCCCTGTGGCTCCTGCCATCCTGTAGTACCCAGGAACTGTATTTATTATTTGCTGACTTTTACGTTTTCTTTTACTGCTGCTGTGTTGCAGAGTTGTCATAATAAACATCATTGACTTTTATCCAAGTTGTCATGGTCACGCCTTCGGGCAGTTATTATTCATGTTACTTACATGTCCAGGGGTCTGATACAACCTCCCAGGTTCCGGTACATCTCAGCCCCTACAACTGAGGCTGCCTCCCGTCAGCTCAGGCCCTCAGTTGTGACAGTAAGCACTGACCTAATGAATCCAGCCGGAGACCAGGATCAAGCGGCCAGGCCGATGCAAGAACTGGCAGCCCGACTAGAACATCAGGAGGCTGCACAGGGCCAAATCATCCGCTGTCTCCAGGATCTCTCTACTCGGCTGGATGGGATTCAGACAACTCTCCGTGGATCAGGCGCATCTGGTGCGTCAACCACAGTGACTCCAGCTATAACCCCACCCACCTTACCCATTTCTGCTCCACGTCTTCATCTTCCAACGCCAGCAAAATTTGACGGATCTCCAAGATTCTGCAGGGGATTTCTCAACCAGTGTGAGATTCAGTTTGAGCTACAACCTGGCAATTTTCCCAGTGACCGTACAAAAATTGCCTACATCATCTCTCTTCTCAGTGGCTCCGCCCTTGACTGGGCATCACCGTTATGGGAGAGGTCCGACACCCTGCTATCTTCTTACACTGCATTTGTGTCAACATTCAGGCGCATCTTCGACGAGCCAGGCCGGGTAACCTCAGCTTCATCCGAGATTCTCCGTTTACGCCAGGGGTCACGTACTGTAGGACAATATCTGATACAGTTCCAGATCCTGGCATCCGAACTGGCATGGAACGACGAGGCCCTGTATGCTGCATTCTGGCATGGCTTATCTGAGCTTATTAAAGATGAGTTAGCTACCAGAGACTTACCTTCTAAGTTAGATGAGCTAATCTCACTCTGCACGAAAGTTGATTTACGTTTCAGAGAGAGAGCAACTGAGCGTGGAAGATCATCTGCTCCAAAATCTTCTGCTCCTCCTCCTCGTCAGCTGTCACCATCTAAAGATGAGCCCATGCAAATTGGCCGTTCCCGTTTAACTCCTGCTGAGCGCCGAAGACGTCTCTCTGAGTCTCTTTGTCTTTACTGTGCAGCTCCGTCTCACACCATCAATGCCTGTCCCGAACGTCCGGGAAAACTCCAAACCCTAGCTCGCCCAGGAGAGGGCCGGCTAGGAGTAATGATCTCCTCTCCATCTCCTCATGATTGTAATCTCCCAGTCTCGCTTCAAGTTGCTCAACGTTATCGGAACGTCATTGCCCTCCTTGATTCCGGAGCAGCTGGGAACTTTATTACTGAAGCCTATGTTAAACGGTGGTCCCTACCCACCGAGAGACTTCCTTCCTCCTTTTCCTTAACTGCCGTGGATGGCAGTAAAATTTTTGATACTGTTATTGCTCTAAGGACTCTACCAGTTCGTCTGAGAGTGGGAGTTCTTCATTCCGAACTTATTTCACTTTTAGTGATTCCAAGAGCCACACATCCTGTGGTCCTGGGCCTTCCATGGCTCCGTCTTCACAATCCTACAATTGATTGGACGACTACGCAAATCCTGGCATGGGGTTCCTCCTGTGCAGAGACATGTTTGTTTAAAGTATTGCCTGTCTGTTCTTCCTCCCCCAGGTCGTCTGATGTTCCACCTCCTCCATATCAAGATTTCACGGATGTGTTCAGTAAAGCTTCTGCTGATATCCTTCCTCCTCATAGAGAATGGGACTGCCCGATTGATCTCGTTCCAGGGAAGGTTCCACCTCGAGGCCGAACTTATCCGTTGTCTCTGCCTGAGACGCATTCTATGGAGGAATACATTAAAGAGAACCTAGCAAAGGGGTTCATTCGACCTTCTTCTTCCCCAGCCGGCGCAGGCTTCTTTTTTGTAAAAAAGAAAGATGGTGGTCTGCGGCCGTGCATCGACTACAGAGGTTTGAACGACATTACCATCAAGAACCGTTATCCTTTACCCCTGATTACTGAGCTCTTTGACAGAGTTAGCGGAGCTACCATCTTTACAAAGCTGGACTTGCGAGGTGCATACAATCTCATCCGGATCCGTGAGGGTGACGAGTGGAAGACCGCCTTTAACACCCGTGACGGACATTATGAGTACCTCGTCATGCCCTTCGGATTGAGCAATGCTCCAGCTGTCTTCCAGCATTTTGTCAATGAGATCTTCAGAGACATTCTATACCGTCATGTCGTGGTCTATCTAGACGATATCCTCATTTTTGCCAACGATTTAGAGGAACATCGTTTTTGGGTTAAAGAGGTTCTGTCCCGTCTCCGTGTCAATCATCTCTATTGCAAATTAGAAAAATGCGTCTTTGAAGTCAAGTCCATTCCGTTTCTAGGGTACATTGTGTCCGGTTCCGGACTAGAGATGGATCCTGAGAAACTACAAGCAATCCAAAATTGTCCGGTACCCTTAACCCTCAAAGGGGTCCAGAGGTTCTTAGGGTTCGCCAACTATTACCGAAAGTTTATACGAGACTTTTCCACCATTGTGGCGCCTATTACTGCTTTCACTAAGAAGGGTGCTAACCCGTCCAAGTGGTCTGAAGAAGCCATGCAAGCATTTCATCTTTTAAAACAAAGGTTCATCTCTGCGCCTGTTCTGAAACAGCCTGACATCGACTCTCCTTTCATCTTAGAGGTGGATGCCTCCTCCGTTGGAGTAGGAGCGGTGTTATCTCAGAGGGCTAAAGATGGCCATTTACACCCTTGCAGTTTCTTCTCCCGGAAGTTCTCCCCAGCTGAGCGCAACTATGCCATTGGCGACCAGGAGTTGCTAGCCATCAAGCTCGCTCTAGAAGAGTGGAGGTATCTGTTGGAGGGAGCTTCTCATTCAATCACCATACTTACAGACCACAAGAACCTTTTATACCTGAAGGGCGCACAATGTCTCAACCCTCGTCAGGCCAGATGGGCACTTTTCTTTTCCAGGTTCGACTTTAAACTCCAGTTCTGTCCGGGCTCTCAGAATCGCAAGGCCGATGCCCTTTCCCGCTCATGGGAGCAAGAAAATGAGTCAGAGTCTTCAGACAAGCATCCTATTATAAATCCGTTGGCATTCTCCACGGTAGGGATGGACTCTACGCCACGGTAGGGATGGACTCTCAGGGAAAAGTTTTGTGAAGCCGATGCTAAGGAAGAAGCTCATGCATTGGGCCCATGCTTCCCGTTTTGCCGGACATACAGGTATCCAAAAAACCCTGGAGTTTATCTCTAGGTCCTATTGGTGGCCAACTCTGAAAAAGGACGTCTTGGAGTTTATTGCATCTTGCCCAAAGTGTGCCCAACATAAAGTATCCTGCCAGTCGCCTGCGGGGCAACTGGTTCCACTATCCGTTCCCCGTCGACCATGGACCCACTTGTCGATGGATTTCATTACAGACTTACCCATGTGCAACAAGTTCAATACCATCTGGGTGGTAGTTGACCGGTTCACCAAGATGGCACACTTCATTCCTCTCACCGGTCTTCCGTCAGCTTCCAAGTTGGCTCAAGTATTCATACAAGAGATCTTCCGACTCCACGGTCTTCCTGAAGAAATTATCTCAGATCGAGGAGTTCAATTCACAGCCAAATTCTGGCGAAGTTTATGTCAAGTCCTCCAAGTCAAGCTAAAGTTTTCCACGGCTTACCATCCTCAGACCAATGGTCAAACCGAGAGGGTGAATCAGGACTTGGAGGCCTTCCTCCGCATCTATGTGTCCTCCTCTCAAGATGACTGGGTTCAATTACTTCCCTGGGCCGAGTTCTGTCATAACAACCAGTATCATTCTTCATCTGCTTCAACACCATTCTTCACTAACTTTGGATTCCACCCTAAAGTCCCTGAGTTCCAACCGATTCCAGCAACTTCTGTTCCCGCAGTGGATATCACCTTGCATCAGTTTGCCAATATCTGGAAGAGCGTACGATCAGCTCTGCTCAAGGCATCGTTCAGGTACAAGAAGTTTGCGGATAAGAAGCGTCGAGCAGTTCCTGCTCTCAAGGTGGGTGATCGGGTATGGTTATCCACGAAGAATTTGAGGTTAAGAGTTCCCAGTATGAAGTTTGCACCTCGCTATATCGGTCCTTTCAAAATTGAACAAGTCATCAATCCTGTTGCTTACAGACTCCAGTTGCCTCCCTTC
Source organism: Pseudophryne corroboree (assembly GCF_028390025.1). NCBI lineage: Eukaryota > Metazoa > Chordata > Amphibia > Anura > Myobatrachidae > Pseudophryne > Pseudophryne corroboree. The sequence goes on from NC_086444.1 coordinate 207,836,359, forward strand.
TTAAAAATACCCAGGACATTCCATGTTTCCCTGTTGAAACCGCTGATCTTGAATCGGTTTCATTCCTCACTTCCTCCAACTCCGAAAGTCCAAACTCAACGAGGCGTTGAGTATGAAGTGGCCAAGATCCTGGACTCACGTCACCGTTACGGTCAACTATAGTATCTTATTGACTGGAAGGGTTACGGCCCTGAGGAACGTTCATGGACCAATGCTTCTGATGTCCATGCTCCTGCCTTGGTCCGGAGATTCCATTCCAAGTTTCCTCAAAAGCCAAAGAAGTGTCCTGGGGCCACTCCTAAAGGGGGGGGTGCTGTCACGATCCGGGTATCTGGACGCCATTTCTTACCCATCAGATGCCTCCTAAGGCTGGCTCAGCGCTCCAGGACCGGATCCCATCTGTTATCCTAATGTTCACATTCCTGCATCCTCTCCTGTCTCTCTGAGACGCTGTCACAGTAACGCCTTATTACATCTGGCATGGCGTCTCCCGCGGCCTCCGCCGCCGTCCCTGAGCTTCTGCATGCAGAGTGTCAGAGTGGCGATTACGTCAGCCGCGGCCTCCGCTGTGTCCGCGTGGTTGGATGTGCACTTGTCAGCCTGGCGTCTCCTGTCTCCAGTGGCCGGCGCCGCCATTACTGTTTTCATTACCACATGGATTACAAACCAAACTTCCCTCCAAGTGTCTGCATGGGCGCAGCCATCTTGGATTCTGTCAGCTGATCATTTCCTCCAATCTGTTGTCAGTATTGTTAATCTGCATAATTGCCTAGCCAATCCCTTCCTTGCTGCAGGTATAAATACACTGTGCCTGAGCAAGGAAGGCGTCAGTGCTTTGGTTGTCAAACCTAGTTCCTGTTTGTCTCTCTCCTGTGACTGTCTTCCAGGTTCCAGCTCCTGTCTCAAGACTTCCACCATAGAGACCCGCACCAGCATTCCACCTGCGGTGTAGCCTGACTCTCCAATCCATTGTGGATTCATCTGTTTCCAGCTACAACATTACCTGCTTCCAGCTCAGCTTCCAGCAGAGTACAGCTTTCCTTAAAGGGCCGGTGTCCTTTCTACACTTTACCACTCTCCACCGGTATTATTATTTCTCCGCTCTCAAGTTCTACATTTCAGTTCATATTTCATCGCTCCCAAGTTCATTTATTATTTAACTGGTTCCAGCCAGTATCCACTCCGTGCTAACAACAGTCTGGTTCCAGCCAGTATCCACAGCAGCTGTTTTACCTTCAGCAACCCAGCTTTTCCTGGAACACCAGCTGGCACAATCCTGGGTTATCTCCATTGCTACAGTCGGGCCTGGTAAGGACTTTCCATCTAGAAGATCATAAGAACTATCTCACACTACCAGTGCCCTGTGGCTCCTGCCATCCTGTAGTACCCAGGAACTGTATTTATTATTTGCTGACTTTTACGTTTTCTTTTACTGCTGCTGTGTTGCGGAGTTGTCATAATAAACATCATTGACTTTTATCCAAGTTGTCGTGGTCACGCCTTCGGGCAGTTATTATTCATGTTACTTACATGTCCAGGGGTCTGATACAACCTCCCAGGTTCCGGTACATCTCAGCCCCTACAACTGAGGCTGCCTCCCGTCAGCTCAGGCCCTCAGTTGTGACATTATGGATTACTGCTCATTGGTTAAAAGCTATTATCAGGAAATATATGTTAAGTCCAAAGTTTTTATTAATTCAACATATAACAGTTATATACAGTAGAGACTGTTATATTTCAGCTGTAGCAGCAAAGAATACTTTTCCACAATTGAGCTATTATCCAAAGTTTTGAGCAGCTAGCGAATTTTTAATAATATAGTAGTTGGGAGAAATATATATATATATAGTTGTATTTACCACTTTCTTGGAATCCTAAAGATCACTGTCCACGCGGCCACTGGTGCTGATTACCTTTTCCTGTGACCATATCCAGAGGAATATATGTTCAATGATTATATGAAAGCCTCCACTTGCACTCCTTGTTTCAATACATTGTATCCATTTTGGGGCAAATGCACCGCTGCCAATGAAGTGCTATGCTCCTGTTGCTGAAATACCTGCTCAGAAGAAATTGACACTGGCAGAGATGATCTCCTGCTCCCACTGTCTGCTGTGTGTTATGCTGCTTCAAGGGTAAGGGTCTGTTAATAATTAATGCTGGGATGCTCCTGCTGTGAGCCGCTGCAGAGCGCACTTTGTTCTTAATGTCAGCTCCGTCTCTCCATTATGCCACGGCTTTGCTCTCCTTACACAGCCGGCCATTTCTTTCTCCACAAATAGTATGGTGATGCGTTTCCACGCCTAAGCAATAGTCAGCGGCTTTCTCAGACCAAGATTCCTGGTACATCCTGTGTTCCTTTTTTAAAAAGGAACAAGACCTCTCACACAAGTGCAATCTATTATGCATTCCACACCTCATTTTTATATGGTTTGGATCGCATAATCAAAACTTTGGACTAAACATGCATTTGCTGGTAATTGCTTTTAACCAATGAGCAGTAATCCATAAATTCTACTGCTGGATTTGGTTTGTTTTTTAATTGTGTTCTAATTGTTATAATTATAACAAATAAAGGTTTGAAATATCTCAGTTTCTATGTAATGAGTCTATATAATATATTAGTTTCACCTTTTAAGGTGAATTACTGAAATAAATGAACTTTTGCACGATATTCTAATTTTCTGAGTTTCACCTGTATATTCCTTAACACGTAGATCTTACTAACTTTGGGGCTCATTTACATTTTCATGACACGCTTCTCAGATGCAACAGCACACATCAATGCTGATAGGTGTTACTTTCCTAATCTCCCTGAAATGCTTTTTCAAAAGTAGGCAAGTATGCTTTAAGCTCACAGGAGATGACTAAACAAAAATGTCTTTGAACTTCCACTACCTGTTATTTCCTGTAGGCCTATATCCCCTTACTCAAGCTTGCATTCTAATTCAATTTCATAACTATCTACTTTCTTCAACCCTTCCCTCCATGAACACCAGGATTCCCTCTTTATAACACAGTATGCTTCCATTATCATTCTACTGGGCTATTTATTTATTTATTTATTTATTTATGTATTTCTACTGTGTGTGAAACTTTTCCTAAGTATGAGCAACTCCCTGTTCATTTTATCATTTGGTAAACGGTTATACTTTCACTTAAAAAAGTAAAAAAATATATTACCAAACAAGTTATAAGAAAAATTGTAATTAAATTTTTTTTATGGGGTTGAACCTAGTATCTGTTTTTAAGCCTAGATAGTCATATAGAGAAACAAAACAATTTTATGTATACACTACCTGACTTGTACAGGGATTTGCTGGGGATACATATGGTTGACTTATGTACAATAACCTATGGGGTTTATACCCTTGGTGCTAGCACTGGGCCAAAAAGACACTGACAAAGGAAACTAAACACACTTTTTTGTTTTTTAAGAAACAAGTATTTTACTGACTACAATATACTGTATAAGCCTGAGTAGAACACTCTTCCATATAAATATTCCATAGGTTGCATTTTACACAATGACAGTGTTCTCTCCACTTACTATTCTCTGATCGGTGTAATCTCCACTGCTGTACGCTGTGGCCAGTGTGGAGGAACATTTCTCAGCATACCAGGGAGAGCGTCCTTGCTGGGAGGCGCTGCTGATAGAGATAGTGTATATGCTGTCCGTGTACCCATCACAGTCACAGTTATCACCTTGCCGGCCTCCATTACCAGATGCCCAGACGTAGATAGAACCTTTTCCATTCCGCCCCTTTTAATATAAGTATTACATCATTAATGGCTTATTCATGACTGGTATATAAAGTTGTTTGTTTTTTAAACTACCTACTATACCACAATCTATTACAGCTAATTTCTGATCTCCAGATGGTGGAGGAATCCATGTTTTGCAGCGTATTCATTTCCTAGGAGCCAGTGACATTACTTTTTCACCAACTGACTAATATTAATCAGCAATTGACTTTATGAGGTAGCAGTTCCGAGTGTATTTAGAGACTACATTCTCATGAATATTCATTCAACACAAGATTGATGCCTTTACTGTGTGTGTGTGTGTGTGTGTGTGTGTGTGTGTGTGTGTGTGTGTGTGTGTGTGTGTGGGTGACAGATACACTTTAAAGTTAAACTTATTATTGCATAACCAGTACTTAATGGTAATAATTTGAATGAGTTATCCCTAACCAATTTGATGTCATAGATAAGATTTTGGCTGGTACTCCCTAGCACCGCTGCTAGTTCCACCTGTGACCCAGTGTCAAAGTCCGGGGTCTTACTGTCTGGGTTCCGGGGTCTCCCTGTCCTGGTCATGGCAGTGCTGCAGCAGCGGGCAGCTGGTTGCTGCTCTGTGTGAGGGGCTGCAGTGAGACTGATGGAGGCTGTGGGTGTGGGCATTGGAGCTCAATGAGTAAGGACTCAACAGGGAAAAGGAGCCTTCTCTTATATGTCCGCAGTTATGGGAGCCGACATGTTGGAGACCAGTGCATGCAGTGTAGCCAATAGCAGTGCTTCCTGTAAGTTCTCAGCCAATCCCAGTATGCTTCCCCTTTTAAAAAGGGTTGAATTAGAATCAAACACTGCCAGTGCTTTATGTTGCTCTTCATAGAAGGTGCTACTGCTCGGTGCTCTTGTGGGCGTCCCGATTGCTCGGTGCTTTGAGTCCCTGGAAGTCTCCTGCCTTGCTCACCTGCATGTTACTCCGCTTCTCTCCACGCTTTGATCCAGAGTCCAGCATCGGTGCCGCTTTCTGCAGCTGCCAGCTCACCAGGAGGAATCTGCAGGTAATCCTGAGCTGTTGGTGGTTCTTCGAGATCTCTGCCCAGTTGCCAAAAATCCAGTTTCCAAAGTCTGAGTCACGTCTTCAGCCACGTTTTCAAAGAATCCAGTTACAAAGTCAGAGTTCTTCTGTCACATCTTCCAAGAATCCAGTTACAAAGTCTCAGTTCTTCAGTCACGTTTTCGAAGAATCTAGTTTCCAACTCCGAGTTCTTCAGTCTCATTTTCCAAGTACCCAGATCTCTTAATTCTGGTCTTTGACCAGCAGCAACTCAGCCTCCAGTCTTCACAGTTATTGTCTGTGAAGTCAGTTATCTTCTTGCTACAGTAACCATGCTCCCTAACCTCACAGCAACAGTTATTTCTTATCCAGTTGTCATAGTGTGCCTTTCCTTCTACCCTGGGAGTCCATGAGAAGGAACTATCCAACCTGTACGTCTTCTTCCATCAATGGCCTCTGCCACCTCCAATCAAACCCATTTATGGGATACCACATTCCAGTCTGACCTGACACCCAGCACCCAGTGGCACAGAACACAGCAGCAGCCAGCAACATCCATAACCTCTCACCTATAGCAATCATTTTGATGCCCTATGTCAGCAAGATTATTGGTGCATCCATATTTGAAATAGGGACAGTGTGTGCCGTAGGCATGTGGACCAAAAATAGGCGTGTTCTTGCTGGGAAGAGGTGTGGCCACACTAGTGCAATGTTATTCACATTATATAACACCATATCGCTCCTTGTTGATGGTACACCACACATTTAGGGGGAATTAGAGGCTTGTCTTCCCCTAACAAAACCAACCTTACCAATCAAATTTAGCAATATAGGTTTTCCATAAATGATTACATTTGTGTCTAATAGTGAGCTATGCCTAAAATTAAATGATCTTTCTAAATCTTTTCCTGAGTTTGGAACTGTAATTATTATGACCTTGAGCAATTGGAACAAGCCCTGAGAGGCCACTACAATACATTTAAGGAGAGAGGTATCAAACCTTTGAGAGAGATATTTGGAGAAGTTGAGCACAGCAACTTATCAGGTTATAGCTACATTATCATTCATCTAGCACAGGCCAGGAAATGACGGAAATTCTATACATAATATGTAGAGCTACAAACCTTCCTCTATGTGAGAACACGAATAAATCACAGTGGTCTGATTCTGAGTCTAACACCGAAGCGTCTATTGCCTGTCGCCCATCTGTGGCTATACAAAGGCTGCTACAAGCTCCTCCTCTCTTGTATATCCCTCCGGCAGAATGCGCAAGGACTGAGATGCCCACTGTTAGCGTCTATGTAAACTGTAATACCAATTGCTGCACCTTTAAAACACCGCCATCAGTCCCACCATCCCTATGGCAGGTACAGTTTGTCCATCTGACCACGGCCTCCTATGCCTGCAGCTGTGCATCTGGGAACGCAGTCACACACCCACAACACGCCCACTGAGCAGACCATATGTGCATGCACTACTAGCCACCTCCCAGTCACCGCCTAGAACCACTCATCACTTTTCCGCACCATTTCTTATACTGTATGTCTCCATCAGTACAGCGACTTTGTGCACACACTGTGTAACGCAGGCGCTATACCAGTCTTTCTACGTGTTTGCACAGTCGGTAGAATACTATACATAAACATCAGAATGCGTGCTGCCCTGAGTTAGGCCCAGTGTAGGCAGGAAAGGCAGGAAAGACAGACTAGCGAGGAGATGTATCAAACCTTCTACAGAGTAGGGAAGTGGAGAAGTTGCCTATAGTAACCATTCAGCTTCTACCTATCATTTTATAGAATGCAGTTGATAAAGGCTAGCTAGAAGATGATTGGTTTCTTCCGTCTTTAGAAGGTGTGATACATTTCCCCTAGAATCTAGAAACACTATTAGTAACACACATGACACCTGATGCAGATTACAAAGCTACGTGGCTGCAGATTTTCCCACTTTGTGAGGTCGGAAATAAATCTGTATAAGGGCCTGCATGCAGAGCTCTGAGCCAGAGGATCTCCTCTATCCATACATTTGGTTTGATACCATTGTCAGTGCGCACGCAGCCCACTCTTATACTAGTTGCAAAATGTTTATTTACACTTCCATCCTACTCTGAATAGCCTGCAGTTCTGTTCGTGTGTCCTCCCTGAACATTACCTGTGTGAGAGCACCCCATTCCAGCCCAGTTACACCCCTTCACTCATGCATACGATTTTGTATCACTCATACTTCCGTATTGCCAGATACACTCCAAAACTGGGTGTACGTTCACTTTTGCATAGCCTCGTACAGCTTAATCTGATGTTTGCTTACTTATACTGAACTGTTTAGGCCAATGCAGCTTTAAAGAGTGTAGATGAAGCTAATGGCACTCCAAAGTGTTTGTGGGGCTTACCTGGTACTCTATGGACTGTGCACCCCACCCACCCCTTATACGCTTCTAATACAGGTGGCTCAAAACTACTCTTTACATGATCATTAATGTAAAACTGTGGCTCTCCTCTGCTGAGCCCTAACAGAGAGGGGAGGTCATGGTGTGAGGAGAGAGATCTATGTACCATAGAATACTAGCCCTTACTCTATTTGCATCACTGCTTACACAATTACTTTACACGTTTTATCACTATAAGTGAATATGTGTGTCCCACAATCATAAATGGTTCCTACTAATTTGCCTTCACTTATTTATTAGTCCAGGCATTTACAGTAAAGAATAATAAAATAATTAAAGAAAGAGAATGACACAAATATATTTCTCTGACGTCCTAGTGGATGCTGGGAACTCCGTAAGGACCATGGGGAATAGCGGCTCCGCAGGAGACTGGGCACAAAAAGAAAGCTTTAGGACTACCTGGTGTGCACTGGCTCCTCCCCCTATGACCCTCCTCCAAGCCTCAGTTAGATTTTTGTGCCCGACCGAGCAGGGTGCAATCTAGGGGGCTCTCCTGAGCTTCTTAGATAAAAGTTAGTTTTAGGTTTTTTATTTTCAGTGAGACCTGCTGGCAACAGGCTCACTGCATCGAGGGACTAAGGGGAGAAGAAGCGAACCTGCCTGCTTGCAGCCAGCTTGGGCTTCTTAGGCTACTGGACACCATTAGCTCCAGAGGGATCGAACACAGGTCCAGCCTCGGAGTCCGGTCCCAGAGCCGCGCCGCCGGCCCCCTTACAGAGCCAGAAGCAAGAAGAGGTCCGGAAAATCGGCGGCAGAAGACATCAGTCTTCATCAAGGTAGCGCACAGCACTGCAGCTGTGCGCCATTGCTCCTCATGCACACCTCACACTGCGGTCACTGATGGGTGCAGGGCGCTGGGGGGGGCGCCTTGAGCAGCAATATTAACACCTTGGCTGGCAAAAATACATCACATATAACCCCCAGGGCTATATGGATGTACATTAACCCCTGCCAGAATCCATAAAAATGTGGGAGAAAAGTCCGCGAAAAAGGGGCGGAGCTATCTCCTTCAGCACACTAGCGCCATTTTTCCCTCACAGCTCCGTTGGAGGGAAGCTCCCTGGCTCTCCCCTGCAGTTAATACACTACAGAAAGGGTTAAAAAGAGAGGGGGGGCACAATTTAGGCGCAGTATACAATATATATGCAGCTATAAGGGAAAACACTTTTTTATAGGTGCTATCCCTGTGATATATAGCGCCCTGGTGTGTGCTGGCATACTCTCCCTCTGTCTCCCCAAAGGGCTTTGTGGGGTCCTGTCCTCTATCAGAGCATTCCCTGTGTGTGTGCTGTGTGTCGGTACGGCTGTGTCGACAGGTATGTGGAGGATAATGAGGTAGAGGCGGAGCGAATGCCTGTAAATATGTTGTCACCCCCTGCGGGGTCGACACCGGTGTGGTTGAACTTATGGAACAACTCCTTACATAAAAGGTCGACGACACGGAACAGCGTCTCAAATGTCATGGGGGGCTCTAAAATCGCCCGCTACCTCAGATAACAGACACAGATGTCGACACGGATACTGACTCCAGTGTCGACATCGATGAGACTGGTGTACCCTCCAAATAGGTCCACCCGTTACAGGATTGAGGCAATGAAAAATGTATTACACATTTATGATTATACCCCAGGTACCACATAAAAGGGTATTGTGTTTGGTGAGAGAAAACTATTAGTAGTTTTTCCTGCATCTGAGAAATTAAATGAGGTGTGTGAGGAAGAGTGGTCTTCCCCCGGTAAGAAATTGATAATTTCTACAACGGTTATTGGCAGCGTACCCTTTCCCGCCAGAGGATAGGTCACGCGGGGAAACACCCCATAGGGTAGATACAGCGCTTACACGCTTATCAGAAAAGGTGGCACTACCGTCTCTGGATACGGCCGCCCTGAAGAAACCTGCTGATAGAAAGCAGGAGGTTACCCTATAAGATATAGTCACACACTAGGGCATTATATTGCGACCAGCCGTTGCTTCGGCATGGATGTGCAGTGCTCCCGCTGCGTGGTCAGATTCCCTGTCGGAAAATAACTATGGATAGGGACAATATTTTGCTGAAAATAGAGCATATAAAAGACGTGGTCTTATACATGCGTGATGCACAGAGGGATATTTGCCGGCTGGCATCAAAAATAAGCGCTAGGTCCATTGCCGCCAGACGGGGGTTATGGACTTGGCAATGGTCAGGCGATGCCGACTCGAATCGGCAAATGGAAGTTGCCCTATAAGCGGGTAAAACTGTTTGGGGATGGTTTTTCAGACCTCCTTTCCACAGATACTGCTGGGAAATCGATTTTTTTGCCCAGGCTACCCCACAACAAAAGAAAGCACCGTATCATAAAGTACAGTCCTTTCGGCTCCAGAAAAGCAAGAGGGCTAGAGGCTCATCCTTTCTGCCGAGAGGCAAAGGTAGAGGAAAAAGCTGCAACACACAGCTAGTTCCCAAGAGCAGAAGTCCTCCCTGCGTCCGGTAGGTCCACAGCATGGTGCTGGGGCTGCTCAGGCGGACCCGGGTACGGTGGGGGCCGGTCTCAGGAATTTCAGCACACAGTGGGCTCTCTCACATGGATCCCTGGGTCCTTCAAGTAGTATCTCAGGGGTACAGGCTGGAGTTCGAGACGTTCTTCCCCCCGCCGTTTCCTAAAATCTGCCTTACCGGCACCTCCCTCTGCCAGGGAGACGGTGTTGGTGGATATTCAACACTATAATCACAACAAGTGATTGTCAAGGTGCCCCTCCTTCAGCAAGGAAGGGGTTACTATTCCACAGTGGTTGTGGTACCGAAACGGTTCGGTGAGACCCATCTTGAAATTAAAATGCTTGAACTTTTATATCAGAAGATTCAAGTTCAAGATGGAATCGCTCAGGGCGGTTATTACGAGCCTGGACGAGGGGGATTACAGGGTCTCCCTGGACATCAAGGATGCGTACCTTCATGTCCCCATTTACCCCCCTCACCAGGAGTACCTCAGATATGTGGTACAGGACTGTCACTATCAGTTCCAGACGCGGCCGTTGGAGTTGTCCACGGCACCGAAGGTCTTTACCTAGGTAATGGCCGAAGTGATGATACTCCTTCGCAAGAAGGAAGTTTTTATTATCCCGTACTTGGACGATCTCCTGATAAAGGCGAGGTCCAAAGAACAGTTGGTAGTGGGGGTAGCACTCTATCGGGAAGTGCTACAACAGCACGACTGGATTCTCAATATTCCAAAGTCACAGCTGGTCCCGACGACACGTCTTCTGTTCCTGGGAATGTTTCTGAACGCAGACCAGAAAAGAGTGTTTCTTCCAGTGGAAAAAGCCGAGGAGTTGTCATCTCTAGTCAGAGACATCCTAAAACCAGGACAGGTGTCGGTACATCAATGCACACGAGTCCTGGGAAAAATGGTAGCTTCGTACGAAGCATAATTCCATTCGGAAGACTCCACGCAAGGACGTTCCAGTGGGACCTGTGGGACTAATGGTCCGGGTCCCATCTACAGATACAACAGCGGATAACCCTGTCAGCAAGAAACAGGGTGTCGCTGCTGTGGTGGCTGCAGAGGGCTCATCTACTAGAGGGCCGCAGATTCGGAATACAGGACGGGGTCCTGGTGACCACGGATGCCAGCCTTCGGGGCTGGGGTGCAGTCACACAGGGAAGAAATTTCCAAGGAGATTTCGCTTCACATAAATATTCTGCAGCTAAGGGCCATTTACAATGCCCTAAGCCAAGCAAGGCCCCTGCTTCAGAACCAGCCGGTACTGATCCAATCAGACGACATCACGGCGGTCGCCCATGTACACAGACAGGGCGGCACAAGAAGCAGGATGGCGATGGCAGAAGCCACAAGGATTCTCCGATGGGCGACCTACTCCCAGGAGAATGGGGACTTCATCCAGAAGTTTTCCAAATGCGGGTAAACCGTTGGGAATGACCACGGGTGGACATGATGGCGTCCCGCCTCAACAAGAAGTTGAAAAGATATTGTGCCAGGTCAAGGGACCCTCAGGCGATCGCTGGGGACGCTCTAGTGACACCGTGGGTGTACCAGTCGGTTTATGTGTCTCCTCCTCTACCTCTCATACCCAAGGTACTGAGAATAATAAGAAGGCGAGGAGTGAAAACCATACTCGGGGTTCCGGATTGGCCATGAAGAGCTTGGTACCCGGAACTTCAAGAGATGCTGGCAGAGGACCCTTGGCCTCTGCCGCTCAGACAAGACCTGCGGCAGCAGGGACCCTGTCTGTTCCAAGACTTACCGCGGCTGCGTTTGAAGGCATGGCGGTAGAACACCGGATCCTAAAGGAAAAGGGTATTCCGAAGGAAGTCATCCCTACCCTGATCATAGCCAGGAAGGATGTCACCGCAAGACATTATCGCCGCGTTTGGCGAAAATTTGTTGCTTGGTGGGAGGCCATGAAGGCCCCGACGGAGGAATTTCAACTATGTCGATTCCTGCACTTCCTGCAAGCAGGGGTGACATTTGGGCCTCAAATTGGGGTCCATCAAGGTCCAGATTTCGGCTCTGTCGATTTTCTTCCAGAAAGAACTGGCTCCACTGCCTGAAGTTTAGACTTTGGTTAAAGGAGTACTACATATTCAGCCTCCTTTTGTGCCTCCTGTGGCACTTTTTTGGATCTCAACGTGGTGTTGGATTTCCTAAAGTCGCATTGGTTGAGCCACTTAAAACCATGGAGCTAAAGTATCTCGCGTGGAAAGTGGTCATGCTGTTGGCCTTGGCCTTGGCCAGGCGTGTGTCAGAATTGGCGGCTTTGTCATGTAAAAGCCCTTATCTGATTTTCTATATGGATAGGGCAGAGTTGAGGACTCGTCCTCAGTTTCTCCCGAAGGTGGTCTCAGGTTTTCACTTGAACCAACCTATTGTGGTGCCTGCGGCTACTAGGGACTTGGAGGATTCCAAGTTGCTGGACGTAGTCAGGGCCCTGAAAATTTTATTTTTCCAGGACGGCTGGAGTCAGGAAAACTGACTCGCTGTTTATCCTGATGGCACCCAACAAGCTGGGTGCTCCTGCTTCTAAGCAGTCTATTGCGCGCTGGATTTGTAGCACTATTCAGCTGACGCATTCTGCGGTAGGATTACCACAGCCTAAATCAATAAAAGCCCATTCCATGAGGACGGTGGGCTCATCTTGGGCGGCTGCCCGAGGGGTCTCGGCTTTACAACTTTGCCGAGCAGCTACTTGGTCAGGGGCAAACACGTTTGCAAAATTCTATGAATTTGATACCCTGGCTGAGGAGGACCTGGAGTTCTCTCATTCGGTGCTGCAGAGTCATCCGCACTCTCCCGCCCGTTTGGGAGCTTTGGTATAATCCCCATGGTCCTTACGGAGTTCCCAGCATCCACTAGGACGTCAGAGAAAATAAGAATTTACTTACCGATAATTCTATTTCTCGTAGTCCGTAGTGGATGCTGGGCGCCCATCCCAAGTGCGGATTGTCTGCAATACTTGTACATAGTTATTGTTAACTAATCGGGTTCTTGTTGTGAGCCATCTATTCAGAGGCTCCTCTGTTATCATGCTGTTAACTGGGTTTCATATCACAAGTTGTACGGTGTGATTGGTGTGGCTGGTATGAGTCTTACCCGGGATTCAAAATCCTTCCTTATTGTGTACGCTCGTCCGGGCACAGTATCCTAACTGAGGCTTGGAGGAGGGTCATAGGGGGAGGAGCCAGTGCACACCAGGTAGTCTTAAAGCTTTCTTTTTGTGCCCAGTCTCCTGCGGAGCCGCTATTCCCCATGGTCCTTACGGAGTTCCCAGCATCCACTACTGACTACGAGAAATAGAATTATCGGTAAGTAAATTCTTATTATTTATCTTCCTTTGTCAGTCGCATTTTATTAATGGATGTCTGATGCTACTGTATATTCTGAATGTTTATGCAGCCTCTCACCTGTTTGATGCCATACTCAAAGGCCTTTTGGGCCAGTCTCCCAGGGCCTTCTACAGTTTTTCCATCATCATTTGGTCCCCAGCTAGCACTGTAAATATCTACATGCTGTGGATTAAATCCAATAGAACTTGCTTCAATGGCATCGGTGACAACGCCATCCAACATCCGAATCCCTAAATGACAGAACATAAACATCAGTTGTACACTATTCACAGAAATGCTTTCCTCTATGGAAGTTATAATTCAATGTATTTATTTGTTATATGTCAAGAAATTGTTGAAATAATCCATAGGTAACATCAGCATGTCTGTCAGTGTGACTTCAAATAAACATGTGAGAAGTGTGCAGTTCCCAGATCACTATTTATCACTTTTGTAGTCAGCAAAGCAATGTGCAGATGGAGCAGTGAATGTTCATCTTCAGTTAACTGGTTACTTAATGAAGATCTGATGGAGTGTCATATTGCTCCATCTGTGCAATACTGCCCCGCTTGTTTGTAAAGGAATATAATGTGCAAAACTGCTATGCTGTTAAGGAATTCAATCTTCATTCCAAACAAGGATTCACTCAACAGCAATATTGTGTACAAGTCTTTAGAAAATGCATGTAGTTGTAGCTTAACAGGGGCAGATTGGAACACCAGGAGCACGGATCAGTTCCTGCAGGGCCGGCACATGGCCGTGCCCCATGGCGATTGGGAACTAAAAGTGGCCCTGGAAAAATTTGTAGAAGTGTCCTCACATGGGTAGCATCAGAGGTATACTGTATAACCAAGGCAGCAGGAACACCCCTTATATGTCAACAAACAAAACAGGCCCCACATGTATATCGGCCCACCAGGGATCTCCCAACGGAACGATGTGGCAAATCCGCCCCTGGCCGTGCCCCACATTTTTTCATCAGGGGCTTGTCTCAGCTGCCCAATCAGAGCTTAGCGCTTGGAGCTTTTGTTCATGCACAGAAGCTCACTTTTATAGTCAGGGTAGGATGGAGTTACTATGGGGGCTGCTTTTGTGGCTGAAAATGAGGGATTTCAGCAGTAATCATCTTAGATTCATTCGGGGTAAATTTAATATTTGCTAGCTAGGGTGTCCCACAAATTTTAATTGATAAATAGGCCCCTTAGATTGCATGCGACTATAACACAAATACAGATGTGTGCTCTTATGTTGTGTCTGCGATACATACAGTACCGTTTCTACTGGCGGGCCACCCGCCGTGACACCTGCTGGCTGCTATTGCCTGCTCCCCGTCCTCCGACCTATAGTACTCCGCTTGCTGGGCGGAGTTTCGCAAAACGACGTCCCAGTGAGCAGGGTAATATGGGTGGGAGGAGAGGGGAGCAGGGAGCCACTGGTGCCAACGAGCATTACACCCCTGGCAATGAGCATGACACCCAGAGCATGAAACCCCTGGCAATTAGCAGGTTATTTAAAAGTAATTAGAAGCCTTACTGTAGGGCATAATGTATCATGGGCATTGCTGTGTGTGGCATAATATGGTGCAGGGGGCATAATATGGTGCAAGGGGCATTACTGTTTGGGGTGCAGTGACGTGCGGTGAAGTCAATGGCTGGGGAGGCACTTTTGAGATAAATATGAATATATGTAAAATAGAAAGCACCCAAGAAAAAATTGGAGGGAAAAAAAAGCTCTGTACTTAAGAATAATAATAATAATAATAATAATAATAATAATTATTATTATTACTATTATTATTTTTATACTGACACACTGAATGAGAGTGGTACACACACAGTATAAGTACTCCCATCAATTTAATAAGGGAGTGCTGAGCCCACGCATTGCCCCACATCAGCTGCATACCTGCTGGTCTCCTCACTAGCAGTGCTGGCGTAGGTCGGGTCTTGGTAGCTGTTTCTCTAGGGAGCCACAGGGGGAGGAGTGGGCTTCAGAGCCACCAAGGGGAATCCAGAGAAGATGGCGGACCAGGCGGCAGCGCCAGGACAAGCCGTAAAAAGAGACTGTGTGAGCTCAGCGGCTGGCAGGGTACTCGGTCTGTGTGCCTCACATTGCTCTTTTTCTAAGATGTATTATTAGCCATGGTGTGGCCCCGCCCTGCTCTTCACAAAGTGACAGTCCGTTTCTGACTATGAGATGTGAGGCAAAGCTGCTGCTGCCTCACATATCGTTTCTCTCTGCAATTCCAGGGAACCCCGCAAATCTGCCATGCTGTAACTATAAAAATGATTGCAGTATTACAAAGAAGATACTTATAAGTAGAGATGTGCACCGGACATTTTTCGGGGTTTTGTGTTTTGGTTTTGGATTCGGTTCCGCGGCCGTGTTTTGGATTCGGACGCGTTTGGGCAAAACCCCCTGAAATTTTTTTGTCGGATTCGGGTGGTTATTTTAAAAAAACCCTCAAAAACAGCTTAAATCATAGAATGTGGGGGTCATTTTGATCCCATAGTATTATTAACCTCAATAACCATAATTTCCACTCATTTCCAGTCTATTATGAACACCTCACACCTCACAATATTATTTATAGTCCTAAAATTTGCACCGAGGTCGCTGGATGACTAAGCTAAGCGACTCAAGCCGGCACAAACACCTGGCCCATCTAGGAGTGGCACTGCAGTGTCAGACAGGATGGCACTTAAAAAAATTAGCCCCAAACATCACATGATGCAGAGATAAATAAAAAAAAGAGGTTCAAGATGGAATTGTCCTTGGGCCCTCCCACCCACCCTTATGTTGTATAAACAGGATATGCACACTTTAACAAACCCATAATTTCAGTGACAGGGTCTGCCACACGACTGTGGCTGAAATGACTGGTTGGTTTGGGCCCCCACCAAAAAAGAAGCAATCAATCTCTCCTTGCACAAACTGGCTCTACAGAGGCAAGATGTCCACCTCCTCCTCATCCTCCGATTCCTCACCCCTTTCACTGTGTACATCCCCCTCCTCACAGATTATTAATTCGTCCCCACTGGAATCCACCATCTCAGGTCCCTGTGTACTTTCTGGAGGCAATTGCTGGTGAATGTCTCCACGGAGGAATTGATTATAATTCATTTTGATGAACATCATCTTCTCCACATTTTCTGGAAGTAACCTCGTACGCCGATTGCTGACAAGGTGACCGGCTTCACTAAACACTCTCTCGGAGTTCACACTGGAGGAGGGGCAATTTAGGTAAAATAAAGCAAGTTTGCGCAAGGGCCTCCAAATTGCCTCTTTTTCCTGCCAGTATACGTACGGACTGTCTGACGTGCCTACTTAGATGCGGTCACTCATATAATCCTCCACCATTCTTTCAATGGTGACAGAATCATATGCAGTGACAGTAGACAACATGTAAGTAATGGTTGGCAGGTCCTTCAGTCCGGACCAGATGCCAGCACTCGCTCCAGACTGCCCTGCATCACCGCCAGCGGGTGGGCTCGGAATTCTTAGCCTTTTCCTCGCAGCCCCAGTTGCGGGAGAATGTGAAGGAGGAGCTGTTGACTGGTCACATTCCGCTTGACTTGACAAGTGTCTCACCAGCAGGTCTTTGCACCTCTGCACACTTGTGTCTGCCGGAAAGAGAGATACAACGTAGGCTTTAAACCTAGGATCGAGCACAGTGGCCAAAATGTAGTGCTCTGATTGACCACCCGTGAATCCTGGTTAAGCAAATTAAGGGCTCCATCCACAAGTCCCACATGCCTAGCGGAATCGCTCCGTTTTAGCTCCTCCTTCAATCTCTCCAGCTTCTTCTGCAAAAGCCTGATGAGGGGAATGACCTCACTCAGGCTGGCAGTGTCTGAACTGACTTCACGTGTGGCAAGTTCAAAGGGTTGCAGAATCTTGCACAACGTTGAAATCATTCTCCACTGCGCTTGAGTCAGGTGCATTCCCCCTCCTTTGCCTATATCGTAGGCAGATGTATAGGCTTGAATGGCCTTTTGCTGCTCCTCCATCCTCTGAAGCATATGGAGGGTTGAATTCCACCTTCTTACCACCACTTACTTCAGATGACGGCGGGGCAGGTTCAGGAATGTTTGCTAGTGCTCCAGTCTTCGGCACGCGGAGGCTGAATGCCGAAAGTGGCCCGCAATTTTTCGGGCCACCGACAGCATCTCTTGCATGCCCCTGTCGCTTTTAAAAAAAATCTGCACCACCAAATTCACGTGCTGGAATTTGCCCACATGTAATGCACGCACAATATTGGTGGCGTTGTCCGATGTCACAAATCCCCAGGAGAGTCCAATTGGGGTAAGCCATTCTACGATGATGTTCCTCAGTTTAAGTAAGAGGTTGTCAGCTGTGTGCCTTTTATGGAAAGCGGTGATACAAAGAGTAGCCTGCCTAGGAACGAGTTGGCGTTTGCGAGATGCTGCTACTGGTGCCGCCGCTGTTCTTGCTGCGGGAGGGAATACATCTACCCAGTGGGCTGTCACAGTAATATAGTCCTGAGTCTGCCCGGCTCCACTTGTCCACATGTCCATGGTTAAGTGGACATTGGGTACAACTGCATTTTTTAGGACACTGGTGACTCTTTTTCTGACGTCTGTGTACATTCTCGGTATCGCCTGCCTAGAGAAATGGAATACAGTAGCTCAAGCAATTCTCTAATTCCCTGTGAATTAACGGTGGATACCGGACACACGTTTAACACCACCGCAGCTGCCAAGACCTGAGTTATCCGCTTTGCAGCAGGATGACTGCTGTGATATTTCATCTTCCTCGCAAAGGACTGTTGGACAGTCAATTGCTTACTGGAAGAGTGCAAGTGGTCTTCCGACTTCCCCTCTGGGATGACGATCGACTCCCAGCAGCAACAACAGCAGCGCCAGCAGCAGTAGGCGTTACACTATAGGATCCATCGGAGGAATCCCAGTTAGGAGGGGACTCGTCAGACTTGCCAGTGACATGGCCTGCAGGACTATTGGCGTTCCTGTCTAAGGAGGAAATTGACACTGAGGGAGTTGGTGGTGTGGTTTGCAGGAGCTTGGGTACAAGAGGAAGGGATTTAGTTGACAGTGGACTGCTTCCGCTGTCACCAAAAGTTTTTGAACTTGTCAATGACTTCTGATGAATGCGCTCCAGGTGACGTATAAGGGAGGATCTTCCAAGGTGGTTAATGTCCTTACCCCTACTTATTACAGCTTGACAAAGGCAACACACGGCTTGACACCTGTTGTCCGCATTTCTGTTAAAATAATTCCACACTGAAGAGGTGATTTTATTTGTAATTTGACCAGGCATGTCAATGGCCATATTCGTCCCACGGACAACAGGTGTCTCCCCGGGTGCCTGACTTAAACAAACCACCTCACCATCAGAATCCGCCTTGTCAATTTCCTCCTAGGTGCCAGCAACACCCATATCCTCATCCTGGTGTACTTCAATAGTGACATCTTCAATTTGACTATCAGGAACTGGACTGCGGGTGCTCCTTCCAGCACTTGCAGGGGGCGTGCAAATGGTGGAAGGCGCCACCTCTTCCCGTCCAGTGTTGGGAAGGTCAGGTCAGGCATCGCAACCGACACAATTGGACTCTCCTTGGGGATTTGTGATTTAGAAGAACGTACAGTTCTTTGCTGTGCTTTTGCCAGCTTAAGTCTTTTAATTTTTCTAGCGGGAGGATGAGAGCTTCCATCCTCATGTGAAGCTGAACCACTAGCTATGAACATAGGACAAGGCCTCAGCCGTTCCTTGCCACTCCGTGTCGTAAATAGCATATTGGCAAGTTTACGCTTCTCATCAGACGCTTTTAATTTTGATTTTTGGGTCATTTTACTGAACTTTTGTTTTTTGGATTTTACATGCTCTCTACTATGACATTGGGCATCGGCCTTGGCAGACGACGTTGATGGCATTTCATTGTCTCGGCCATGACTAGTGGCAGCAGCTTCAGCACGAGGTGGAAGTGGATCTTGATCTTTCCCTATTTTACCCTCCACATTTTTGTTCTCCATTTTTTAATGTGTGGAATTATATGCTAGTAATATATCAATAGCAATGGCCTACTGTACTGTACTATATATGTATACTGTTGGTCACCAAAATGCTGCACTGTAATACTAGAAGCTATAGAAAAGTATATATATTTTTGTATATATCAGTACAGAGCAGTGTAACTGTGACACATGTGTCCTGAAAAGCAGTATAGAAGCTATAGAAAAGTATATATATTATTGTATATATCAGTACAGAGCAGTGTAACTGTGACACGTGTCCTGACAAGCAGTATAGAAGCTATAGAAAAGTATATATATTATTGTCTATATCAGTACAGAGCGGTGTAACTGTGACCCATGTGTCCTGACAAGCATTATAGAAGCTATAGAAAATAAGAAAAGTATATATATCATTGTATATATCAGTACAGAGCAGTGTAACTGTGACCCATGTGTCCTGACAAGCAGTATAGAAGCTATAGAAAAGTATATATATTACTGTATATCAGTACAGAGCGGTGTAACTGTGACACGTGTCCTGACAAGCAGTATAGAAGCTATAGAAAAGTATATATATTATTGTATATATCAGTACAGAGCGGTGTAACTGTGACACATGTGTGTCCTGACAAGCAGTATAGAAGCTATAGAAAAGTATTTAAAATTATTGTATATATCAGTAGAGCAGTGTAACTGTGACTATGTGTCCTGACAAGCAGTATAGAGGCTATAGAAAAGTATATATATTATTGTATATATCAGTACAGAGCGGTGTATCTGTGACCATGTGTCCTGACAAGCAGTATAGAAGCTATAGAAAAGTATATATATTACTGTATATCAGTACAGAGCAGTGTAACTGTGAGACATGTGTGTCCTGACAAGCAGTATAGAAGCTATAGAAAAGTATTTAAAATTATTGTATATATCAGTAGAGCAGTGTAACTGTGACTATGTGTCCTGACAAGCAGTATAGAGGCTATAGAAAAGTATATATATTATTGTATATATCAGTACAGAGCGGTGTATCTGTGACTATGTGTCCTGACAAGCAGTATAGAAGCTATAGAAAAGTATATATATTACTGTATATCAGTACAGAGCGGTGTAACTGTGACACATGTGTGTCCTGACAAGCAGTATAGAAGCTATAGAAAAGTATTTAAAATTATTGTATATATCAGTACAGAGCAGTGTAACTGTGACCATTTGTCCTGACAAGCAGTATAGAGGCTATAGAAAAGTATATATATTACTGTATATCAGTACAGAGCGGTGTAACTGACACATGTGTGTCCTGAAAAGCAGTATAGAAGCTATAGAAAAGTATTTCAAATTATTGTATATATCAGTACAGAGCAGTGTAACTGTGACCATTTACCTGACAAGCAGTATAGAGGCTATAGAAAAGTATATATATATATTGTATATATCAGTACAGAGCAGTGTAACTGTGACCATTTGTCCTGACAAGCAGTATAGAGGCTATAGAAAAGTATATATATTATTGTATATATCAGTACAGAGCGGTGTATCTGTGACCATGTGTCCTGAAAAGCAGTATAGAAGCTATAGAAAAGTATATATATTACTGTATATCAGTACAGAGCGGTGTAACTGTGACACATGTGTCCTGACAAGCAGTATAGAAGCTATAGAAAAGTATATATATTATTGTATATATCAGTACAGAGTGGTGTAACTGTGACCATGTGTCCTGACAAGCAGTATAGAAGCTATAGAAAAGTATATATAGTTGTAACACTGTAGGGGTGCAAGGCGCCTTTTCCTGGGGAATATGGCCGCATGCAGCAGCTGAGGAACAACACAAGTCCAGTTTCTGGTACAACTGACCCCGGCCAGTTTTATTGAAACAGAAAATAAAACAAACCCCAAAATAAAAATACCTTGCCTGTCCGGCACTAACTAAACATAAGATATTCCTAACTGTCACTAAACAAAACACAGAGTTCTTCAGTACATACTGTATAGCTTACTTGCATCAGAAAACGTGTCTCTCACACACAGATCCTGCAGCCTTCCCAGGCAGTCTGCCCATACTAATCAGGTTAGAAGCACTATAACACTCTTACACAGCTGAAACCCTGATTAGCCCTCTGTGAGGCCAAAGACCCGAACTGGGCCCAATGTCTAGAACTCGCCTTATCTCTCTCTCAGAGCCTTTACCCAGCTTTTACAGCAAACTGAAAAGGTTCAGACAAAACAAAAAAGCATTTTTCCTAGAAGTTAACATTTTCTAAAACATGTAAGACAAGAACCTGGGACAAATATACCTGCCCTCAAACACTATCCCAGTGTTCTTGTCACATATCCCCCTCCCCTGTTTCGACCTAGGGGCCGGAACACTTGTAGCCCCCAAACAGAAGATGCGAGACAATGCATCTGCGTTGGCCAATTGTGTTCCCGGTCTATGTTCGACAGTAAACTTAAAGTCCTGCAACGCTAGAAACCATCTAGTTACACGAGCATTCTTGCCTCTATTTACATACATCCATTTTAAAGGGGCATGATCCGTCACTAGTCTGAATTGTCTACCCAAGAGGTAATATCTCAAGGTATCTAGTGCCCACTTAATGGCCAAAGCCTCCTTTTCCACAATGGCATACCTTTTTTCATGCTCATTGAGTTTCCTACTCAAATAAATGATAGGGTGTTCGTCCCCATCTCTGGTTTGGGACAGCACAGCACCTATCCCTACCTCTGAGGCATCTGTCTGTACCACAAATTCTTTTGAAAAATCTGGTGTTATCAACACCGGTTGTGAACACAAAGCCACTTTTAACGCTTGGAACGCCTTTTCTGCATCAGGGTTCCATTTCACCACATTTGACTGCTTCCCTTTGGTAAGGTCTGACAACGGCACCGCTGTGGTCGCAAAATTGGGAATAAACCGTCTATAGTACCCAGTAATTCCCAAAAAAGCCCTTACCTGTTTTTTATTCACTGGACGAGGCCAGTTTTGAATAGAATCAACTTTATTCAATTGGGGCCTAATCAGACCTCTGCCTATGGTGAAGCCCAAGTATTTGACCTCCTCCATTGCGAGGCAGCACTTCTTTGGGTTAGCAGTTAACCCTGCCTCTCTGATTGAGTCCAGTACTGCTTGTACTTTAACCAAATGGGACCCCCAGTCTTTACTGTGAATTACCACATCATCCAAATAGGCAGCTGCATATTTCCTATGGGGCCTCAAAATTTTATCCATCGCCCGTTGAAAGGTTGCTGGAGCCCCATGCAACCCAAAGGGTAACATCTTATACTGGTACAGCCCCTCCGGAACCGAAAAGGCTGTTTTTTCTTTGGCGCTATCAGATAAAGGTATTTGCCAGTAACCTTTGGTCAGGTCCAATGTGGTGAGAAACCTGGCTGTTCCCAGCCTTTCTACAAGCTCATCCACACGGGGCATGGGGTATGCGTCAAACTTGGACACCTCATTTAACTTACGAAAGTCATTACAGAAGCGTATGCTACCGTCGGGCTTCGGGATGAGCACTATGGGACTGGACCACTCACTGTTAGACTCCTCTATGACTCCAAGTTCTAACATGGTTTTAACTTCTTTAGAAATAGCTTCTCGCTGAGCTTCAGGAATCCTATATGGCTTTAAATGAACCCTGACCCCTGGTTCTGTGACAATGTCATGTTTTATTATGGTCGTTCGGCCAGGCAGCTCTGAAAATACCTCCCTATTTTGGATGAGAAATTCTTTAACCTGATTGTTCTGATCAGCTGATAATGTCTCTGACACCTTCACTGCGGGAAGCAACCGGGGTGAAGACACCGAAGGGCAAGGCTCCGCTGACAGAGACAACCTATCTTTCCAGGGTTTGATTAAGTTAACATGGTAGATCTGTTCGGGTTTTCTCTTTCCCGGCTGGTATACTTTGTAATTAACCTCATTCACTTTTTCCCTAATCTCAAATGGACCCTGCCATTTAGCTAGGAATTTGCTTTCCACAGTGGGTACCAAAACAAGAACTCTATCTCCAGGAGCAAATTCCCGTATCTTGGCACTCCGGTTATAGACCCTCTGTTGAGCACTTTGGGCCTGTTCCATGTGCTCTCTGACAACAGGTACCACGGCTGCAATCCTATCCTGCATTTGTGTTACATGCTCAATAACGCTTCTATAAGGAGTGGGCTGTCCTTCCCACGTCTCTTTGGCAATATCCAACAGCCCTCTGGGGTGTCTACCATACAACAAATCAAATGGAGAAAACCCCGTAGAGGACTGAGGAACTTCTCTGATGGCCATTAACAAGTAGGGCAACAAACAATCCCAGTTTTTCCCATCTCTCTCAACAACCTTTTTTAACATACTTTTTAATGTTTTATTAAACCTTTCCACCAACCCGTCAGTTTGGGGATGGTAGATGGACATCCTGAGGTGAGTGACCTTAAATAACTTGCACAATTCTTTCATGATCCTTGACATAAATGGAGTACCTTGGTCAGTCAAAATTTCTTTTGGTATTCCCACTCTACTAAATACCTGCACCAGCTCCCTAGCTATCGCCTTGGTTGTGATAGTGCGTAAAGGGACAGCCTCAGGATATCGAGTGGCATAGTCCATAATTACCAGGATATACTGATGGCCCCGAGCAGACTTTAACAAGGGCCCCACGAGATCCATGGCTATTCTGTCAAACGGGACCTCTATAATAGGCATGGGAACTAGTGGGCTCCTGAAATGGGGTCTAGGGGCATGATACTGGCATTCAGGACAGGAAGAACAATATTCAGACACTTCTTTATAAACCACTGGCCAAAAGAACCTTTGTAGAACTCTTTCAGTGGTTTTTTCTGCCCCTAAATGTCCTGCGGTAACGTGACTATGAGCTAAATCTAGTACCGTTCTCCGATAAGGCTGGGGAACTACCAACTGTTCCACCACATCCTCACCCCTTTTGACAATGTGGTACAAGAGCTCATTACAGATGGCCATGTGGGGATACGTAACCCTGTCACCTGGTACCACAGGTTCCCCATTAACAATCTTAACATTCTCTCTAGCCTTTATTAAGGTAGGATCCTTTAACTGTTCAGACGCAAACAGATCCTTCTTTACCTCCAGGTCAGGCACGCTTTCCGTTCTAACTACTATGTCTCTGTTCCCAGCAAGAGGGTCCTCACTGGACTCCCCATCTGTCACTTCCCCAGCCAAACTAGCAAAAGGCAAAGGGCCAGAAAGTTCCGAAGACCCACGTACATCCATAAAATCACCGGTATTATCAACTGGCTTTTTACTTCTCACATCTGTAGATAACCGTGATTCCCACAGTTTCCAAAAATGAGGAAAATCCCTCCCTATTATGGCCTCATGCACCAAGGTAGGGACCAGTCCCACTTTAACTATTGCTGACCCACAACAAGTTTCTATATTCACCTCAGCAGTGGCATAATGTTGGGTATCCCCATGTATGCAAGTTACCCCAATAGGTATTTGCTGGACCTTTAAGGGGTTCACTAACCCAGCTTTCACGAGGGTAACTAAACTTCCTGAATCTAGCAAGGCCTCTACCCGGTTACCCTCTAAGAACACATCACACATTTGTTTTTCCAGCTCAGGTGAAGGTACCACAGTACAGGCTAACCTAGCAAAGAAAGACATTCTGCGACATTCAAAGGCAGCATCACATTGCATGGGTTCTTGCGTGACTGGGCAATTGGCAATAACATGACCTGGCATACCACACCTAAAACATTTAATCACACGATTATCAACCCGTTTGGGCAGCATAGACCGTTCTAGCCCCATTGGCCTGTTTCCAGGGCCAGTGTTTACAGTCTCTCCAGCCTTGCGTTCTCTTAACCGCCCAGCAACGTTTTCCCACGGAACAGTCTTACCAGTCTTTACTGAAGGGCGCTGTCGAGGATCTATGGGTTGCTGGGTGGTCATCAGTAGTTCCTCTGCTGCCAAATACCTCTCTACCATGTCCACTAATTGGTCAGCAGTACCCGGGTTTCCATGGCTCACCCACTTGCGCAGGACCATGGGCAAAGATCTCAAGTAGCGGTCCATGACGACTCTTTCCACCATCTGGGGACCAGTTAATGTCTCTGGCTGTAGCCATTTTTTTGTTAGCTGAATAAGGTCGTGCATCTGGGAGCGCGGAGGCTTCTCCATGGCGTACAGCCAACGGTGCACCCGTTGTGCTCGTACTGACAGCGTGACTCCCAGGCGGGTCAGGATCTCAGTCTTTAGTTTATCATAGTCCCGAGCCTCAGCGGGGCTTAAATCAAAGTAAGCTTTTTGGGGCTCACCTGACAGGAAAGGTGCCAGCAGACTGGCCCACTGTGCTTTCGGCCAGTTCTCACGCTCGGCAGTCCTTTCAAACGTGGTCAGATAGGCCTCCACATCATCAGCCTCTGTCATTTTCTGCAGGAAGTGACTGGCCCGTATAGAACTAGAGCTGGTTGGAGCACTGACGGCCACATCTCCAACCCGAGCTGCAAGTCTCTGCACCACTTCTGCTAAGGCCTCTCTATCCTGACGCTGTTGCCTGTAAAGTTCATCAACAACTGCCTGCTGTTGTCTCTTATTTTCCTCCATTGCCACCTGCTGCTGTCTGTTGGCCTCCTGCTGTAGTCTCCAATTTTCCTCCATTGCCACCTGCTGCTGTCGGTTGGCCTCCTGCTGAGCCGCTGTAGCTTGCAGCAAGGCTTTAAGCAGATCCTCCATGTCGACAGATTTTTCAGGCGGCTTTGTAGCTGCTTTCACCCAGGACATATTTCAAACCCTCAGGGGTGAGTCTCAGTAACTTTACACTGGGCTGTATCTGCATAAACCACCGTTTTCTGCAGGCCTCACAAAGCTGCTGCTTTCACTTATGCGCAGAACGGTGTGCTCGCATTCTCCACCAAGTTGTAACACTGTAGGGGTGCAAGGCGCCTTTTCCTGGGGAATATGGCCGCATGCAGCAGCTGAGGAACAACACAAGTCCAGTTTCTGGTACAACTGACCCCGGCCAGTTTTATTGAAACAGAAAATAAAACAAACCCCAAAATAAAAATACCTTGCCTGTCCGGCACTAACTAAACATAAGATATTCCTAACTGTCACTAAACAAAACACAGAGTTCTTCAGTACATACTGTATAGCTTACTTGCATCAGAAAACGTGTCTCTCACACACAGATCCTGCAGCCTTCCCAGGCAGTCTGCCCATACTAATCAGGTTAGAAGCACTATAACACTCTTACACAGCTGAAACCCTGATTAGCCCTCTGTGAGGCCAAAGACCCGAACTGGGCCCAATGTCTAGAACTCGCCTTATCTCTCTCTCAGAGCCTTTACCCAGCTTTTACAGCAAACTGAAAAGGTTCAGACAAAACAAAAAAGCATTTTTCCTAGAAGTTAACATTTTCTAAAACATGTAAGACAAGAACCTGGGACAAATATACCTGCCCTCAAACACTATCCCAGTGTTCTTGTCACAATTATATACTGGTGGTCCCCAGTCCCCACAATGCAGCACACTGATCAGATATTTGCAGCACACTGAGCACAGATATGGAGCGTTTTCAGGCAGAGAACGTAGATATTTTCAGCACACTGAGCACAGATTATTTGCAGCACACTGAGCACAGATATTTGCAGCACACTGAGCATAGATTACGGAGCTTTTCAGGGAGAGAACGCAGCCACGTCCTCTCCGTTCAATCTCCAAAGCACGAGTGAAAATGGCAGCGATGCGCGGCTCCTTATATAGAATACGGATCTCGCAAGAATCCGACAGCGGGATGATGACGTTCGGGCGCGTTCTGGTTAACCGAGAAAGGAGGATAGATCCGAGGCTTCCTCGGAACCGTGTAAAATGGGTGAAGTTCGGGGGGGTTCGGATCCAGAGGAACCGAACCCGCTCATCTCTACTTATAAAGTTATAAATATCTTCTTTGTATTAATCGAATCATTTTTATAGTCAAAACTGTAGTATGACAGGCAGTATGACAGGCAGTATGACAGCCTCTACTGACTGCACGTCCCTGTTGGGGTGTAATATAGTGGATTTTTTTCCTGTGGTGGCCGAGGTCTGTTAATGCAGGGTCAAAAACTGGGATGTAAGGTAGTCTTTTCCTGGAAGGCCATGCCCGTTTAGCAAGGCCACACGTGCCAAATTTTTTTTTTATGCCTATGGGGGTGGGGTGAATTTTAGAATGTCTATGAGTGGTGGTGGTGGTGGGGGGGATTGGGCACATTTTAATTTTAATGTTCACACTGGGAGACAAATTGTCTAGAAACAGCCCTGGATGCATACCACAACTCCCGGCATAGCAGGGTGTAACCTGCACTATGCTGTCTTTTGAATAGGAGCCAGCTAGCAATGCATACGCAACAGTATACCGTGATCCGTATTCATCGCGGTCCCACTACAGAAGACTGCTATACGCAGCAAAGATGTAGCGGGTGGCTGGTCACTATCCACAAATACTTGATGCATCTTTGTAATCCTGCATGTACTGGGTCTTTCTGGAAAGGAATTAGAATACAGTAGTACTAATGTGTCCTCACACAGTGTGCACACAGTTGGACCAAACAGGTACTGAGTGACTCAGCCCTGCCAAGGGTCTTTTTCAATCAAAATGTGTGTATTATTTGCATAAATAAAACAACTGGAAGTGACAAAACTACTTTGGTAGCTTTCACTGATCTGTGGTGATCATTCCGAGTTGTTCACTAGTTGCCGATTTTCGCTATGATGCGATTTGTTGCTAAATGCGCATGCGCATGGTACGCAGCGCGCATGTTCTAAGTTATTTAACACAAAACTTAGTAGATTTGCTGGTGTTCGTACAACGCTTTTCAGTCGCACTGCTGTTCGGTAAATGATTGACAGGAAAGGGGCGTTTCTGAGCGGCAACTCAGCGTTTTTACGGCGTTGGCTAAAAAACGCAGGCGTGTCAGGGAAAAATGTGTGAATGTCTGGAGAAACAGGGGGGTGGCTGGCCAAACGCAGGGCGTGTTTGTGACGTCAAACCAGGAACTAAACGGACTGAGCTGATCGCAATCTGTGAGTAGGTCTGGAGCTACTCAAAAACTGCAAAGACTTATTTAGTAGCAGTTTTGCTAATCTTTCATTCACAATTCTGCTATGCTAAGATACACTCCCAGAGGGCGGCGGCCCAGCGTGTGCAATGCTGCTAAAAGCAGCTAGCGAGCGAACAACTCGGAATGAGGGCCTGTGTGCGGCTGAATCTGTATATGAAGTGCTACGAAGCAGCGGCTGTGGCTTTTTCTCATGCCTTAAGTTCTGTTGTGCTGTATCTGCGACTTTATACGTGTATCAGAGTAATTCCCATGCAGTTAAAGCCATAGCCCACATCTGTATTACACTGCGAGTGGTGTTTTCGCTGCATCTGCAATGCTAGCAAGATGCAAAATGTAAAGAAAAAGATGCTATTCTACACCTATTGGAGCAGCCCAGTCATATGGCATGTTGACACTAGGTGTATGAAAACTACTGTCGTATCTATAATGGGTGCAGGGTGTGCGGTGCACCCATATAATTATAGTTACTTCTCCAGAGACCCACGTCGGATGTTACTAGTTGCTGCTTAATACACTCTTATCTTACAGCAGTGATCCTGAAATCCAGATCTGTTATTAACCTCTAAACATTCTGCATGTTCTCTGTAGCCATCTTGAACTCTGTCATGTGATTCATTTAGCCAACCACTGTGCTGCACCGGTCATCTGATTAAATTCTCCAATGGACTTCATCCTGTTCCTACTTAATCCTGAGACAGGCAACTGTTTTTGGTCAGAGCAAAGCCTTCCCTCTGGGATAGTTCCTGATCGCAGGTCATGGTTACATGAACATTGCCAGTGCTGTATCAGTGTTCCTTCACACCAATACTATGTTCCTGTCTCCAGCTTATACATGTGTCCTCTTCAGCGTTGCCTCCAGCATTTCCATATGCTCTGTTTAAAGTGCTGCCTCCAACAAATCTGTGTTTCCTGGATAAGAGCTATATCCATTTATCCTGATATCCTGCATCTGCTACATCTCCAGTTATTATGATTCCCTGCATCTGATACATTTCTAGCATATCCGGATTCCCTGCATCTGCCTACATCTCCAGGCTATCTGCATCTCCTGTCTCTGTTTCAGCATCTCCAGTCTCTTTGCATATTTGGATTCCTTGCTTGCTTCTGCACATCTCCAGCATATCTGGATATTCTTCATCTGTCAACATCTCCAGTATATCTGCATATCCTGCTTCAGCAAGTGTCTTCAGTATATCTGCATATCCTGTAGCTGCAATCATTTTCAGTATATCTGCATATGCTACAGCTTCAGTATATCTGGACACCCTGCATCTGCCAGCTTTCAGTGAACTTCATTACCACTGTCCATGCTGCACACACACTATGTAAAACCCATGAGTCAAAGTAGCATCAAGCCTCATTCGTTATCACTTCATGAGCATGCCCCTATTACATCCTTCTTACTCATACACCTACATCAGCAGAGCCAAAGGGTCCCGATACGGATCGCAGACATGCTCATTCAATGCTAATCTGCCTAAGATGCAATGCTGTGTGCGGTGTTCACCAGCAACTGGGCTCAACAGTATTGAACCTCAAATAAGGGAATTCAAATACTGGATGGACAAAAATGTATTAAAGTCCATTCAGTGTCCAGCTCAATAACAGCCTAAGAATAGAGACCCTAATAAATGTCCACAGGCCTTCTATTGTAAAAAAGATGCTGTTTTGCAATATACTGTATCAAAATTTCAAAACTCCTTCTTGACTTAAAGGTTTAACTATGAATTATACATTGTAATATTTTATCATTTGTAAGGACATCGGGATAGGGATGACTTGGTGCATGTACTGTAACAAACTTTCTAAAGAGGACAGGGGTTGCCCATAGCAACAATAAGCTTCTAACTGTGATGTTATAGAATTTACTGGATAAAAATCTAAAAGTGGATTGGTTGCTATGTGCAACTTCCTCACTTCCTCACTTGTCCTCTTTAGAAGGTTTGATACATCTCTCCCATAATCTTGACTCTTACCTCCTACTTTAGCATTGTATGCCACGCCAACACCACATTTCTTATTGTTTGCAATCATTGCAACTTCTCCCGCACATCTTGTGCCATGTCTACAAATATGGACAACAAGAAATGAAATGCAATCAGTTACTTTAATAATAATAAAAGTGAATTACTTTTAGTAATTGCTACCGTCAAAATACTACTGGTGAGATAACGATCATATAAAAGTTACATTTTACCATTGCACTTGAATGATCTCACATAGGGGTATATGCAATAGTTTTTTAATTCAACACAATTCAACAGTCAGACACCCTGCCGCTGGGACCCGAATTCGACATATTCAATAAAAAACGGATTCGACAGTCCCGCTGTCGAAAAACGGACCAATTGACGTATAGTGTGTGTCCTGGTTTCCACTTTTTGGACGGCACAAAAGTGTTTAAAAAAAACAGAAAAAAAATGCGTGGGGTCCCCCCTCCTAAGCATAACCAGCCTCGGGCTCTTTGAACCGGTCCTGGTTGTAAAAATACGGGGAAAACATTGACAGGGGATCCCCCGTATTTTTACAACCAGCACCGGGCTCTGCGTCCGGTCCTGGTGCAAAAAATACGGGGGACAAAAAGCGTAGGGATCCCCCGTATTTTTAACACCAGCACCGGGCTCCACTAGCTGGAGAGATAATGCCACAGCCGGGGGACACTTTTATACCGGTCCCTGCGGCCGTGGCATTAAATCCCCAACTAGTCATCCCTGGCCGGGGTACCCTGGAGGAGTGGTGACCCCTTAAATCAAGGGTTCCCCCCCCCCCCCTCCAGCCACCCAAGGGCCAGGGGTGAAGCCCGAGGCTGCCCCCCCCCCATCCAAGGGCTGCGGATGGGGGGCTGATAGCCTTGTGTCAAATAAAAGAATATTGTTTTTTGTAGCAGAACTACAAGACCCAGCAAGCCTCCCCCGCAAGCTGGTACTTGGAGAACCACAAGTACCAGCATGCGGAGGGGAAACGGGCCCGCTGGTACCTGTAGTTCTACTGCAAAAAAATACCCAAATAAAAACAGTACACGCACACCGTGAAAGTAAAACTTTATTACATACATGCATGCCGACACACACATACTTACCTATGTTCACACGCCGACTCTGTCCACTTCTCCATGTAGAATCCATGGGGTACCTGAAAATAAAATTATACTCACAAAAATCCTGTGTAGCATCTGTCCTCTTCTCCTTATAATCCACGTACTTGGCAAAAAAACAAACCGCATTACCTGGACCACGCACTGAAAGGGGTCCCATGTTTACATATGGGACCCCTTTCCCCGAATGCCGGGACCCACGTGACTCCTGTCACAGAGAGTCCCTTCAGCCAATCAGGGAGCGCCACGTTGTGGCACTCTCCTGATTAGCTGTGCGCATCTGAGCTGTCAGACAGCGCATAGCACTATGCCGCTCCATTATCTTCAATGGTGGGAACTTTGCAGTCAGCGGTGAGGATTACAAAAAAGAAGAGGACAGATCTACACTGGATTTTGGTGAGTATAATTTTAGTTTCAGGTACCCCGTGGATTCCACTTGGAGAAGTGGACCGAGTCGGCGTGTCAACATAGGTAAGTATGTGTGTGTCGGCGTGCATGTATGTAATAAAGTTTTACTTTCACAGTGTGCGTGTACTGTTTTTATTTGGGTATTTTTTTGCAGTAGAACTACAGGTACCAGCGGGCCCGTTTCCCCCCGCATGCTGGTACTTGTGGTTCTCCAAGTACCAGCTTGCGGGGAGGCTTGCTGTGACTTGTAGTTCTGCTACAAAAAACAATATTCTTTTATTTGACACAAGGCTATTAGCCCCCCATCCGCAGCCCTTGGATGGGGGGGACAGCCTCGGGCTTCACCCCTGGCCCTTGGGTGGCTGGAGGGGGGGACCCCTTGATTTAAGGGGTCCCCACTCCTCCAGGGTACCCCGGCCAGGGATGACTAGTTGGGGATTTAATGCCACGGCCGCAGGGACCGGTATAAAAGTGTCCCCCGGCTGTGGCATTATCTCTCCAGCTAGTGGAGCCCGGTGCTGGTGTTAAAAATACATGGGACCCCTACGTCTTTTGGCCCCCCGTATTTTTTGCACCAAGACCGGATGCAGAGCCCGGTGCTGGTTGTAAAAATACGGGGGATCCCCTGTCAATTTCCCCCCCATATTTTTACAACCAGGACCAGCTCAAAGAGCCCGAGGCTGGTTATGCTTAGGAGGGGGGACCCCACGCATTTTTTTTCTTGATTTTTATCCCATTCCCACCCATTCCCACTGAAAAACATGCTCTGATCTCTCCATAATATTTTAGTCAGTAAAAAAATAATAATATTCTTTTAAAAAATATATAAATAATACTTGTGGCTCCTAATAGACAAACCAAGTAGATAATCCCTTCTAATATAAATAGATATGCTATTAGCAACAAAAAAACCACAAAAAAAACATGTTTTTGAAAATGTTTATTAGATTCCGCCACCAAAATGAGGCGGACTGAAATTGATGAAATGACTGTCGAAAAGCACTGTTGTCGAATCGACATTCTTCAATTGAATATACTTTTGTCGAAAAGCCGCATTTTTACCATTGCAGACATGTCGAATTTGACAACTGTCGAATTTCAAAAAGTCGAATCTGAAACGGACGTTTTTTTGTCGAAAAGTACTGTATTGCATTGTCGAATTTTTTTTGTTGTGTCGAAAATGCCACGTTTTTCTACATTTGCGGCAATTCGACCGCAATTGCATATACCCCATAAACTGCAATTAAGCTTCATATATTTGACAT
Source organism: Pseudophryne corroboree (assembly GCF_028390025.1). Lineage (NCBI taxonomy): Eukaryota > Metazoa > Chordata > Amphibia > Anura > Myobatrachidae > Pseudophryne > Pseudophryne corroboree. The sequence goes on from NC_086444.1 coordinate 207,869,241, forward strand.
TAATATGTAAATCCTTTACACATTTCACACTTATGTTACTGTGTTTATATTCTATTTTTCGTACCAAATGCAATGCTTATATACTTACTTGTTCTCATTTGTAATGTCATATCGTGGGAAGGGGTCTTTGTCATTATCATTGAAGTCATAACTTGCTTCTGGATCCTGGAAAACAAAGCATTAATCTAGAATCAAATATAGCACAAGCAGTGCACAAACCATGGAATAATTACATTGGCTTACATTAACTACCTAATTATGATTATACAACGCTTACATTTGTATAGGCACGCTGGGGAAGAAATAACTATTTAGCACAAAGTTTCTACTGTTTATTCGTTCCACATAAACCAGCTGAGGTCCCTCTGGTAACGTATACAGAATACAAGTAATATACAGCATAGGGGAAATAAAATACAATTTTAAGTCAAAACAATTTTCATGGGGAAACTTTGTAATCTTAAAACTTGTTGTTCTTTCCCATGTCTTGTCTCAATCACACCAAAACATGAAGGCTTATTGCAAATATAATACCTACTTACCCCTCACCTGGTCATTTTACCAGGCTCTGGCAGATTACAGATGTCCAAAATCAGCCATAGTGAAAAAGATAGAAACCTATAATAGAGTAGTCTATGCGCAGCAGAACTATGGACAGAGATTAGGTGCAATTTGCAGATGGCAAGAAGGACCATTTACACATGTATGATCCTATATAATTTGTACAGAAGAGATGGCTCTGTACAATGACAATAAGTTAATTGCAGCTGACTGACAGGTCCCGTGTCTGCAGATAGGTTACATATGTAACATAGTAACATAGTATGTAAGGTTGAAAAACAACAATTGTCCATCGGGTTCAACCCATTTGTGGTCTCCTATGCACGATTATTTTGTATAAAATTTTGACTGAAGTTGCTGACTGCCGTTCCGATTAACCCCTCTTTTTTATAATAACCATAGTGCGTGACTATGCCCCGTAACCCTGGATATCCTTATCCATTAGGAATTTATCTAACCCAGTGGAATTAGCTACTTGTCTCTGGCCAACAGGGTATTTGTTGAATCACGGCGCCTTAGGGTATCACAATTATTTTTCACAGCACCCCATGGCCAAAAGTTTCTTACTGAGAAATTTAGAGAGAAATATTAAACTAAGTAAATTGTGTTTATATGTCATCCTTGAGTTCAGTTATGTGGTGAGGGAGAAGATTTGCTTCCGTTTGTCCACATATGTTATAATTGACAGCCACCAGCACTGGTTTTGCCTATTACATTAACCATAACTAAATTATTTTGGTCCTGGACCACCAATCCAAGGCACCCCTGCAAGTGTCCTGAGGCACCCCAGGGTGCCACGGCACACATTTGAGAACCACTGCATTAAACTTACATAATTTGCATAGATATCTGTATGATTCCATTCAAGACCATCATCGAGTACAGTTACAACAACGCCTTTTCCAGTTATTCCTTTTCTCCATACTGGGATAACATGAAGGTCCAACTTGGGTAAAGATGGGCTGGCTCTTGTGTCTTGCTGGGAATATAAAATAAAAAATTAGCATGGAACGTTTTTGTTTTTTAATCAGTTGGGTCGTTAATTAGGAGCAAGCAGACATATTTCCTGGTTCATTTATGCATCAAATTGCTATTACAATTTCTTATATGTAAATACAATGTTTATACATTTTTTGCAATTAAAATTATCAGTGGTGGCCAATGTTGGACCTGGGCAAGAAGGGCCCCTTGGGAAATGCAGTGGTAGGGGCCCATGCTTAGGGATGTGTCCAGCCACCAGAGAGGCATGGCTAACCATTACAGAGTTTATGATTTAGGTTCCTGTATAAATATATATATAGTACATACTAATAGTTCATGCATGATAACGTACCAGATTAATAACAGCACTGAACTCTAGAAAATACACCATAGTCCTGTGCAGTATAATATAACACAGTGGCGTCAGAAGGCGGGCGCGGCCAGCACCCAGGTGTCACCCTCGGAAGGGGTGACACCAAAGTGCCGGCTCTTCTGCAGTGACAGGAGCCAAGTGCTGCAGTGTGATAATCATCTACAGTACTCGGCTCCTGTCACAGATAAGGAGCCGGCACTGCTCACTGCCCAGTCTCCAGGGGCAGCCAGCGTCTTCAGGGAAGCTGGACATGCCCCTAGAGTGAAGAAGAGGACACCTGAGAGGCCATGCCCCTTTAAGTTAGGTCACGACCCATTTTCGAGCGGCCGCGGCTCCAGCGGGATGAGTGGGGGGGGGGGAGTAAAAATACAGAGTGCGCACCGGATGTTACCACACCTGGTGACGCCTCTGATATAACATAGGTATAATGTATAATTGTAGTGCACACTCTGAAACCTGATCCCTAGAGGAGGAGATGGGCCATCAGATAGTGGGTTTCCCCTGTACCCGTGTAGCTCAGTCCGACTCTGGTGGTGGTGCTAATACATTGCAGAGGGTGAAGTGACTATGCATACCAGGAGAGGGGGGTACCTGATGGTGTCACTCCATTTGTAGCCAAGTCTCCCAATCTAATAATCTAAGCACTTTCATAACTGCCACAATACAAATCATCATCCCAATGTTAAGAATACAAAACAATTTATTAAGTTGTAGTTTCATATACCGCAGGAAACCTGCAGGAAAAAGCACCGGAAAAATAGAGGTGCATGTGGCAAATGAGATAGCTCAAACAACGGCCAGTGTTAGCCATCTTGCCAGTCAGCACGTTAAAAAAAAAAGTTTCCATGTAAAAAAATGTCCCGTTCCGAACACTTTAATACCAGGCTATACTGCCTAACATCAGTCACAGTCTCCTAGTGGATTCCTTCCTAGCAGGTGGCGTTTGTTTAAAAAAAGATAAGTATCCTCATATTGGTTTTACTTAATGGTAATTTGGTCAAACCCTTCCTACAGGATAGGGACTAATGCTAAGTGGCAAGAACCATTATTGACCGGGAGGGTTGGGGGATTTTTAGAAATGTATTTCAATTTTATTTTCTGAGTGCTAGCCCATTCATTCACCTAAAAATGTAATTGGCTAGCTTTCTTTAAATTATCAGCTATAAATGTGAGTCATATACTGTAAATAAAAGGTTATATTTATTTATTTATTTATTTATTTATTTACTTTCCCTTTTTCTTACTTTGAACTGAGGAAACTCTAATTAGTTTTATGGCTTCACTCATTTGTCAGTGCCAAAGGGTAGAGTGCAAAGTGAAACTAATATAGTCACTCCTACAAGATGCAGTTTACATTGAAGGCAGGAGACTTGGGGCCTAATTCAGACCTGATTTCAGTGGCAAATTTGTTAGCAAATGGGCAAAACCATGGGGGTAATTCTGAGTTGATCGCAGCAGCAAGTTTGTTAGCAATTGGGCAAAACCATGTGCACTGCATGGGGGGCAGATATAACATTTGTAGAGAGAGTTAGATTTGGGTGGGTTATTTTGTTTCTGTGCAGGGTAAATACTGGCTGCTTTATTTTTACTCTGCAATTTAGATTTCAGTTTGAACACGTCACACCCAAAACTAACTCTCTCTTCACATGTTATATCTGCCCCTCCTGCAGTGCACATGGTTTTGCCCAACTGCTACCAAATTTGATGCTGCAATCAACTCAGAATTAGGCCCCATGTGCACTGCAGGGGGGGCAGAAATAACATCTGCAGAGAAAGTTAGATTTAGGTGGGGAGTGTTCAAACTGAAACCTAAATTGCAGTGTAAAAATAAAGCAGCCAGTATTTACCCTGCACATTTAACCAAAATAACCCACCCAAATGTAACTCTCTCTGCACGTTATATCTGCCCCCCTGCAGTGCATATGGCTTTGCCCATTTGCTAACAAATTTGCTGCTGCGATCAGATCTGAATTAGGCCCTTGATGCCATACCTCCAGCCCATGTGATGTTGTTATAAATAGCTCTCATGATGTTTTAATGACTTTGACCACTTACCAAATACCACTGATGACTCCACATAGGATCATTGAATAGATTCTCTGTGTCTGCCCTGGAGGAAAAGCGCTTACTCCTCTCTTTAATATACTGCTGTTCTGCCCATGACACCTAGGATTACATCAGCACATCATTTGTTATTTGCAGTATTATACACTATTTCAAATTACAGCTATTGGAAATACATCACTTATTTTTAGAATACATTGCATATGTGGTATAAGTGTGGGAACAGCAAACAATTGAAGTATGCACTAGAGATGAGCGCCTGAAATTTTTCGGGTTTTGTGTTTTGGTTTTGGGTTCGGTTCCGCGGCCGTGTTTTGGGTTCGACCGCGTTTTGGCAAAACCTCACCGAATTTTTTTTGTCGGATTCGGGTGTGTTTTGGATTCGGGTGTTTTTTTAAAAAAAACACTAAAAAACAGCTTAAATCATAGAATTTGGGGGTCATTTTGATCCCATATTATTATTAACCTCAAAAACCATAATTTCCACTCATTTTCAGTCTATTCTGAATACCTCACACCTCACAATATTATTTTTAGTCCTAAAATTTGCACCAAGGTCGCTGGATGACTAAGCTAAGCGACACTAGTGGCCGACACAAACACCTGGCCCATCTAGGAGTGGCACTGCAGTGTCACGCAGGATGTCCCTTCCAAAAAACCCTCCCCAATCAGCACATGACGCAAAGAAAAAAAGAGGCGCAATGAGGTAGCTGACTGTGTGAGTAAGATAAGCGACCCTAGTGGCCGACACAAACACCGGGCCCTTTTAGGAGTGGCACTGCAGTGTCACGCAGGATGTCCCTTCCAAAAAACCCTCCCCAATCAGCACATGACGCAAAGAAAAAAAGAGGCGCAATGAGGTAGCTGACTGTGTGAGTAAGATTAGCGACCCTAGTGGCCGACACAAACACCGGGCCCATTTAGGAGTGGCACTGCAGTGTCACGCAGGATGTCCCTTCCAAAAAACCCTCCCCAAACAGCACATGACGCAAAGAAAAATAAAAGAAAAAAGAGGTGCAAGATGGAATTGTCCTTGGGCCCTCCCACCCACCCTTATGTTGTATAAACAAAACAGGACATGCACACTTTAACCAACCCATCATTTCAGTGACAGGGTCTGCCACACGACTGTGACTGATATGACGGGTTGGTTTGGACCCCCCCCAAAAAAGAAGCAATTAATCTCTCCTTGCACAAACTGGCTCTACAGAGGCAAGATGTCCACCTCATCATCACCCTCCGATATATCACCGTGTACATCCCCCTCCTCACAGATTATCAATTCGTCCCCACTGGAATCCACCATCTCAGCTCCCTGTGTACTTTGTGGAGGCAATTGCTGCTGGTCAATGTCTCCGCGGAGGAATTGATTATAATTCATTTTAATGAACATCATCTTCTCCACATTTTCTGGATGTAACCTCGTACGCCGATTGCTGACAAGGTGAGCGGCGGCACTAAACACTCTTTCGGAGTACACACTTGTGGGAGGGCAACTTAGGTAGAATAAAGCCAGTTTGTGCAATGGCCTCCAAATTGCCTCTTTTTCCTGCCAGTATAAGTATGGACTGTGTGACGTGCCTACTTGGATGCGGTCACTCATATAATCCTCCACCATTCTTTCAATGGTGAGAGAATCATATGCAGTGACAGTAGACGACATGTCCGTAATCGTTGTCAGGTCCTTCAGTCCGGACCAGATGTCAGCATCAGCAGTCGCTCCAGACTGCCCTGCATCACCGCCAGCGGGTGGGCTCGGAATTCTGAGCCTTTTCCTCGCACCCCCAGTTGCGGGAGAATGTGAAGGAGGAGATGTTGACAGGTCGCGTTCCGCTTGACTTGACAATTTTCTCACCAGCAGGTCTTTCAACCCCAGCAGACTTGTGTCTGCCGGAAAGAGAGATCCAAGGTAGGCTTTAAATCTAGGATCGAGCACGGTGGCCAAAATGTAGTGCTCTGATTTCAACAGATTGACCACCCGTGAATCCTTGTTAAGCGAATTAAGGGCTCCATCCACAAGTCCCACATGCCTAGCGGAATCGCTCCGTGTTAGCTCCTCCTTCAATGTCTCCAGCTTCTTCTGCAAAAGCCTGATGAGGGGAATGACCTGACTCAGGCTGGCAGTGTCTGAACTGACTTCACGTGTGGCAAGTTCAAAGGGCATCAGAACCTTGCACAACGTTGAAATCATTCTCCACTGCGCTTGAGACAGGTGCATTCCACCTCCTATATCGTGCTCAATTGTATAGGCTTGAATGGCCTTTTGCTGCTCCTCCAACCTCTGAAGCATATAGAGGGTTGAATTCCACCTCGTTACCACTTCTTGCTTCAGATGATGGCAGGGCAGGTTCAGTAGTTTTTGGTGGTGCTCCAGTCTTCTGTACGTGGTGCCTGTACGCCGAAAGTGTCCCGCAATTTTTCTGGCCACCGACAGCATCTCTTGCACGCCCCTGTCGTTTTTTAAATAATTCTGCACCACCAAATTCAAGGTATGTGCAAAACATGGGACGTGCTGGAATTTGCCCATATTTAATGCACACACAATATTGCTGGCGTTGTCCGATGCCACAAATCCACAGGAGAGTCCAATTGGGGTAAGCCATTCCGCGATGATCTTCCTCAGTTGCCGTAAGAGGTTTTCAGCTGTGTGCGTATTCTGGAAACCGGTGATACAAAGCGTAGCCTGCCTAGGAAAGAGTTGGCGTTTGCGAGATGCTGCTACTGGTGCCGCCGCTGCTGTTCTTGCGGCGGGAGTCCATACATCTACCCAGTGGGCTGCCACAGTCATATAGTCCTGACCCTGCCCTGCTCCACTTGTCCACATGTCCGTGGTTAAGTGGACATTGGGTACAACTGCATTTTTTAGGACACTGGTGAGTCTTTTTCTGACGTCCGTGTACATTCTCGGTATCGCCTGCCTAGAGAAGTGGAACCTAGATGGTATTTGGTAACGGGGGCACACTGCCTCAATAAATTGTCTAGTTCCCTGTGAACTAACGGCGGATACCGGACGCACGTCTAACACCAACATAGTTGTCAAGGCCTCAGTTATCCGCTTTGCAGCAGGATGACTGCTGTGATATTTCATCTTCCTCGCAAAGGACTGTTGAACAGTCAATTGCTTACTGGAAGTAGTACAAGTGGGCTTACGACTTCCCCTCTGGGATGACCATCGACTCCCAGCAGCAACAACAGCAGCGCCAGCTGCAGTAGGCGTTACACGCAAGGATGCATCGGAGGAATCCCAGGCAGGAGAGGAATCGTCAGAATTGCCAGTGACATGGCCTGCAGGACTATTGGCATTCCTGGGGAAGGAGGAAATTGACACTGAGGGAGTTGGTGGGGTGGTTTGCGTGAGCTTGGTTACAAGAGGAAGGGATTTACTGGTCAGTGGACTGCTTCCGCTGTCACCCAAAGTTTTTGAACTTGTCACTGTCTTATTATGAATGCGCTGCAGGTGACGTATAAGGGAGGATGTTCCGAGGTGGTTAACGTCCTTACCCCTACTTATTACAGCTTGACAAAGGGAACACACGGCTTGACACCTGTTGTCCGCATTTCTGTTGAAATACCTCCACACCGAAGAGCTGATTTTTTTGGTATTTTCACCTGGCATGTCAACGGCCATATTCCTCCCACCGACAACAGGTGTCTCCCCGGGTGCCTGACTTAAACAAACCACCTCACCATCAGAATCCTCCTGGTCAATTTCCTCCCCAGCGCCAGCAACACCCATATCCTCCTCATCCTGGTGTACTTCAACACTGACATCTTCAATCTGACTATCAGGAACTGGACTGCGGGTGCTCCTTCCAGCACTTGCAGGGGGCGTGCAAATGGTGGAAGGCGCATGCTCTTCACGTCCAGTGTTGGGAAGGTCAGGCATCGCAACCGACACAATTGGACTCTCCTTGTGGATTTGGGATTTCGAAGAATGCACAGTTCTTTGCTGTGCTTTTGCCAGCTTGAGTCTTTTCATTTTTCTAGCGAGAGGCTGAGTGCTTCCATCCTCATGTGAAGCTGAACCACTAGCCATGAACATAGGCCAGGGCCTCAGCCGTTCCTTGCCACTCCGTGTGGTAAATGGCATATTGGCAAGTTTACGCTTCTCCTCCGACAATTTTATTTTAGGTTTTGGAGTCCTTTTTTTACTGATATTTGGTGTTTTGGATTTGACATGCTCTGTACTATGACATTGGGCATCGGCCTTGGCAGACGACGTTGCTGGCATTTCATCGTCTCGGCCATGACTAGTGGCAGCAGCTTCAGCACGAGGTGGAAGTGGATCTTGATCTTTCCCTAATTTTGGAACCTCAACATTTTTGTTCTCCATATTTTAATAGGCACAACTAAAAGGCACCTCAGGTAAACAATGGAGATGGATGGATACTAGTATACAATTATGGACGGACTGCCGAGTGCCGACACAGAGGTAGCCACAGCCGTGAACTACCGTACTGTACTGTGTCTGCTGCTAATATAGACTGGTTGATAAAGAGATGTCGTAGTATGTATGTATGAAGAAGAAAGAAAAAAAACCACGGTTAGGTGGTATACAATTATGGATGGACTGACGAGTGCCGACACAGAGGTAGCCACAGCCGTGAACTACCGTACTGTACTGTGTCTGCTGCTAATATAGACTGGTTGATAAAGAGATGTCGTAGTATGTATGTATGAAGAAGAAAGAAAAAAAAAACCACGGGTAGGTGGTATAGAATTATGGATGGACTGACGAGTGCCGACACAGAGGTAGCCACAGCCGTGAACTACCGTACTGTACTGTGTCTGCTGCTAATATAGACTGGTTGATAAAGAGATGTCGTAGTATGTATGTATAAAGAAGAAAGAAAAAAAAAAAACACGGGTAGGTGGTATACAATTATGGACGGACTGCCGAGTGCCGACACAGAGGTAGCCACAGCCGTGAACTACCGTACTGTACTGTGTCTGCTGCTAATATAGACTGGTTGATAAAGAGATGTAGTAGTATGTATGTATAAAGAAGAAAGAAAAAAAAACCACGGGTAGGTGGTATACAATTATGGACGGACTGCCGAGTGCCGACACAGAGGTAGCCACAGCCGTGAACTACCGTACTGTACTGTGTCTGCTGCTAATATAGACTGGTTGATAAAGAGATGTCGTAGTATGTATGTATGAAGAAGAAAGAAAAAAAAACCACGGGTAGGTGGTATACAATTATGGACGGACTGCCGAGTGCCGACACAGAGGTAGCCACAGCCGTGAACTACCGTACTGTACTGTGTCTGCTGCTAATATAGACTGGTTGATAAAGAGATGTCGTAGTATGTATGTATAAAGAAGAAAGAAAAAAAAACCACGGGTAGGTGGTATACAATTATGGACGGACTGCCGAGTGCCGACACAGAGGTAGCCACAGACGTGAACTACCGTACTGTACTGTGTCTGCTGCTAATATAGACTGGTTGATAAAGAGATGTAGTAGTATGTATGTATAAAGAAGAAAGAAAAAAAAACCACGGGTAGGTGGTATACAATTATGGACGGACTGCCGAGTGCCGACACAGAGGTAGCCACAGCTGTGAACTACCGTACTGTACTGTGTCTGCTGCTAATATAGACTGGTTGATAAAGAGATGTCGTAGTATGTATGTATAAAGAAGAAAGAAAAAAAAACCACGGTTAGGTGGTATACAATTATGGACGGACTGCCGAGTGCCGACACAGAGGTAGCCACAGCCGTGAACTACCGTACTGTACTGTGTCTGCTGCTAATATAGACTGGTTGATAAAGAGATGTCGTAGTATGTATGTATGAAGAAGAAAGAAAAAAAAAACCACGGTTAGGTGGTATACAATTATGGACGGACTGCCGAGTGCCGACACAGAGGTAGCCACAGCCGTGAACTACCGTACTGTACTGTGTCTGCTGCTAATATAGACTGGTTGATAAAGAGATGTCGTAGTATGTATGTATAAAGAAGAAAGAAAAAAAAACCACGGTTAGGTGGTATACGATTATGGACGGACTGCCGAGTGCCGACACAGAGGTAGCCACAGCCGTGAACTACCGTACTGTACTGTGTCTGCTGCTAATATAGACTGGTTGATAAAGAGATGTAGTAGTATGTATGTATAAAGAAGAAAGAAAAAAAAACCACGGGTAGGTGGTATACAATTATGGATGGACTGCCGAGTGCCGACACAGAGGTAGCTACAGCCGTGAACTACCGTACTGTGTCTGCTGCGACTGGATGATAAATAATGATATAAAAAATATATATATATCACTACTGCAGCCGGACAGGTATATATATTATATAATGACGGACCTGCTGGACACTGTCTGTCAGCAGAATGAGTTTTTTATAGAATAAAAAAAAAAACACCACACAAGTGAAGTCACACGACGAGTGTTTAACTTTTTCAGGCAATCACAATATAGTATACTACTAACTATACTGGTGGTCAGGTCACTGGTCAGTCACACTGGCAGTGGCACTCCTGCAGCAAAAGTGTGCAGTGCACTGTTTAATTTTAATATAATATGTACTCCTGGCTCCTGCTATAACCTATAACTGGCACTGCAGTGCTCCCCAGTCTCCCCCACAATTATAAGCTGTGTGAGCTGAGCACAGTCAGATATATAATATATACATAGATGATGCAGCACACTGGGCTGAGCAGTGCACACAGATATGGTATGTGACTGTCTTGTATTCCTGGCTCCTGCTATAACCTATAACTGGCACTGCAGTGCTCCCCAGTCTCCCCCACAATTATAAGCTGTGTGAGCTGAGCACAGTCAGATATATAATATATACATAGATGATGCAGGCATGCAGCACACTGGGCTGAGCAGTGCACACAGATATGGTATGTGACTGAGTCACTGTGTGTACCGTTTTTTTCAGGCAGAGAACGGATATATTAAATAAAACAACTGCACTGCTGGTGGTCACTGTGGTCAGTCACTAAACTCTGCACTCTCTTCTACAGTATCAGCCTCAGGTCAATCTCTCTCTCTCTCTCCTAATCTAAATGGAGAGGACGCCAGCCACGTCCTCTCCCTATCAATCTCAATGCACGTGTGAAAATGGCGGCGACGCGCGGCTCCTTATATAGAATCCGAGTCTCGCGAGAATCCGACAGCGTCATGATGACGTTCGGGCGCGCTCGGGTTAACCGAGCAAGGCGGGAAGATCCGAGTCGCTCGGACCCGTGAAAAAAAACATGAAGTTCGTGCGGGTTCGGATTCAGAGAAACCGAACCCGCTCATCTCTAGTATGCACCAAAAATCCAAACATTAATTCTCCCAACAGTGCTGCTGTCACAGAGTGTTATAAAAGTGTGTGGTGTAGACCTGTCTAATGATTTCCTAGAGCAGTGGTAGCCAATGAGTGACACTCCAGCCACTGTGGAACTTCACATCTTTGCATACCCTGCTAGAGTTTTGCTATTTGGGACGGGTATGCTGAAAGTGCGTCAAGGCATTCTTGGATGTGTAGTTCCACAGCAGCTGAAGTCCTGCACATTGTCTACCCCTGTTCTAGCGAGGTCAGCAGTAAAAGACTTGTTAGATGCAGTCTATAGTGTATCTAACTTCATACTGGTTACAGGTAAGAATGGTGGAGCCTGGTATGAGCATATGAGATTATGAGATGACATTTGAAATGCTGCTTTCACCATATATTGTTTTTCTAATACTGTAAAAATCACTGTGTGCACTTTAAAAATACATCTTCTAGGGTATATGGAAATGTGCTGATAAATATTTTGGCCACATGAGTAATCCAAGTGTATATGTTACAGGTGTAGAACCTACATACTGTAATCCCCAGTTTTGTAGGACAATCCTCTTTTCTCCATTGTATATTTAACTTACAAAGCTTTTTTTCTCATAATTCTATTTCTTAGAACTCTACTTTCAGAAGGAAATTGGATTAATTAAATTCCCCCAAATCCACAGATTTGTGTAGCTAGTGCAAAAGTTAGGTAATATTGATGTCCTGATTTTTAATTAAACACTCATGGGGGTAAATTTACTAAGGTAGGAGATGTTTAGAACTAGTGATGTTGCCCATGGCAACCAATCAGATTCTACTTACCATTTATCTAGCTGCTTCTAGCAGATAATAGATATAATCTGATTGGTTGCTATGGGCAACATCAACAGTTCTAAAAATCTCCCACCTTAGTAAATTTACCCCATGGTATCCTCATGCCAGTAGCATGTTACTCTGCAAATATAGCCAATTCTGCCTTGAAAAGGATGTATCCGTCAACCTCCACTGAACTGCAGTAACCCTGCTAGGGCACATACCCGGTCATCATCAGCTAGCCGCTTTGTAATGTGTGGGGCACTTCTCCGCAATCTCCTCGGATGTACTGGTAGCTTAAATAAATAGTGATTTTTAAGTGATCCAATCTGTAAGAAAAAAACAAGACACATGCCTGAATAAAATACATAAGTAAATGTATAAACATTCTATATATACATACTGTAGGAAAACAAATACTAGATTGACCCTGACCTTCCAACATGACCCGTACCAATAGGTAGAAAATGTTCTGTTCCTGGAATTCCTTGCCAGTGGCAGTTCCAGATGTTGGGCTGCAGCTCAGTACAAAATTCAAATAGGGGAGTCACACCAACTACCAATGAGTGCCGCCCGGTGATGTTTGGCAGCTTTTGTGGTGGCAGTTGGTGTGGTTCCACTGTTTGAATTTTGGACTGCACTGCAGCCCCACCTCTGCAAATGGGAGTCCAGCAATAGAGAATTTGGGGGGAGATGTATTATAGCGGCACGGATCATGCTGCTATAGAACTTCCTACTTTGCATCATTACCGAGATGAAGCAGAAAGCTACATCGATAAGATGTATGAACATCTTGTCTAATGGAGGGGAGAGTGAGCGGCTGAAATCGATAGCTGCAGGTGTCAGAGCACTCAGCACCACTGACCATTCTTACATTGCCCTGCACATCGGCATGCTATCTTTTAGATAGCAGCACCAACAATGACAGGGGCGCTATGTAACAGAGCGCACACCGCCACTTTCATACATAGGGGGAAGCGGTATAAGTTCACATAACATGCACCACTGATACCTCTCCCCCCCGCCCCATACCGACCCTTCATTCATTTACCCTTATGTACCTAAAGAAATGGTCCATGTTGGAGTGTATGTTGACACATAGGGGTAGATTTGCTCAAGCTTCTAAAAATTAAAAGTGATGGTGTTGCCCATAGCAACCAGATTCTATCACTTTCTAGGATGCAACACAGAAATTATATGTAGAATCTGCTTGGGCAACACCACAGCTTTTCATTTTAGAAGCTTTAGTAAATCTACACCATAGAACTAGAAAGCCTACTGTAAAGAATAGATAGCACAAAATAAAGCATCTCACAAGCGCTGGCGGTATGTGTATTGCATGGACTTGGCTAGGTAAGAAAAGTAAACATTGCTTAAAATAATGTATGTACAAGTGTAACTCGTGCCAAAGCTAAGCTCAGTTGAGACCAAAATGTTAACCACTATGTATCCTGTTTGATTAATAAATATTTATTTATTGGTGTATGTATGTGTTTCAATGTGACATAATAAATTATTAATAGAATATTTTATAGCAGAGACTTGCTCCCTCCTATTTTGAGAGGGTGCTACCTTGTAATTGTTTATATACTGATAAAGATCCCAAGACTGGCGAGTGCCATATTTGTATTTAATTATACTTTATTGTTTGTATTTAATTACAGTATATATTGAGTATTGACAACACCATATCCTCTATTGCATAAAAGAGGTATAATTATACAATTATTACACCTTATGGGGTTGGGGCTGGTCACATGACTGCATCCCTTATGTACATCAGATGCAAATGTTACTGTCTTTCCGCTGGGATGCGAGTGACATATTATGCACATATATGTGTTTTGTGTACATGCACCTTTGTCTTATGCTTATTCTGAGTATATGCATCTACCTCTAAATGAGCTTAATAAATGTATTTTGGCATCATCCTGTATTACTGAATTTGTTTCTGATGTTACATATTAAATAAAATTTTATAATGCAACGGATAAGTATTATTGCACAATAACAATATCAACACTTGTTAAGAGCAGAATAAATAATCCTGGAAATACATTGCTTTCTATTATAGCTATTAAATATACAGCATGCTGTGATTAAGATGCTAACACATGTATACACAGAGCAAATGAATTTATATGTGATGAGATGTAGCATTAGTTGCATGACGTGGCCTCTATCTCTCACTGTACCTGGGGGTTCATCCTTTCAGTAACCAAAGGCAGTGAATGGTAATAAATTCTACAGTATGCTGCGATCTCTACACAAAGAGATACTGCCCTCTTATTTACATTAAAACAATTACTTTTTCCTCGCTACATTGACGTCATGGGTTTATGAGGAGAGAGCAATTTAGTGGAAAAGGTACATTTCTACACAATGACTGCTTGCCAGTACTCCTCTGACTCATGCTCGGCTGGAAGAAAAATGCAAAAAAAAATGTATTTAAGTAGTCATTGCTATTTTGCTGGAACTGATAGGTCGGTCATACTTCCCTCGGAGCTGGATTCATAATCTTAATTATATCTATTAACATCAAAACGCTACAGTGCTTTTATAAATGTGTCACCATTAAACAGATCTTCTAAGTAGGATTGTTGACAGCACAGAACAGAATAATAAATACCGTATTTTTCGGACCATAAGACGCACTTTTTCTCCCCAAAAATGTGGGGGAAAAAGTATGTGCGTCTTATGGAGCGAATAAGCCGTTTGCAGGTAGCGGGTAGTGGCGGCGGGGGGCGGGTAGCAGAGGCTGGCGGGTAGCGGCGGGTCCTGGATGCTACTGCTGTGCCGTCATCAGCAGAGCGTCATGTAACTCCCCCGCTCCCTCATACCTCCTCCCTCCTGTCGGGTAGCGGCGGCCGGCGGGTAGCGTCGGGTCCTTGATGCTGCTGCTGCTTCTGTGCCGTCATAAGCAGAGCGGCCACATCTCAGCAGCAGAGCCGGTGTCAGGTGACTCCCCCCACTCGCCCCCACCTCCTCCCTACCTCCTCCCTTCTCAGGAGACGCAGGGAACCACTGGTACTGTCAGTGTGTGTGTATGCTGTCTCTGATGTGTGTGTGTCTGTGTGTTCTGGCTCTGACAGAAGGCTGCACTGTATTGAGTCTGAGAAATCACAGAAATATCTCTTAGAAGTCAGAATATATTTTTTTCCAGTTTTCCTACTCTAAAAACTAGGTGCGTCTTATGGTCCGGTGCGTCTAATGGTCCGAAAAATACGGTACTACACACAGCTTTTGTTTCGTACTTTAAATCAGACATTGCTTTTATTGTCTTACTGTACTTGTGTTAAACTGATTAAAGCCATTGGTTGGATGGTTGGTTGGTTGGTTGGTTGATGTTTATTTTCTGTACTAATAACACCTATTACATGTGTCCACTTACATCTTTGCTTTTTTACAAATTTGGCCCAACATGCAAAACACGGCTAAGCTGTTTTTCACGAGTAGCGAGTGAAATAATGTAAAAAATGTTGTTTGCCATAATAGAATATGTATAAAATAACATATTAAAGATGCAAATTGAGAAAAATCACAAGGCATGGCTAAATCTCTGAGTCTATGGCATGCAAAACTGTGCCATACATGGCGGGATATAGGCCCTCATTCCGAGTTGTTCGCTCAGTAAATTTCTTCGCATCGCAGCGATTTTCCGCTTAGTGCGCATGCGCAATGTTCGCACTGCGACTGCGCCAAGTAAATCTGCTATGAAGTTAGGTATTTTACTCACGGCTTTTTCTTCGTTCTGGTGATCGTAATGTGATTGACAGGAAGTGAGTGTTTCTGGGCGGAAACAGGCCGTTTTATGGGAGTGTGTGAAAAAACGCTACCGTTTCTGGAAAAAACGCGGGAGTGGCTGGAGAAACGGAGGAGTGTCTGGGCGAACGCTGGGTGTGTTTGTGACGTCAAACCAGGAACGACAAGCACTGAACTGATCGCAGATGCCGAGTAAGGTTGAAGTTACTCAGAAACTGCTAAGACTTGTGTAATCGCAATATTGCGAATCTTTCGTTCGCAATTTTACTATGCTAAGATTCACTCCCAGTAGGCGGCGGCTTAGCGTGTGCAATGCTGCTAAAAACAGCTTGCGAGCGAACAACTCGGAATGACCCCCATAGCAAAGATGTATGTGGAGGACGCATCTGTATGTTAAGGATTAAATATTTCAGGAACATATCTACAAAACCAGCAAATTAAGATTATGTGGGAGCGACAACAGATTGCATATGGTTTCAGTAAAGGTCCTAGCACATTATAAATTGTTGAAAGCTATAATGATGTAATGCTAAAATGAACCTGTGCAAAGGTTAGGGAAAATGACCGGATCATACAAGTACATATTTAAATAACTATAGTTTGTATGTAAATGACTGAACTATTCTATTAAAGTGCTGCATAATATGTGCTTGCTATAAATAACTGTTATTACATAATCGTACATACATCATGCTCTTTATGATTTACTTCTTAGATCTCCAAGCGGCATGGGACAGCAAGATATATATCAACATGGCTGCTTCTCACTACACACTGCAGTAATTTGTGTGGTGGGCCATGATGACAGAAATAGTGCTATCCCTGCCCCACCCACTTTGCAAGAAGATCAGGCAGCTTGCATTAGAGTGCCTACTCATCCATGTGGACGAACCGTAATTTGTGATTCTCCAGAAAATTCTGGGAGAGTAGGCAAGTATGACATACACAGACTTCTTAAGATCGATATGTATCTAGTTCATACTTGCCAACTCTCCATGAACGTCAGGGCATTGTACTAACATCTTGGTTAATATCCTTGACTACCTTCTCTACAAATCTCCCTGGGGCTGGACATGGTGGCATGGTTGGACTGGCCCACAGGTATACAATGGAAATTCCTGGTGGGCCCACCTGCCTATAGGTCCCTCCTCTATAGGTCAGATTCCAGACCGTGCACTCAAATTATGCATTGCTACCGTAGAGAGGTTTGCTGGTCCCAGGTCTGTATGGGGACATGGCATATCTGGCCCCCCTTACAAAAAAATATGTGTATATACATATAAAAGTTTATGTACAGCCCCACTGCATGGGTGAGGGAAGGAAGTGAGGCTATCAGTATCAAACCTGTCTCCAGCAAGTGGTACACTCCTTGGCGCCGCCATCTTCCCATTGATATTCAGGAGGATAGTGCATGTGCACTACAGAGCAAAGTCTGTACCACAGTGCCAGAGTCTTTGATTGCACTGTGTGGCACCATCTTCACGAAGATGTCACTGGGAAGGTTGCACCGTAGAGGAGAGACACGCTTGCCACAGCAAGGTAAGTATACTCGGGTGGTGGGCGTGGTTCCCCACCGGGCCCCTCCAACAAACCCAGGTAATTAGTACCTGCCTTCCCTCTCAGTGGGCCTGTTTGCTAATCTACTAGAGAGTCAATAACTTGGTGTATCAGGGCAAGTGTGGATAATTAGATCGACAGTGTCTAGGTCGACAATGTTTAGGTCGACCACTATAGGTCGATAGTCACTAGGTCGACAGGGTCTGAAGGTCGACAGGGTTTCTAGGTCAACATGTGCTAGGTCGACAGGTCAAAAGGTCGACATGAGTTTTTCATGTTTGTGGGTGGCAACTGACCGTTTTCTGGGAGTGTTTGGAAAAACGCCGGCGTGTCCAAGCGTTTGCAGGGAGGGTTCCTGACGTCAATTCCGGTCCTGGACAGGCTGATGTGATTGCAGCTGCTGAGTAAGTCCTGGGCTGCGCAGAAACTGCACAAAATCTGTTTTTACTGCTCTGCTACACATGCGAACGCACACTTGCACAGCTAAAATACACTACCACCGTAGGCGGCAACTATCTGATCGCAGGGCTTTAAAAAATCGCTGCCCAGCGATCAGGTCTGAATTACCCCCATAGGCATGTATAACATGGTTATATTAACAGCTTCAGCAAGCACTGACACATTCCTATTCCACGGCAGTGTTTGAAATGTACATTCAGAAATATGTTGCAGTACTGAGAAACCCTGATCCTGTTCCACTACATACTGTACACTGTGTCTGTCAGCTGCAGGACATTTACTGTGTCTGTGTTGACAGAAGAATCAAGCAAACAAGAGAGAGAAGTCCAACTGCAGTAGAAAAGCAGAGTGAAAAGCAGACAAAATGTAGCTTAGAACCTTAACATACTGTATATAAAATAAATGGATGTTTAATAATAATTTAGATGTTTACTGTATATACAGTATATAAAGTATATAGAAAAGCAGCGACACTGGCATTCGTAGGGTAAATATCCAGCTACTTTTGCTGTTTGCTCTCCAACAAGGTTAAGGTCAAAGCTATAACCTGTCAAAGAAGTATAGAGTGTATGGCGGCACTCCGGATGTGAAATAAATTTCAGGATAGCATTCTTAGTACACACCATACACACACACACAGATATATTTATAGATGTATAGATAGATAGATAGATAGATAGATAGATAGATAGATAGACCTAACCTATGCTAGGTGCAGAATCTTCTACCTCCAGTACTATTACCCACTGCTACCCCCAGTACTAATACCCCGTCACTAGCTACTGCCACCCCCACAGCACTGCCACATCTACCACTCTCACTCTGTCACTAGTCTCTGCTACCCTCAGCACAGCCAGCCCCCAACTCTACCACCTGTACCAGTATCACCCCTTCAATACCTACAGCACTCCACCTCTAACACTCCCCCCCCCCACCCCCCCAAGTGATGCAGGGATTCTGGATAGGCAAGTGGTGACAGCTGCTACAGTATGTCCGGCTGTCGCTGCAGTGTAGGTGTTTGGTCTCCACTTGTTGTTATGAGCGGCAGGTCTCCGCGGTGCCCAGGATCACGCGTACTCCAGTGCTGTGATTTCAAATGAAGCTTACTGCCGAGCACTGACCGGAGGATGACTTCTTTTAGGTTACATACCCGGACTTGAGACTAGTGGTTGGTCTCTCATAGGGGGTCATTCAGAGTTGATCGCTAGTGAAAAATGTTCGCAGCGCACCAATTAAGTGAAAAAGCGGCACTTCTGTGCATGCGTATGCGGCACAGTGCACACGCGCGACGTACTTGCAATGGCCAATGTATTTTTACACAAGGTCTAGCGACGCTCTTCAGTCGCAATGCCAGACGTAGAGTGACTGACAGGAAAGGGGCGTTTCTGGGTGTCAACTGACCGTTTTCAGGGATTGTTTGAAAAAACGCAGGTGTGCCAGGAAAAACGCAGGCGTGGTTGGCCGAACGCAGGGCGTGTTTCTGACGTTAAATACGGAACTGAACAGTCTGAAGTGATCGCAAGCGCTGAGTAGGTCTGGAGCTACTCTGAAACTGCACAATTTTTTTTTGTAGCCGCTCTGAGATCCTTTCGTTTGCAATTCTGCTAAGCTAAAATACACTCCCAGTGGGCGGCGGCTTAGCGTTTGCACGGCTGCTAAAAACTGCTAGCGAGCTATCAACTCGGAATGACCCCCATAGTGCGGTCATGTGATGGGTAGTACTCGAACACATGACTGCTAAGAGCAAATAAACCCATTGGCCAGATGAGCGGTCATGGTTACGGTATATTTAGGAACTAATAGCTTGAACTGCCGCTCTTCCGGCCACGTGACTGCGGAAGTTATGAATCTTACCAGACATGCGTTCCAATTACAGGAAGCGTAAAATTAATTTTAAGTCGCTCCAAGGTACAAAACAGATTTATATTGGTATAATACAATGGGGATGTCAATCACTGAATTAAAGAGCTGAATGATAATTTGTTTTTTAAGTTATGTACATAATTGATTTTGTATCACCTGTGATGTGTGGGCTATCAGCACTGCTATAAGAAGGGCATCAGGGCACTGAACTATCTCAACTTGAAAAAGCTGTGGCAGGCAGTGAAACGCATTGGTGGAGGAGCTGGGCACTGCACTTATACATCAATTGGAAGGACAAGCCAAGAAGTCAGATAAAGGAAATCTTCAACTGTGTTTGGATATATACAAACGGACCTGAGTTTTTAAAGGACCAGCTGGCACTTACAATCGAGCTGTGACAAGGTCTACCATTCCAATTCAAATTGGTAATTATTTCCATCTCGCACAAGCGTTTTCCTGGACTGAGGCTGTGCAACATAGGTGAACTTGGTGCTAAAGTCCCAGCATTTATATAACGAGTTTTAACTATATTTTTCTCTTCAAAATCTTTTTACAAATGCAGTGCTATGTTATGCCCTTGATATCAATTTTTTTAATTGTTTTTATAATATTGCAACAATTGATATTATGTGAATACATTTGTGAATTAATTCTTATACATTCAACTCTTTAGCGCTAATTTGTTTCTTGTTACATTGGTTCTTGGGGACTAACTATCCCGGTTATATTTGGCTGCTTAAGTATAACAGCTCACAATCAGTGCCAGGTTAATTACCTAGTAATTATACCCCTTGCATCCATTCGTCCAGACCCCGTCCCATCAAATCTTGACTTGCACATGTGCATGCAGTCAATGTGCCCAATGGGTCAGGGGAATCTGGGGCTTTGCTTTTCTTTCAGGGACAGCAGGAAACTCCAGAGTGGATAGGGAGTCTCCCGCAGGAGGGTAGGAAACTATTTTCTACTTGCATTACAGAGGGTATAATTATAGTCAGTTACTGCTTGTGAGAAATGAGAAATGCTCTTGGAGCTGGGAGACCAGCGCTGGGGATCCCGGCGGCCAGCATACCGATCCTGGGCGGGGGAGTGAGCGCAACAAAGCCCCTTGCGCTCTCGGTGGCTCGCTGCACTCGCTACAGGTTTTATTCCCACTCTACGGGTGTCGTGGACACCCATGCGTGGGAACAGTCCCTGTCAGTCGGCATGCCGACTCTCAGGCTGGTAAGCGGGCGGGATCACGAGTGCTGGTCATATGACTGGATTCCGTTACATTTACCACACATTTTTTTATTATGTTTATTCAAGTGTTTTAAAAATAATAAATACAATGTTACAGTGACTTTTCTGAATAAAATGAAATATAATTAAAAGAAACTGTTCTGAAAACAGCAATACAATAAATATTTACTTTTCTTATGGACGTAAACGATGTGTAACGCAAACAATATAAAAATGCAGCAGTAATTTTTGGCAGTTGATAAATGCATGCAAATGCAAACACTTCACTCCTTACAAATACCAAGAGTAGTCAAGTAATATAAACTAATCTGACGTAGACAATTGTTAGCTTATCCTTAGTTCAAGCCAATTTTCTAGGACACGGAAAAAACACTCCCTCTTATGGCAATCTCATAAGTGCAACAATATAGGGCAAAAAAGTGTTTTGGGCGCTATTTCAAGAATGAGTGTAAAAAGCAAACCGCTCTATGGCGGTCATTCCGAGTTGTTCGCTAACTGTTTTCGGTCGCAGCGCGGCGATTAGGTCAAAAAGCGGCACTTCTGCTCATGCATAGCGGCGCAATGCGCACGCGAGACGTACTTTCACAAAAGCCAATGCAGTTTCACACAAGGTCTAGCGACGCTTTTCAGTCGCACTCCTGGCCACTGAGTGATTGACAGGAAAGGGGCGTTTCTGGGAGGTAACTGACCGTTTTCAGGGAGTGTGCTGAAAAACGCAGGCGTGTCAGATACAAACGCAGGCGTGCCTGGGAAAACGCGGGCGTGGCTGGCCGACCGCAGGGCGTGTTTGTGACATCAAAACAGGAACTAAATAGTGTGAAGTGATCGCAAGCTAGGAGTAGGTCTGGAGCTACTCAGAAACTGCTCGAAAATATTTTGGTGCCGTTCTGTGATCCTTTCGTTCGCTCTTCTGCTAAGCTTAGATACACTCCCAGAGGGCGGCGGCTTAGCGTTTGCACGGCTGCTAAAAGCAGCTAGCGAGCGAACAACTCGGAATGAGGGCTTATGACTCAAAGAATTAGAACACTTGTTGTTCAATATAGCATACTGAGATGCAGTCAGGATCCCGACAGAATACCGACAGCGGGAGCCCGACGGTCAGAATCCAAAAGACCCGGGATGTAAATACTGGTCTTGGGGTGAGCTTTAGGCACTAGGGGAGGGTTAGAGATAGACTATTGGGGTGGGGGAGGTTAGGGTTAATCTGAGGGGGGTTAGGGTTAGGCTGTGGGAGGGGACAGTTAAAGGTTAGGCTGAGGGATGGGCAGCCATCAGTGGGGGACTGGAGTCTCGGGCCCTTATAGAGAGGGGGGCCACCACTGTCTCCTACAGGAGGACTGATGCGCAGGGAGGCCTAAAACAAGCCTTCCCTGCACATCAGCTCTGTGAATCGTTCCTGCAGGTACACAATGCTTCACCTATATGTAACATCATGATGTATGACATCACATAGGGGTGGAGAAGTGTGGCAGAATCTTTTTTTTTGGTGGGGGGGCCCTGTCTATTTTGCCAGTCTCGGGCCCCACAATTTCTGATGGCAGCCCTGGATGGGGAGGTTAGGTTTAGGCTGCGGGAGGGGTGGGTTAGGGGTACTGTAAAAATACCAAGATCCATCTGGATCCCGCTGTCGATATTCTGGCTGTCGAAATCCTGACAGCAGTGATAAAGTACCCAAACAGTCAAATATATCTCCATCAACAGGATTATTTAGATACATATCAAGAAGAAAAAATATTTTATTATCTTTACATTAGATACTGTAGACAGCAAAGCAAGTGGGGATCTCTTTACAACACTGCAAAAAATGTAGAAGGATCGCCTGTTACACTGAACATAATCTCCATGCAGCACTCAGGAATTGGTTGAAGTTATTAATTGAAAAGGGGGAAGTTTTTTGCCCTTTAAGTTTCAAAATAACTAGTGGATGAATAGTCAGGGGACTAAAGGATGTGAGAGGTAATTGCCAATATTTGCAGAACTGGAATTGATTGGTTTAAAAACGACCATGAAGCAGAAGAAAAATGAGCCTGAGATATAGTGGCTGAGGGCGGGGCGTGCGCAGCACATTTGATTAGGGGGTGCACCGTCGGAGGGGTGTGTCTAGCACCATCTATTGATGGTCAATGCATATAAAATGTCCACCTTTGTACCAATCCTAATAAAGCAGATACATTGTCAGATGTTGTGGTGTGCACCAAACAAACACCCCTGATGGCACTCACTGCAATTACACTGCTCCTCCTCTGCCTGGTCTGGCTCCCCCTGTCTTTCCCCTGCAAACTGCAGCAGCTTACTTACAAGTCAGTCACTAACTGACACTGACAGTCGCAGACTAGTACTGCTGCTGCCAGCCGTCTGCCAGTATTGAATTTGTCTTCCTAAGAGGAACGCTGGCTGCATGCTGCTCCTCATCAGTGGCTGGTGTTGGCATAGCATAGAATGAAAGAGGTGTGTATGTGGCGGGTGTGACGGGTGGGCATGCAAGCAGCATGATGTCATCACGTCACATCACACTGTTTTTGTACATTGAGGTGGAGCCGGGAGTTTGAAAGCCGGTGGTAGTGGTACCCTTGATTAACCCAGGCGTCCGGTCAGTAATGCAGTCCTGACAGGGTGCAGCGCAGAGGGGACAGTAATCAGCCTGCTCGGCGATTGCTGCCTCAGGCATGTGAGATCAGGGTGCCAGACATTAGGGGGTGCCTGTGCGCACCAGGCACCCCCCCTGCGCACACCTATAGCTGAGGCCAAGTTGGGTGCATGCCAGTTTGTGCAGCGTAAACTCTACTGTTAAACATATGGACAGCCTTCCCCTTCCCATACAAAGTAGGAGGCATATTTTATTTTAAAAAATACACTGCACACTCACTGTAATCTTGTTTTAAATCACAGTTGCATTAGTTTAACTGTATTAATATGAATAGACATGTTTTACATACTTTAAACCAATCAGACACAGCCATCAGGGAAGCGGTTATTTGTCAACAATCAATGCAGATGTGTCATCATACACCTATCCTTTCTGCGCCATTAGCATTTTATTTGCATTGTAGCCACATACAAAGTCACTTACAGTGTCCTAGGCACTTACAATTAGTACTTTAAGTTGCAAATTGGTATAAAGCCAACAACAATTAAGCACAACAATGCATGGTTTCGCATTGTTCCTATGTCTTTGCCTTATACCCAGGTTATCTTGAGCAGTAAAAGTAGTTGCGTACAATGCCAGCGCTTGTGCCCAGGGTACCTGTGCATTGTCATTTTGTCACATTAGTTATGTGAAAATGTTGCATATATAGTGAAAAAGTGTGTGATGGGACACATGGTGCAGCTTAGTCACAAAGTTCTTGGTGCACCAAATAGCGCTACAGTACTGGGACCAATTTGAGGATACAGTAGGTATACATACGTCCCAACTGTCCTTATTTTCGTGAGATATTCCCGTTTTTTGGGACTGTCATGCTGTCCCACCCACAGGCTCCAGTGTCCTGCGGTGGGGGGGCAGTTGGGAGGCTCCTGTCACTCGCTGACCTACTTAGCAGGGCAGCGGTGAATAGATGTAAGCCGCACCAGTGTGTCCTGGGCTTCCTTCTAAGGATGTTGGGAGGTACAGGTATATGACAGAGACTATGTGGACAGGAACATGCTGCATCGGCCATCATCATCACCATCAGTTCACAGGCACATCTACCATGCTTTCTCAGTCATCTTGGCCGCAATTCGCATCAACACAATCAGAGCACGTCCTTCTTGTACAGTACCTTAGCAACCTCTACATGCTGCCCCCTTGTTATAAGGAGTTTCATGTACAATTTGCGGGTAAAAAAGACATGCATTGTGGAAAAATATGTATGTATACTTAAAAAAGAAAGAGCAAATTGCGGCATTTACATCCAGCTCTGAATTAGGGCCCTAAGTATTTTGCCTCCAGAATGATTTGGACATGTCCTTGGTGATCATAACCTACACTTTGCCTTCTGCACCACCCAGGTGCTCATTATATGGACAGGTGAATTACTATGTACATTCCCACCATTATAAGAGTTTGATTTGTTGCTATGGGAATATTCTCTACTTGTCCACTTCTCCACTCTTTAGTAAACATGTGCATGGACCCCTGTGTTTTAGTTTTTGTTTAATTTTGGCAAAACCACCCTCAAGTGTTTTGCTTCAGTTTTGGTTTTGGATTCCTTTAATATTGATAAAAACAGCTTAAACATGTAATTTGGACCTGTTGTTGGTCCTACAGTATTATTATTATTATTATTATTATTATTATTAGCATTTATTTCAAAGTGTGAAATGGCACCTTAAATTATGAGGGAGGTATACATGCCATCAAAAACATGCAAGATTTGGTTTTTAGAACCAAGATCCAAACACAAAGTGACCTGAGCCGAGACTCGATTCAACTTGAAGCCTCAAAAGTTTGCATGTGTTTGGTTTTCAAAACTGAACCTCTCATCTACTCTGTGGAAGTTTTTTTACACTTCCCCAAATAGCTCCACATGTAATACAGACATCCCTAATATCCGCTTACTCTCATTAATAATGTAAAACATAAATGAGACTGAACCGTGCAGTATATTAGAAAAAATGAAAAAGCTGAAATGGAGGAGGAGTCATAAAATTGTAATGGGATTAGTAGGATGAGTGGTTTTTCTCTTTGAACCACAGGCATTTCTAGCAAGAACCGCAACAAGTACAGTGAATCTGACAGGAGCTATTACAAAAACTGGAATGAAGGAGCATTGTGGTTTTTTTTATTATACAAATAACAGATTCATAGGCATCTATACTGTAGATATGTATTGTGCATCCATCATATTTTCTGGTTAGTAAATTACCATTCTAAAATACATACAGTAGAGTGCTTTGTGTAGTATGTGTTGAGTGATGCTATAGGAACAAGGGTACTATAGGCTGATAGAGCATGCTGGACCCCCGTTGTGATGAAAACATGGGTCGGGAGTGCTAGCCACGCCCTGTCCATTGAGACCACGCCCCATCCCATGAAGCCACGCCCCTTTGTGCCCACCGCACCTGGTGTCGGGCCTAATTCAGACCTTATCACACCTTTGTGAATTTGCAGAGGTTTGTGATCGGATAGTCGCCACCCTGCCAGAGTGAAAATCCTCCCATGCATGTCTGCGTGAAAAGCTCTGAAAACACCGGTCAGCTGCAAATCCGTTCACAACTCACAGTCTGTGCATAGCCCAGGACTTATTCCTACAGTGTGAAAAAAATAGGCTGATCGGGCCGGAGCTGTCGTCACACACTCTCCCTGAAAACGCTTGGGAACGCCTGTGTTTTTCCTGACACTCCCAGAAAACGAACAGGTACCACCCCAAACGCCCACTTCCTGTCAATCAATCTGCAAACACCTATAGATCAAAAAAGACGTGCATTACGATCCGTACGCATGCGCAGTCGTTCAATAATCGACCGCATTGAGATTTCTCTCAACAGCAATCAGGTCTGAATTAAGCCTGTCAAGTGACACCTCTGCTTGTACTTGCAGTTTGCTAAAATACAGTATGGAACCTTTGTGGTAACAGAACACTATTTTCGTAGGTTAAACCAAGCTTATGTACTGTATGAAAGTAGTTTCCCTTCCTTGCTCTAATGATTTTTCAGCACAAAAGCCACCTGCTAATCAGTTTCCATTGTCAAATCACACAATAGATTATACTTGTCTTTTGGCTAATGCCATAAAGTAAATTTTCCGTTACGTCCTATTACTCTTCACATAGCATTTAAAGTGCATTCATGTGTATTATCACATAGATTAACCAATTTGCTTCCAGAACTATGTAAAATGCATCTACATTAAATTATTACATAACATGTTAGTTACACGTCACATTATTATGACCACCAGCTAATAGCCAGAGTAACCATGTGTGCAGCACGGACAGCAGCTAGATGGGCTGAACTGTCATTTTAGACACACGTCTGGTAGGGGATCAGTATGAAATCCCGGCGGTCAGAATACCGGCGAGCGCATCGTGTCCCCTCGTGGGCTCGCTGCGCTCGCCATGCTTCAGGTCCGGTGGATTCCCCTCCGGGTGGTAACCAGCCGGCGGTCAGGACTCCGACCACCGGTATTTCAGCTGGTGTCGGGATTCCATGGTCGGTATCCTGACCACCGGGATACCGACAGGCGGTCAATTTGTCTGGTAGCCCCAGGTTCATTTTGACAGTAAGCTGCTCTACTGTATCGTCAGTCGGCCCTCACACACCTTCGTAGCCGACGTTCACCTTTCACATCAATGGCACGTGGTGCTCCGCAGTTTCCACACCAGTTATTCACAATGGTGCCATTTGTCCAGTCACAATACACCTTCACCACAGCAACATGCGAACAGGTCACAAACTGCGCTGTTTCAGAAATACTGTCACCCTTGGTCCAAAAGCCGATAATCATCCCTTTTGCAACTCAGATAAATCACCTCTTTTACCCATGACAGCAATGAGTGATACGCGCAGATGGCCTATCACACACCTTATATACCCACCAAGCCAGCGCACGACACGTGATGTACTTCATGGGCTACGCGCTGCCAACGTCGAATGTAGGAAGTGGTTATAATAATATGACTTGACTGTGTATATCATACTAGCTTTTTACTTATGCACATATTTACTTGCATTCTTTAAAAAAAAAAAAAAGCCATACAATAAAGTGTGCATTTTTAAAATGGAGTAACCAAACACCATGTAATCTAGTTGTGTTAAACTAGTGATTATGGCCCAAACTTATCAAGTCTTGGAGAGTAATAAATTGAACAGTGATAAAGTACCAACCAATCAGCTACTAACTGTTATTTTTCAAACACAGCCTGTAACATGACAGGAGCTGGTTGGCTGGCACTTTATCACTGTGAAATTTATCACTCTCCAAGGCTTGGTAAATCTGGGCCTACAGTATGTTTGATATGTGCTGAATAACAAGCACATGCATTTACGGTCATGTGGCTCAAGGTGCATACTGACCCCAGTGTGCTGCTTCAGGTCAATGCAGTCAATGGAGCATGTGGCATCATAAAAACACACCATAATGCAAACCTTCCCAACTGCAAGGGTTAATGCTAAGGGAATCTGTTCAGGATACTGGCATTCGGGATTCCGGCAGTCGGAATACAGATGCCGGAATCCCGACACTGCTCGTACACTGCCTGACATGGATTTAAATGCCGGCGCCGGGATCCTGAGCGCAGAGCTATCTTAACAGCAGTGTAGGCCCCTGGGCACAGCAACGCACTGGGCCCCCTACCCATCCTCCGGCAGCTTTGATGTCCTGCGGGTGGTAGGGGTTGTTCTATCTTCTACTCAGCATGTAGGACCTGGAGCAGTAATTTCTGCTAATTACTCCTTTACTGCAAAGATGTGGAGGGAGGGAGGGAGAACACTTAACTGTAGAAGGGGACATTGGGCTGAATGAAGGGGCCCTGGTACATGACTTCCAGGGAGGTAAGGGGTGTTTAATACGGAGGGGAGGGGAGGATAGTGGAGTGGGCTTATTCATCATTTTCTGGTGGGAGGGCAGCTTGCTTGACTGCAGATATCTCAAGTTCCTGAAACTAAATTTCTTAGCTTTGAATGGGATAAAAAACTAGAGAGTCCCACCTTTCAGGAGGTACTGGGGAGTTGGGAACAGAGTTTAGGAGCCAGAGCAATGTACCAACGAAAATATAAAACTGCATATTAGGCGTGTAGAGCTGGAGCAGGGACCAGCTGCTTGAAGGCTGATATATCTGGTTCTGGGCATAGTAGAGACAAGCTGCCAGTGTCCACCAAATAGGGAAAGTGCCAGCCTTTGGAGTATACACTCAGAAAAACTCTAAGTCAGACAGAACCTGAGATATCTGGCTGGTAATAGCAATTAACAGGCTTGGATGGGGACCACTGCTTTGAAGTTGGATATCTCTGGTTCCCCAGGGCCGATTTTCAAAAATTTGGTACCCCTGGAAAGAGGAGATCCTCAGCTATCAGTCTAGGGACTTTAGAATACTGGGGCCCTCAGGCAAGTGCCCACTGAACCCATACAAAAAAACGGCCCTGCCCGAGCACCAGAGTCCCAATCAAGCTCTACCAGGAGTCCTCAGTGGTAAGCAATGGGGGTATGTTAGGTTTAGGCTGCGGGGAAGGGAGAGTTAGGGTAAGGCTGTGGGGAAGGAAGGGTTAGGCTTTTGGGAGGGGGGTTAGGGTTAGGCTGCGGGGAGGGGCAGTTAGGTTTCTGCACTACTGGGGTGGGTTAGGTTTAGGCTGCGGTGGGGGAGTAGGTTAGGGTTAGGCTGCGGGTTAGGTGGGTAAGGGAGGATGGTAAATATACTTACCCAACCCCTATAGGGATTCTCTGCGTTGGGATACCGATGTAAGTCATATGACCGCCGGCATCTCATCCCATATGTATCCCTTTAGTATGGGTTATTGAAATCTTTACCCTACTTGGGCAGTACAAAAAAACTCTCCTAGAGCACGCATTTACACCATGGGAATGAGACCTGACATAGATTCACCCAGGGCCGATGCTACTATAAGGAGTAACATACATGTATATATACCATTAATCAAGAATCCCTCCCAATAATTAGTATTTCTTATCACCGTTTAGCTCAGAATTAAGAATTTATGTATCACCCGAATGTACAAAAAAACACATGCAGGGTGAAGAGATCCAACAGTTGCCCATCTATGTGATTTGTAAGAAGTGAAGTGACCTCAAATGCAATCACTTTGCGTCTGTGTTCAGACTTGGCCACGCTACTGCACATGCGTGGTAAGACACTGCACATGCTTATGGAGATTATCGGGGACGGGTCCTAGAAGATTTCTCTCCCAAAAATAATGCAAAATGTAGCGCATAGGTTACAATGATTAATGCCATCAAAAAATAATACCATCAATTGGGGCTTGGTAAATTTAACTCCGTAGCAGCCCTTTTAGGAATGAAAACAAAGGTACCGCAGCAGACATCTCTGATCTATACAGCAGTCCACCATTCTTAAATCCTTTGGCTCCGGAACCTGTCTCCTAGATCCTGCATTCCACTTTAGTCTGGTTCCCTTCCTCAAGGTAGAGGTCCCAAAACACGTAGTCAGCAGGTGACAGGAGTGCTATCCTTTCTGTGCAGGTGGAAGCTGAACCAGACTAAAGTGGAAAGCAGGACCTAGGCACTGCCAAGGCACTGGACCAAGGACTTGAGGAAGGGAGAGGTCCCGAAATGTGTTGGTAACAGGTGACAGGGGTGCTATCCTATCTGTTCAGGTGAAAGGTAAACCAGATTAAAGTGGAATACAGGACCTAGGAGACAGGTTCCGGAGCCAAGCTCTCCATATGTACCATAAGGCCCAACTTTCACAGAAATCTGGTAAACCTCCACTTTGCCTATTGCCATCTTTTTACTATTGACAAACTACTCTTAATCAGTGATGGATTGTCTTATTTTAAAATGTTAAATTACACCAGCGTTTTACCATTTATGTGTTGTTTTGCATAAAAATCTGTGGAAAATAAATTTTCTGGAACATACTACACTATACTGTGTTTTTCCCATATATCCCTTTCATATGGAGCCATCCAATGATGTCTTGAAGCATTTCAAGGAGAAGTATTGAGGAAAGTACTGCTTGCTTTCTTTTCTGTAAAGACTAGCACAGAGCTAGTCTGCTCTACCTTTCTTTTATATTTGTGTTCTATTCTGGTATTGTGGAATACCACTGGTCAGAAAGTTGCTGCTATTTCAACAATCTTCAATTATTGTGTGCGCCCGGTGACTCTTTTAACTCTTAAATGTCCATTGTTGGAAACTAATCTCATATGCTAGCTGTAAGCACTTTCTAAATTCTCTTCACTTTCTTCAGTGCTAGTCTGTCTACTGTACATCAGTTTGGTCAGTATACAGATATGGATGATTTCCCTGGTGTAAAGTGTCTTGCATCAATGTTACATTTGACTGGAAGCATAATGTTACTGGAAAGACAATACAAACATGCATTACAAATTTTCGATAAAGATTTGTCACTGTAAGTAGCTTATTAACAGGTTTCTCTATTATATAAATAAACACAATGTTTAAAAAGGGAAAAAGCAGTGTATTTAACTGAAGCAGTGTATTATCCCTCTTAAGTAAGAGTGGGGACAGGCCTCTTATACAGTAGCTTTAGCTGTTACAGATGTGCGACATGGTTCAGTGGCTTAGACAAGCATGAGCTGGTAACAAGCACAGCCATATTGAATATGGAAAATAATGTGAGCTAGATACAGATTCTGCAGATTAATGTTAATGAAAGTGACAAGTGTCTAGCTGGAAGGGGAGGGCTTGTGCTCTTCTATTGCAACTGTATCCACTACAAATGATCGGTATGTGGAGTTGTGATACCACCTGTCTGATCTTCTAAAGATCTTGATTAATAGAGTAGAAGCTTTTTTATTATTATTTATTTTAATGAAATTAAGTTGATGCCTCTAAAAGTCCCTTTCATAAATATTGACATAATAAAGAAAACAACACAATGTGCTGGAACAGATTAAACAATCATCCCTACACTTTAAACAGCAAGATATTTGTTTATAGTTAACCCCTTCCAACTGCCAGGTGAATGAATACATAAATATACACAGCATGCATAAATGTATCAGCAAGTAAATATTGCCTGGTGCAGACATAGCCTAACACTGGCTTACATCACACTGTTCTAAAACTCTAAACTATGCAGTGGCTTTACAGTCCATATACTACAAAATGCAAAACATAAACACAATGAGTCAATAGAATTGAAAGAAATTACAGAACCTCAGGTCCATAGTATATAGTATGAATAAGTACAGTAATACAAATTACACACTGTCCAATGCACATGCCTAGGTTGCATCCATTATTTTGCATTTAACATGTTTTATATGTGTGTGTGTGTGTGTGTGTGTGTGTGTGTGTGTGAGAGAGAGAGAGAGAGAGAGAGATATACATCTATCTATCTATCTATCTATCTATCTATCTATCTATCTATCTATCTATCTATCTATCTATCTATCTATCAGCACAGTAATAATAGAAATGTAAAGCTTACCTGGCCAAGCAATTTATAGCCATGTTCAAGTGCTAATAACTCTGCTTCTTCGGGACCGCCCGGAATCTCTACTGCCCATTCATTCACATATCGCCTTTCTATGCCAGTCACAAATACTAGGCAGCATGAGTAGAAGACAGATACTAGAGCAATGTATTTGTAAGGCCAGCGTCCTCCTTCCATTTCAACACGTTATCTGTATAATATTAGCAGTGTTCAAACTATATATTTGTGCTAGAAATAAAATGTGTATTTTTTAAAAAATAAATAAATAAAATAAAGCCTTATGCTTTTGTCTCGTTTCTCTGTGAGCAGATCTCTGGAGCAGCTCTTCTGGTGGAGAGGATGGCTGGAATATAATAAAAAAAAACTCCACTGAACCGTTCTCCACAGTCAATGGAAATGAGTATTTACACGTCAAAACTACGTCAAGCAGACTTGCAGCGTCTTAAATCTATACGGTGTTCCCATGGGAGAAGAGGAGCTAAAATAGGAAGCAGGGATTCACGTAGCTCCACTACCCACAGAGAGAACAGCTCGTGTAATTAGACAAGGAGACGCCCACAGTGAGGGAGAGAAAAGGCAATATCATGCTCAGACAACAAGGCAGAGAGATCAGCTGCCTGCACTGCTGAGTGTCAATAGCACGCTACACTGGCACAGCAAACAGTGTTTCTCTACAAGTGTCTATACTAGCTTCCCTTACAGATGCATTAGCATATTACTATAATGCATTCTGCATTTAAGATGTAGTATGTTAGTATGCATCATGCCAAGAAGACCCATGTACATACAAGTATGAATTTCCACAGGTGTCTATTCTCTGTAAGTGAAGCAGTAATAAGTTAATAACCTATTAATGTACTGTAACGATGCATTTTCATTCTAACAACTGCAAGAGCTGAACAGTCCCATATATATATATATATATATATATATATATATATATATATATATATATGAACAAAACACGAAGCTTCCCTGGTAACCGATGGTCGTAATGTGCTTCTGCTATGCGTCGTGTAGCTGTGGGGAAGGGTGACTCATTTCAGCACCACAGCTCCGGACAGCAGCTGCTGAACGTTGCTGTATGTAGACCTGGCAATAAGTCATGATGGGGGCGATGCATTTGCAGTGCTTCGCTGACTGGATCGCTGCAGAGTGCAGACACATACGATAAGGAGGGATTTCACGTAGGAGAAACCAAGAAAGTGTGTGGGCACTACTTGACATTATAAAGGAAGAGACAAGCTGGAAAGCAAATAAAATTGGTCATTAGTGCATCTAAGTGCAGATTCTGAAGGACAATCCTTTTTAGTCCTGGAGTATGGGGGAGGCTACACACTTTCAAAATAATTTCTGGAGCATATTTGGTAGGGTAAAAGAAATATATTAGTGTTTGTTCTATGTAAAAGATCACTGACCATTAACTAAAAACATAAACGACTTCAGTTATAAACTTGTTTAAATAAAAATTGTCTCTTCTGACTTAAATAAATTCAATCCATGTTTGATTGTATCATCAATTGTGGCAATTTCTCATGCTTTTTTTTATTATTATAAAGATAGTGCTTATTATGGTTCTAAAAATTGTATTTATATTTTATTTAATTTTTTATTTAAAAAAAAGCTGTTTTACTGTGCAATGAGCCAAGCAGTAGACCAAAATGAGTTGCCACATTATTATTATACATTCATTAGTGGCTAAACAAGGTAAAGCTTATAATAAGATTTTACTCACCGGTAAATCTATTTCTCGTAGTCCGTAGTGGATGCTGGGGACTCCGTAAGGACCATGGGGAATAGCGGCTCCGCAGGAGACTGGGCACAGCTAAGAAAGATTTAGGACTACCTGGTGTGCACTGGCTCCTCCCACTATGACCCTCCTCCAGACCTCAGTTAGGATACTGTGCCCGGAAGAGCTGACACAATAAGGAAGGATTTTGAATCCCGGGTAAGACTCATACCAGCCACACCAATCACACCGTATAACTCGTGATATGATACCCAGTTAACAGTATGAACATAACAGAGCCTCTCAACAGATGGCTCAACAATAACCCTTTTAGTTAACGATAACTATATACAAGTATTGCAGACAGTCCGCACTTGGGATGGGCGCCCAGCATCCACTACAGACTACGAGAAATAGATTTACCGGTGAGTAAAATCTTATTTTCTCTGACGTCCTAGTGGATGCTGGGGACTCCGTAAGGACCATGGGGATTGTACCAAAGCTCCCAAACGGGCGGGAGAGTGCGGATGACTCTGCAGCACCGAATGAGAGAACTCAAGGTCCTCCTCAGCCAGGGTATCAAACCTGTAGAACTTTGCAAACGTGTTTGCCCCTGACTAAGTAGCAGCTCGGCAAAGTTGTAAAGCCGAGACCCCTCGGGCAGCCGCCCAAGAAGAGCCCACTTTCCTCGTGGAATGGGCTTTTACAGATTTAGGGTGCGGCAGTTCAGCCGCAGAATGTGCAAGTTGAATCGTGCTAAAGATCCAGCGAGCAATAGTCTGCTTAGAAGCAGGAGCACCCAGCTTGTTGGGTGCATACAGGATAAATAGCGAGTCAGTCTTCCTGACTCCAGCTGTCCTGGAAACATATACTTTTCAGGGCCCTGACTACGTCCAGTAACTTGGAATCCTCCAAGTCCCAAGTAGCCGCAGGCACCACAATAGGTTGGTTCACATGAAAAACTGATACCACCTTAGGAAGGAATTGGGAACGAGTCCTCAATTTCGCCTTTCCCATATAAAATACAGATAAGGGTTTTTGTCAATTCTGATACACGCCTGGCCGACGCCAAGGCCCACAGAATGACCACTTTCCACGTGAGGTATTATAGCTCCACGGATTTGATTTAAGTGGCTCAACCCAATGCGACTTCAGGAAATTCAACACCACGTTGAGATCCCACGGTGCCACTGGAGGCACAAACGGGGGCTGACTATGCAGCACTCCCTTAACAAAAGTCTGAACTTCAGGCAATGAAGCCAGTTCCATTTTGGAAGAAAATCGATAGAGCCGAAATCTGGACCTTAATGGAACCCAATTGTAGGCCCATAGTCACCTCTGACTGTAGGAAGTGCAGAAATCGACGTAGCTGAAATTTCTCCTTTGGGGCCTTCCTGGCCTCACCGTACGCAACATATTTCCGCCATATGCGGTGATAATGGTTAGCGTTCACTTCTTTCCTAGCTTTAAATAGCGTAGGGATAACTTCCTCCGGAATTCCCTTTTCCTTCAGGATCCGGCGTTCAACCGCCATGCCGTCCAACGCAGCCGCGGTACGTCTTGGAACAGACAGGCCCCCTGCTGCAGCAGGTCCCGTCTGAGCGGCTGAGGCCATGGGTCCTCTGAGATCATTTCTTGGAGTTCTGGTTACCAAGCTCTTCTTGGCCCACCCGGAACAATGAGTATAGTTCTTACTCCTCTCCTTCTTATTATTCTCATTACCCTGGGTAAGAGAGGCAGAGAAGGGAACACATACACCGACTGGTACACCCACGGTGTTACCAGAGCATCCACAGCTATCGCCTGAGGGTCCTTGACCTGGCGCAATATCTTTGTAACTTTTAGTTGAGGTGGGACGCCATTATGTCCACCTGTGGCCTTTCCTAATGGTGTACAATCATTTGGAAGACTTCTGGATGAAGTCCCCACTCTCCCGGGTGGAGGTCGTGTCTTCTGAGAAAATCTGCTTCTCAGTTGTCCACTCCGGGAATGAACACTGCTGACAGTGCTATCACATGATTTTCCGCCCATCGGAGAATCCTTGTGGCTTCTGCCATCGCCATCCTGCTTCTTGTGCCGCCCTGTCGGTTTACATGAGCGACCGCCGTGATGTTGTCTGACTGGATCAGCACTGGCCGGTGTTGAAGCAGGGGTCTAGCCTGACTTAGGGCATTGTAAATGGCCCTTAGTTCCAGAATACTTATGTGTAGGGAAGTCTCCATGGTCACCAGGACCCAGTCCTGTATGCCGAATCTGCGGCCCCCTAGAAGATGAGCACTCTGCAGCCACCACTACAGCGACACCCTGGCCCTTGGAGACAGGGTTATCCGCCGATGCATCTGAAGATGCGACCCGGACCACATGTCCAACAGATCCCACTGGAAAATCCTTGCATGGGACCTGGCGAATTGAATTTCTTCGTAAGAAGTTACCATCCTTCCCAGGGCTCGCGTGCATTGATGCACCGACACCTGTATACGTATTAGGAGGTCTCTGTCTAGAGACGACAACTCCTTGGACTTCTCCTCCGGGAGAAACCCTTTTTATCCTGTTCTGTGTCCAGAACCATACTCAGGAACAGTAGACGCGTCGTAGGAACCAGCTGCGACTTTGGAATATTCAGAATCCAGCCGTGCTGTTGTAGCACTTCCCGAGATAGTGCTACTCCGCCGAACAACTGCTCCCTGGACCTCGCCTTTATAAGGAGATCGTCCAAGTACGGGATAATTATTTCGGCCATTACCTTGGTAAATACCTCGGTGCCGGGGACAGACCAACGGCAACGTCTGGAATTGGTAATGACAATCCTGTACCACAATTTTGAGGTACTCCTGGTGAAGAGGGTAAATAGGGACATGCAGGTAAGCATCCTTGATGTCCAGTGATACCATGAAATTCTCCAGGCTTGCAATAATCGCCCTGAGCGATTCCATTTCGAACTTGAACCTTCGTATATAAGTGTTCAAGGCTTTCAATTTTAGAATGGGTCTCACCGAACCGTCTGGTTTCGGTACCACAACATTTTGGAATAGTAACCCCGGCCTTGTTGAAGGAGGGGTACCTTGATTTCACCTGCTGGAAGTGCAGCTTGTGAATTGCCGCCAGTACTACCTTTCTCCGAGGGCAGCAGGCAAGGCTGAGGTGAGGTAATGGCGAGGGGGAGTCGCCTAGAACTCCAGCCTGTATCCCTGTGATACTATTTGCAGAACCTAGGGATCCACCTGTGGGCAAACCAACTGGTCCCTGAAGTTCCCGAGACGCGCCCCTACCGCACCTGTCTCCACCTGTGGAGCCCCAACGTCAAGCGGTGGACTCAGAGGGAGCGGGGGAAGATTTTTGATCCTGGGAACTGGCTGCTGGTGCACCTGTCTCCACCTGTGGAGCCCCAACGTCAAGCGGTGGACTCAGAGGGAGCGGGGGAAGATTTTTGATCCTGGGAACTGGCTGCTGGTGCAGCCTTTTCCTTCTTCCCTTGTCTCTGTGCAGAAAGGAAGCGCCTTTGACCCGCTTGCTTTTCTGAAGCCGAAAGGACTGTACCTGAAAATACGGTGCTTTCTTAGGCTGTGAGGAAACCTGAGGTAAAAAATTTTTCTTCCCAGCTGTTGCTGTGGATACGAGGTCCCAGAGACCATCCCCAAACAATTCCTCACCCTTATAAGGCAGAATCTCCATGTGCCTTTTATAGGCAGCATCACCTGTCCACTGCCGGGTTTCTAAAACCCTCCTGGCAGAATGGACATTGCATTAATTCTGGATGCCAGCCGGAAAATATCCCTCTGTGCATCCTTTATATATAAGACGACGTCTTTAATATGCTCTATGTTAGCAAACTATTATCCCTGTCTTAGAGTATTAATATTATCTGACAGGGTATCAGACCACGCTGCAGCAGCACTATTTATGCTGAGGCAATTGCAGGTCTCAGTATATAACCTGAGTGTGTATATACAGACTTCAGGATAGCCTCCTGCTTTTTATCAGCAGGCTCCTTCAAGGTGGCCGTATCCTAAGACGGCAGTGCCACCTTTTTTGACAAACGTGTGAGCGCCTTATCCACCCTAAGGGATATCTCCCAACGTGACCTATCCTCTGGCGGGAAAGGGTACGCCATCAGTAACTTTTTAGAAATTACCAGTTTCTTATTGGGGGAACCCACACTACTTTACACACTTCATTCATTCATCTGATGGGGGAACAAAACACTGGCTGCTTTTTCTCCCCAAAAATAAAACCCCTTTTATGTGGTACTTGGGTTCATGTCAGAAATGCGTAACACATTTTTCATTGCCGAGATCATGTAACGGATGTTCCTAGTGAATTGTGTATATGTCTCAACCTCGTCGACACTGGAGTCAGACTCCGTGTCGACATCTGTGTCTGCCATCTGAGGTAACGGGCGCTTTTTTGAGCCCCTGATGGCCTTTGAGACGCCTGGGCAGGCGCGGGCTGAGAAGCCGGCTGTACCACAGCTGTTTTATGTCATCCAGCCTTGTAAGGAGTTGACATTGTCGGTTAATACCTTCCACCTATCCATCCACTCTGGTGTCGGCCCCACAGGGGACGACATCCCATTTATCGGCCTCTGCTCCACCTCCACGTAACCTTCCTCATCCCACATGTCGACACAGCCGTACCGACACACAGCACACACACAGGGAATGCTCTGACTGAGGACAGGACCCCACAAAGTCCTTTGGGGAGACAGAGAGAGAGTATGCCAGCACACACCAGAGCGCTATATAATGCAGGGATTAACACTATAATTGAGTGATTTTTCCCCCAATAGCTGATTGTATAAACAATATTGCGCCTAAATTTAGTGCCCCCCCTCTCTTTTTAACCCTTTTAGCCTGAAAACTACAGGGGAGAGCCTAGGGAGCTGTCTTCCAGCTGCACTGTGAAGAGAAAATGGCGCCAGTGTGCTGAGGGAGATAGCTCCGCCCCTTTTTTGCAGACTTTTCTCCCACTTTTTTATGGATTCTGGCAGGGGTATTTATCACATATATAGCCTCTGGGGCTATATATTGTGATATATTTGCCAGCCAAGGTGTTTTTATTGCTGCTCAGGGCGCCCCCCCCCTAGCGCCCTGCACCCTCAGTGACCGGAGTGTGAAGTGTGTATGAGGAGCAATGGCGCACAGCTGCAGTGCTGTGCGCTACCTTGGTGAAGACTGATGTCTTCTGCCGCCGATTTTCCGGACTCTTCTTGATTCTGGTTCTGTAAGGGGGCCGGCGGCGCGGCTCTGGGACCGAACATCAATGGCCGGTTCTATGCGGTCGATCCCTCTGGAGCTAATGGTGTCCAGTAGCCTAAGAAGCCCAAGCTACCACCAGTTAGGTAGGTTCGCTTCTTCTCCCCTTAGTCCCTCGCTGCAGTGAGTCTGTTGCCAGCAGATCTCACTGTAAAATAAAAAAACTAAAATATACTTTCTCTCTAGGAGCTCAGGAGAGCCCCTAGTGTGCATCCAGCTCAGCCGGGCACAGGATTCTAACTGAGGTCTGGAGGAGGGTCATAGTGGGAGGAGCCAGTGCACACCAGGTAGTCCTAAATCTTTCTTAGCTGTGCCCAGTCTCCTGCGGAGCCGCTATTCCCCATGGTCCTTACGGAGTCCCCAGCATCCAGTAGGACGTCAGAGAAATTACATTGTCTCACTCACATATTTATCACATTACCAGCTTCCATGCTTAATCAGCACATACATACAAACATCCACTAGTAGATAAGTATATATGTCAGTGATAATGTAAGCGAATATCCACAATCCTTATATTATTAAACATCAACTGATGCTAACTGTTGACAAGAAATATTTGAAAAGAGATGTAGCAGTT
Source organism: Pseudophryne corroboree (assembly GCF_028390025.1). Classification (NCBI taxonomy): domain Eukaryota; kingdom Metazoa; phylum Chordata; class Amphibia; order Anura; family Myobatrachidae; genus Pseudophryne; species Pseudophryne corroboree. The sequence goes on from NC_086444.1 coordinate 207,908,820, forward strand.
ATAATTGTAAAAGCCTGGAGTGTAAAGTCAGAAAACCAGATGGATCAGTAACAGGGGTCAAGTTGAGTTGGGCATAACAGGTGCTTTAAATTTTTCTCTTGCACATGTGTACAATGCTACAAAGCATTACTTACATACAGCATGCGGCCATATGACCTATGTCCTATGACCTATATGTATCTGTAGCCACATAACTGTGTGGAAGTCTTGGTGCAAAAGGAAGTTATCAAAACTGGTTTAAAACATACAGTAAATGCACCTGTCAGGAGATGTGTAACTTGTGGATGTTTGACTCCTGGTCCAATTTATGCAATAATGATGTCAATTGATAGCATAGAGTATCTTACGTATGTAGAGATGGCCGCATGTTGTAATTTTGGCAAAATATCTTGGCTCTGCAATTGCATATTTTTTTTAACACAATTTATACAGTTTAAGCCCAAGTTGCATCCAAGTCAATGTGACTCCTTTATGTGGATAATTTGTCACATTAGAAATAGAACATTAACATTCCAAATTAAAATAAAATACAGTTGTAACAACAAAGAGCTTATCTAGATAGGGAAATGTGTTTCAATGATAGTCCCACTGGAACTAAAGGCCTCTCTGACTGCCCCTCTAATTGGGTTTGTAGACATTCTCTTGATTCATAGTATATATGGTATGGGGTTCCAATGTGTCTTGGTTGACAGTCAATAGGTCGACATCATATGATCGACATGCATTAGGTAGACATGGTCAAAAGGTCGACATGGTCAATGGTTGAAAGGTAAAGGGTAAGCAGTGCTTAGAGTCAACAGGTAAAAAAATCAAAATGTTAAAAAGGTCGACATGACAATGGTCAACACACATATGGACACAAGTTTTTTGGGACTTTTACATGTTTTTCAATTTTTGCTTGATTTACCATCCACGTGGCCTATGATTAGGAATAGTAATCTGTGGCGAACACAGCGGTAGGAGAGCGAGCCACCATGCCCGAAGCTTGGTGAGCAAAGCGAGCCCGTGTGGGTACATGTTTACACTTATTGTGGTCACATTTGACAATGCATACAAAATGGCTCCCAAACAGCTTAAAAAACCTTTATGCCAACATTGTGTCCATTATCATGTCAACCTTTTGCCCCTTTTGTACCTGTCAAACTTCCCCACTGTCTAACTTTTGCCTGTCGATCTTTTAACCCTTTTGACTTTTTGACCCGTCAACCTACTGCATAATGAGCATATGGGGTTGACCTAATGGCTATCTAGTTACTGTAGATCTTCTATACCGCAGACTATGTTATGTGCCCAATAGAGCACTTCAGGCTGGTAGTAAACACCTCCCTTGAGTTGGAGTTAGGAAAGAGTTAGAGTCACTTTAAGTGCTGACATTTAAAAATATGACAATGTAATGAGCATGTTTGTGGGCACTTAGAAAGAACTGGAAATGTGAATAATAAAGACACAAAAGTGTCCTTGTAGCAAAACCTAGAAATGAATATGGATTTAATGACAGCACATATTGCCTTTTGCCTACAGTTCGTGCAAACAGGAAGCAGTTCAAGGGAAACCTTAGCCTTTTCATTCTTAGCAACCAATCTGCCTGTGTTTGCTCAGTGTTCTATGGGCCATTTAACCGAAAGGCATGGAAAGTGCTTGCTAGCGGATATCATGCAATAACAAAGGACAAACATGGCAAGGAGTCACAGAGGAAAATAAGTTAATTGGAACAAAAAATAATGAGAGATACTGTTTAAGATCAGTATATGAACAAGAAGAGTACATAGGGAACATAATTATACCAGAGTTGTAGATAACTTGCTTTTCTCTAGTGGCTGAAATTACATAACAGAACAAAGACGGTTTATTAAATCTAATGTACAGGTAACTGTAAAAAAAAAAAATGTGGTGTAACACATAAATACAATTGTGTGTCTTTTCATTGTTCAAGTTGACCTACATAAATGATGGACACTGATTATGTTACATCACTTGTTTTGCAAATTGAGATGTGCACCAGTTTTCCTAAATATCCCCCAGGGTGTCTAGATAATAATACAGTACCTGCATCCTAATAATGTTCAGGGCATTTATTGGTGATAGAACTATTGTAATTTACTCATTGGCATTGATATCTGCAGGATCTATGCCTTTGATAAAGGGATCTGGGCATTCCAATAATATTTGCAAAGGATATAACCATGTTTAGAATATTAGTTATGAAAGTGGATTCATTCAAAGTTTGACAGCTTTTCAGGTCCTAGAGAGCTGCCCTAGCCCACCAACAATCCAGAATCTTTATAACTGGCATGGTTATGCTGGTTTGGACCAAAAACATACATTGAGTTAAATTTCTTCTTTTAAGTTTACTGAAATCTCCGGCTCCCCTCTTCAAAAAAAAAAAAAAAAAAGATAAAAGCTAATTTGTGGGTTCAACCAATATTCAGAACACTACAGATGACTAATTCACTAAGAACCAGTAATAACCCTTTTCCACTGACACAAAAATCCTGGGTTATACTTATTGCACATGAGCACACATGCACCTAGGATTTTTGTCAGTGGGAATGGCTTCACCCGGGTCCAATCACCCAGGAATCCTTCCCAGGTACTTAGCAGGGTTTTACACTGGTTCCGGGCAAGCTGCAGTGGAAATGGGTTACTCCAGCATGAGGAGAGCCACATTCCAAAGCAAGGAGATGATGTCATCTCCAAGCGCCGACACTGCACTCTTGTGTACTGTGAACAGAGCCGACACAGTAATAACCCGGATCTGTGCACTGGTGAAAAAAGGGGTATGTCTTGGGTCTGACTGTGTTCCAAATCTCAGGTTGGACCTGGTACTTCAGTAAAAAAACGGTATAATAGTCACTGAGTCACAAAGTTAATTCACCAACTGCAATGTTGTTCAAAAAGTTCTAGCAGTGACAGTGACACATTAGTAACTGTCTCAGTGTTGTAAAAAGTGTTGTTAAAGGCATATCACTTCTAAAGCTGAAAAAAAATCTATTTTCTACAAAGACCATTTTGATTGATGGGTTCTATAATGCAATAAACTAACAATTTCTGCTCCTTCTATCACCATTTTTCTATGTATCATGTTCACAGTATGGAAGGATATTTCTTTATTTTTTTTAGATTTGATGTGTGGCTGAATATTTACCATAATGTGAATCCTAATTTGCAGATTACGATTAGTACAACTGGTCTTCGTAATCTAAGATTTAATGGCTGGAAGGAATAGAAAGTCAAACCCAAATCTTGATAAAAATTTAAGAGCCAACCAATTCCTGAATTCCTCCAATTGACCTGTCACTAATTGATGTCAGTTTTGATGGTAGAGTCCTAGCTCCAAATTGGGGACAGAATTGAAAAGCAAGAAAAAAAAAAATGAAATGTGTAAAAAACAAACATAGTGAGTCCTGACTGTGTTCTATGCTCTATGCTCTATTACTCAGACTCTGAACAAAAAGATAATGGAAGCTGTCAGGCACATGTTTGAACTGCAGTTAAGATAAACAGCATTTACACAGTTGAATTCAAGGACTCAACCTAATCCACATACAAGAAAGCTCTTCCATTTAACTTTTCCCTTATCAAACAATTGTTTTTGGATTCAGAATGTAAAACATACAGTATGACAACAAGAATTTGAGCAGTCTATAATGAACATTTTAAATTGCATAGACTACTATAAATGCAGTATACACGGTGGTGGTGGTGGTGGTGGTGGTGGGGGGGGGGGGGGTTATGCAGTGTAGGCCAAAAATAGGGATAATTTACACTTAAAAAAAGTGCATGGGAAAATGTTGCATTTCCACTCATACAGTATGCTGAGCTGCACACATTTAGGGAAATGTATGGTTCCACATTGACAAGTATATGCACATGGTGTATGGCAGACGTACACTAAGTTATAAGTATGCCCAGGTTTTTAATAATGTATTTTACCTGTAAAATACACATTTGCCATTAGGCATCAGTAAATCTTCACAAACCTTTCTAATATGGCAGAACAAGCTCTGTTTTGTGTATCAGAACAAATGTGGCTTAATATGCACAAAGAAGCATAATATATACCCAAACAACAAAGAAAACACTTATCATCCTCAGAGGTACATCAGCCAATTGCAAACAGTTCTATATTAATGGCGACTGCCATCACCATTATCTGGTATTTGCACTTTGTCTTGCTGTCTCAGGCATGTACTTTTGTCAGTGTCTTCATCAGCAGTAATCAACACACACTGGGAGGTCCATCTGAGATTGGGGACTGCTAGAAGATGTCAGGGAAACCCAGTCTGGTGTGGTTGTGTCTGATGCCACCACGCCAGGCAGGTGGTTAAAACATACTTGTATATAGCCTGAAAGCTCCCCTCTGGATCCATTGTGATAGGTTTCACTGATTTAACCAGTAGTGGCTATGAGGCTCACACGTGAGAGTGAATATGTTACAACTAGATGTTGAGTGTGTATATTTATATCAATATGATGAAAACTTCACCTATCTCATGAAATCAAATCCATTCTCTTGAAATAATGCTGTTGACAGGATTGACCTTTTCTGATTTCTTCCTTCCGCTGGTATAAATAGAAGCCTTACAGTAAGATGTATACGTATAATCATCAATAAAACAGCGTTTGATGTGCAGCTTCAAAAAGGATGCAGTCACCATATCAGTATTCAAAATGTTGTCAGTCATAATGTCGATACCAGAATGTTGACATTTATGATGTCTGTCAACATTGTTGACATGCAGACCTGGAATGTGTCGACATGTTCATAATGTCTATATTTGATATGTGAAATGCTGGCATTCTGCAGAATGTTGACACTAGGATTAGGCTGCATTGGGAGGGTTAGGATGCAGGTGTGACTGTTAGGATCAGGCTGCAGGGGGTGGGTTAGGTTTAGTATAAGGGGGTTAGGGTGTGGTTTAAGGATTGGCGTGAGCGTACTTACCACCTGACTCACCGGATCAGATAATACTGGCAAGTACTCTGCATCATCTGACACCCCAGAACCCAGAAGACACAGCTGCACCGTCAGAGTGGAACAGAGGTAAGTGATCGTCGCACCCCCGACACCCACTGTTTTGCTGACATTCTGATCATGTCAACATTTCATACGTGTCAACATGTTGAATGTTGACATGGTCAATGTTGACATGATAAACATGCTGATATGCATGTCAACATTAGAACCATGTTGACACTCATGTTGACATGATGAATGCTCATATTATGAATGTCGAGAAAACATATTGAACCCCTTCAAACTATATGTACAGTATATGTCTAAAAGCATGGTCGGTGCTAGGATATTCAATGCCCCCCTGAAAACTATAAATTTGCGCTTTCCCTCCTATACGTAACAAATGTAGGGGTGTGGTCACACCTTATTACCCCCAATTCAGATTACGCCACACAGTAGCACAATCTTATTCACATTGCACTGCACTTAGTGCCCCTTAGTCATCCCTTATTCACATTATACAGTAGTACCCCTTATTCAGGTTACTCTCCACACAGTAGTGCCCCTTATACATAATGAATAATAATGGATACTCAATAGGTGGCACAACAAGCTGTCAAATGAACTATGTTGCATCCAGAAATGTCACCACATTTCAAAATACAGTTATACAAACAAAAAAGGATGGACTCAGGGGGTCGTTCCAAGTTGATCGCTGGCTAGCTAGTTTTAGCAGCTGTGCAAACGCTATGCCGCCGCCCACTGGGAGTGTATTTTAGTTTAGCAGAAGTACGAATGCATGTGCAGCCGAGCTCTGCGAAAACAGTTTGTGCAGTTTCAGAGTAGCTCTGAACCTACTCAGCGCTTGCGATCACTTCAGCCTATTCCTGTCCGGATTTTACGTAATACACCCGCCCAGCGAACGCCCAGCCACGCCTGCGTTTTTCAGACACACCTGCGTTTTTTCAGACACGCCTGCATTTTTGCAAACACTCCCTGAAAACAGTCAGTTGACACCCAGAAACGCCCCCTTCTTGTCAATTTTCTTGCGGCCGTCAGTGCTACTGAAAACTTTGCTAGAACCTGTGCAAAACAACAACGGGCTTTGTACCCGTATGATGCACCTGCGCATTGCGGTGCATACACATGCGCAGAAAAGCCGTTTTTTAGCCTGATCGCTGCGCTGCGAGCAACGGCAGCTAGCGATCAACTCGGAATGACCCCCTCAGTCCAAGGCCCTGGTACATGAAAATAAAAATTATACAATATCTTCCTTCATCAGGAATCTGATGGTGGTTCTGTTAATGAATTTTCATCTTTCTCTTTGTATGTCCCAATCTTATTTTTCTCATAGGATATTATATGGGAAAAAAATACCAATTTGTAATATTGTTTTTACAACAAAAGTTTCCACCCCATGGTATAGAGAAATAATTCTTGGAAAGCAAGCAACCAATTCACACTAAAATGTGCAATGTAGTGCATTTAAAGGTATGTTTCTAGGGGAATCTTCACATCACCGTGGTGGCCATTACCCTTGTGTATGTAAACCAGAACTATTGGTAAGTGTACCCCACTCAGTGTTGTGCAGAATTAAATCAACCATTAAATCAAAGGTTTCTTTAAAAACACAGCTTAGGCTCAGGTAATAATAAGCATACTCCACTCATGGTAAAATGGGATGGTGGAACACTTATAAAGGTTTCTTTGTTTATTTCCTTACATCTCCGTTCTCTCATATTCAGATGATGTACCCCAAAAGAAGTAACCGGAAGAATGAAAAAAAAAAATATTTTATTAAAAATAATAATAATTCTATGCAAGGGGAACAATGATAAAACAGTCACACAAAACTAGTTCATAAAAATGAAAGGCACAATCCAATAAATCCACAAAATATAAAAGTATTTAGGTGTACAAAAAAAACTAAAACATCCATCCTTTGTATTTGTGTACCCTTTATACACAATGCCCACAGTAGTGTCCATTATACACAATGCACACAGTAGTTCCTCTTATACACATAATGCACACATAATGCCCACAGTGGTTGTGCCACTTACACACATAATGCCCACAGTAGTAGTGCCTCTTAAATATAATGTCCACAGTAGTAGTGCCTCTTACACATAATACCCACAGTAGTAGTGAGGCTTTCACACATAATGCCCACAGTAGTAGTTCCCCTTATACACATAATACCCACAGTAGTAGTGCCCCTTACATATAATGCCCACTGTAGTACTGCCCCTTACACATAATGCCCACAGTAGCAGTGCCCATTACACACATAATGCCCACAGTAGTAGTGCCCTTTACACATAATGACCACAGTATGGGAGGGGGGAGAGGGGGTTGTGCTGAAGACTGAAGTGCCTTCTCTGCCTTAGCCTTCTGCTGCTGCCTGTCTTTCATACAGCTTGACAGGAGCAGTGGGAAGGAGAGGTAATGTGGGTGGGAGGGACCTGACATGGGAAGAGACACGCTTAAAGCTGCCATCACCACTGCCTGTCATATAGTGGCAGCTGGCAGTAAGAGTGGACAGCAGCAGGGTAAGAGAGGCCTGGTTCCTCCCTGCTTTGCATATGTTGCTGAGTGTGCTGTGCCAGCCCAGACTAACAGAAGCAAGAGGTAATTAGGGCTAGACTAATTTGTTATCATTTATACCAAACAATAGGAAAAAGATCAGTTGGATCTATCTAAAGATACAAATTCGCTGTATAGAGTATAAACATATTCTTGCATTTATACCATTTCTTAACACTTATTTTTAAATTTGTATAATTCAATGTATAGTTATTAAATGTATAATACAAATGTATCGCTAATTGCATAATCAATACATACGCAATGTTACAGCACAAGGAGGTTGGTGATTCAGGTCAGGACCCCTTTGGCTAACTAGCTGTACAGTATGTGCTTGAGGGTGAGTGAAGCTGGATGGCCTAATAATGCTACTCTTCATGGAGACCACTAGAAGTGATAGTAGTAGATTGATACTGCAGAGAGAGTCAGAAAGACACTGAGGGGCAGATTTATTAAGCCTGGTGAAGTTATAAAGTGGAATGTGATAACGCACCAGCCAGTCAGCTCCTACCTGTCATTTTTCAAACCCAGCCTATAACATGGAAGTTAGGAGCTGATTGGCTGGTCATTTATCACCTTCCACTTTATCACTTCACCAGGCTTAATAAATCTGCCACTGAGACCATATGCAAGCTAGCAGGATTTGTGAATAGCTGGAGAGAGTGTTGGTTTACAGGCATATACTGGAGAAGTATACTGGGGTGACTGCAGAATATACTTGAACTACTGTAGGTGTTGGAAGCAAAACTGAAGCATGCTGCAGTACTATACAGTAATGCATCTGGGTGCTGGAAGCTCAAGTGAAGCAGGCTGCAGTAATATACTGTATTTGGGTGCTGGAAGCTCAAGTGAAGCAGGCTGCAGTAATATACTGGATCTGGGTGCTGGAAGCTCAACTGAAGCAGCCTGCAGTAAAATACCGGATCTGGGTTCTGGAGACAGAATTAAAGCAGGCTACAGAAATACACTGGATCTGGGTGCTGGAAGCACAACATAAACTGGCTGCCGGAATTTACTGGAACAGAATGCAGTGAAGCAATACTGGAACAGGTTGCCAGAATATACTGGAACAAAGTGCTGGCAGCAATACAAAAGCATGAGCCAGGGTACTAGATCATCTGTGAGATAAATTGTATTGGCAATGTACTGCCAGTACTTTCTGGTTTAAATAGGGCACTCCAGGCATTGATAGGCTGAGTGGAACATTTGACCGGAGTTGCTGACAGCTGGTTGGCAAAGTGGATCATGTGACACTGTCAAGATGATGGTGGCCATAGTTCACAATGCCAGCTCCATTTCATATAAGTGACTTAGAAACTTGGAGATGCAACGAAAAGTTTTGTAACTGCTGTTATCCAATTAGTAATGTCATCCAGGTGCATGAAAGGGAGGGGTTATTCTGAACAAGAAGCACTAGTATCCCCCAGCACACTGGATGACATCAGCAACAGGATTTGATAACTACATGGTGGTATAAATTTCAGAGATCTCAGTTGCATACATTGCATACAAACTTGGAGATGTCACAGACAGCCAATGAGGCCACAAATGGATGCTAAGTGACACACTAGACCTGGTAATGGGGACTTGGGCTCTGGTGTGTAACACTAAACTGCAATAAATAGTGGCAAACTGCTCTAATCAGGCTGGTAACAATCCTCAGGTGCTGCGGGAGGGGGTTACTCTAGACAAGAAAAACAAAAGGGATTTTTCCCACGCACTCTGCTGGCTGTTAGTAAGAAGAACTATATACTATGTAATAATAGAAAATTTAGAGCTCTTCGTTACATATGTTTTGCAAAAGATATGATAAGCCTCCAGGCCACTTCACGGCTGCTCTATTACTGGAGGTCCCTAACTAAGCATAAGTCAAGGGCCTGGACCCCACAAAGTCGGCTCAGGCCCAACCACCTTAGGGCAGCACACCATTAAGATACTAAAGTGTTAATATGTATTAAGAAAGAAGCAGAAGCTTGGGTTAGAAAGTGCTACAAAAATAAGGGTGTTAATAAAATACTCAAAAGAGTAATATTAGTGGAAAAATAAGAGTGTTACATAAGTGCTAGATAAATATTATGGCGTGCTTCCCCAAGGTAGCCCAGTCACACCAGACCCGGGGGGTACCATTCTCCAAACTCACGCACAGCATAATAATAATAATTAATAACATCCACTATGGGTCATACAATTGCTTAATGTACGGCCACATGATAATGGCACATACAAAACATATCCAGATTGAGAGCTAGCTTACCTGGAGGCATCCCTGTATCCTCCAAATGGCACCACAGGACCCAGCATGCCGTCCTAATGCTGGCTCCATCTATGCCTCACTGAACTGCAATAAATAGTGGCAAACTGCTCTAATCAAGCTGGTAACAATCCTCAGGTGCTGCGGAAGGGGGTTACTCTAGACAAGAAAAACAAAAGGGAGTTTTCCCACGCACTCTGCTGGCTGTTAGTAAGAAGAACTATATACTATGTAATAATAGAAAATTTAGAGCTCTTTGTTACATATGTTTTGCAAAACATATGATAAGCCTCCAGGCCACTTCACGGCTGCTCTATTACTGAAAGTCCCTAACTAAGCATAAGTCCAGGGCCTGGACCCCACAAAGTCGGCTCAGGCCCAACCACCCTAGGGCAGCACACCATTAAGATACTAAAGTGTTAATATGTGTTAAGAAAGAAGCAGAAGCTATGGGTTTGAAAGTGCTACAAAAATAAGGGTGTTAATAAAATACTCAACAGAGTAATATTAGTGGAAAAATAAGAGTGTTACATAAGTGCTAGATAAATATTATGGCGTGCTACCCCAAGGTAGCCCAGTCACACCAGACCCGGGGGGTACCATTCCCCAAACTCACGCACAGCATAATAATAATAATTAATAACATCCACTATAGGTCATACAATTGCTTAATGTACGGCCACATGATAATGGCACATACAAAACATATCCAGATTGAGAGCTAGCTTACCTGGAGGCACCCCTGTATCCTCCAAATGGCACCACAGGACCCAGCATGCCCTCCTAATGCTGGTTCCATCTATGCCTCACTGAACTGCAATAAATAGTGGCAAACTGCTCTAATCAAGCTGGTAACAATCCTCAGGTGCTGCGGGAGGGGGTTACTCTAGACAAGAAAAACAAAAGGGATTTTTCCCACGCACTCTGCTGGCTGTTAGTAAGAAGAACTATATACTATGTAATAATAGAAAATTTAGAGCTCTTCGTTACATATGTTTTGCAAAACATATGTAACGAAGAGCTCTAAATTTCCTATTATTACATAGTATATAGTTCTTCTTACTAACAGCCAGCAGAGTGCGTGGGAAAAATCCCTTTTGTTTTTCTTGTCTTGTGTAACACTAAACACTGAAGTGTATTTTCACAGCCCAAAACCTCTATATAATTTTAGGTGTTCCACTAACTGTTATAAATGTATGATAAGGATTGTAATGAGGGATACTGAGGGAACTGTCTTATGCTAGCCACAGAGGCTGTCAGTATGTTGCTGGGCCGCGATTACTGTCCAATTTGACCAGGCATTTGAATTCCAAAATTGAGCAAAATAATGACCACAAACATATAGACCAAGAGCAGTCATCTTTTGACCAAATTTAGCAACATTCCAAATAGTGTTTTTATTAACTTAAATTAGATTATTAGCAATTATTTTGGGACCACACAGAAACATAGAATTTGATGGCAGATGAGAGCAACTTGGCTCAGGGGCGTTTCTGGGGAGGAGACCGCCCGTGTGCATGCTCTGTCTAGGTCCCCTCCTCTGTAGCTGGCAGCACTGTATTTCTGGGCAGTAGCGTCCCTAGGGGACCCTAGTGCTGTCCCAGAGTCTACATCGCATGCACAGATCACTGAGAAAATGGTGCAGCACCATTTTCTCAGTGATTTCTGCAGCACTGCTGCTGCGCAGCGGGGCTCCGGAGGGTAAGTATTAAAAATAATGAGTGCTCCTCTGGCCCAGGGCCCTTAAAAGCAGACTAGGCCCCTGAGCAAAGCAATGCCCTGGGGCCCTACCCATCCTTCAGCAGAAGGGGGGCTGTCAGCTGCAGCTATGATGCTCCGCGGGCTGTAGGGGGTGTTCTGTCTTTCACACAGCATGTAGGACCTGCAGCAGTAATTTCTACTAATTACTCCTTTACTGCACAGATGGTGGGAGATGGAGCGGGAGGGAGAACACTAAACTGTAGAAGGGTGCATTGGGCTAAATGAAGATGACCTGGTACACGACTTCCAGGGTGGTAGGGGATGTTTAAAATGCAGGGGAGAGGTAGATAGTGGAGTGGGTAGATATCTCCAGCTTTTGGAAATAGATTTCTTAGCTTCCAATGGGATAAAAAAAATAGGTAGTCCCACCTTTCAGAAGCTACTGGGGACTTGGGGATCACAGTTCAGGAGCCAAAACAATCCACCAATGAAAATATAAAACTGCATACCAGGCGTGTGGAGCTGGAGCAGGGACCAGCTGCTGAAAGGCTGATATATCTGGTTCCGGACAAAGGGGAGAGTCTCAGTATTTGGAGTATACCCTCAGAAAAACTCTAAGTCAGACAGAACCTGAGATATCTGGATGAGACAAGTAATTAACAGGCTAGAATGGGGACCACTGCTTTGAAGTCGGATATCTCTGGTTCCACAGGGCCGATTTTTAAAAATCTGGTACCCCTGGAAAAAGGGGACCCTCAGCTATCAGCCTACTGTCTTTATACTTCTGAAGCCCCTGGGCAACTGCCCATTGAGCCCATACGAAAAGATGGCCCTGCCCTGGATCCCAGGGGCCCGTGTGCACTACACAAACTATATACTTTATAAGTATGACTTGACCCATATACAGTAGTTTACCCTAAACCCACGCAAGCACAAGGAGAATATACAAACTTCACACATTTAAGGCCATGGTGGGAATTTAACCCATGTCCTCAGTGCTGTGAGGCATTAATGCTAAGTATTACACCATCCATACTGACCACATGTGTTGCCTGGCTATTCAATATTGCCTGTGCCATAGCTGCATTTTTGACAAGAATTAGACAGCAGGTATTGGGGCAGAAAAAGATAGGAAAGTCATTAAATAATGTGATTTTTAATTCTACATAAATTAAGGGTTTCTGCTTGTTGGTGGATCTAATAAAGATGACAGTGACAATATTTGTATATTATAGGGAACATTATATTACTAAAAAGACTTATGTTGAAAAATATGAATAAATAGAAAATTTCTATATGGCATGTTGTAAGCTTGTTTAGTACATCACAGTGACTTTAGTGCTGATGAATCCCTAAGATTATACTCTTACTAATTAATGTTTTTCTCAGTACATTTACCTTTTTATATTTAACATAATAATGATAGTATTTGCACTTTGGAATTAGCTTTAAATTCATATCATTTACAGCTATATTTTTTTATTGTTCCAAGGATTGCAGAAACTAAATTACCAGAGCACAATTATTCAATTTCCTAAGTGTAAGCATATGGAAGGGTATAATCACTGAGTCAGTAATCATAGGTTCTGTGTACACTATGGGGGTAATTCCAAGTTGATCGCAGGATTTTTTTTAGCAGTTGGGCAAAACCATGTGCACTGCAGGTGAGGCAGATATAACATGTGCAGAGAGAGTTAGATTTGGGTGTGGTGTGTTCAATCTGCAATCTAATTTGCAGTGTAAAAATAAAGCAGCCAGTATTTACCCTGCACAGAAATAAAATAACCCACCCAAATCTATCTCTCTCTGCACATGTTATATCTGCCTCCCCTGTAGTGCACATGGGTGGTCATTCCGAGTTGTTCGCTCGATAAATTTCTTCGCATCGCAGCGATTTTCCGCTTAGTGCGCATGCGCAATGTTCGCACTGCGACTGCGCCAAGTAAACTTGCTATGCAGTTAGGAATTTTACTCATGGCTTTTTCATCGTTCTGGTGATCGTAATGTGATTGACAGGAAGTGGGTGTTTCTGGGCGGAAAAAGGCCGTTTTATGGGCGTGTGGGGAAAAACGCTACCGTTTCTGGGAAAAACGCGGGAGTGGCTGGAGAAACGGAGGAGTGTCTGGGCGAACGCTGGGTGTTTGTGACGTCAAACCAGGAACGACAAGCACTGAACTGATCGCACTGGCAGAGTAAGTCTCGAGCTACTCAGAAACTGCACAGAGATGTCTTTTCGCAATATTGCGAATCTTTCGTTCGCAATTTTAAGAAGCTAAGATTCACTCCCAGTAGGCGGCGGCTTAGCGTGTGCAATGCTGCTAAAAGCAGCTTGCAGGCGAACAACTCGGAATGAGGGCCATGGTTTTGCCCAACTGCTAAAAAAAATCCTGCTGCGATCAACTTGGAATTACCCCGTATGTCAGCAGAACACAGATTCGGTACTGTAGTTCACCACTGAGAGAGACTATTTTTATAAAATACAGTACTAGCTGATCTTTACATTTAAAAGTCATTGAATTTGGACATGCAACTGTTTGGACACATATTTTTAAGTAATAAATATAGCTATCATTTGTTTCTAAATTACTGACATGCTTCACAGCAGAACCCAGTAGCACAGTTTAACAATTAATGGAACTGCTACAAACAATACATATAATTACACACTTGACCAATTTTTTCCCCCTGCATTTCTGTTCTACGCAATATTTTTTATCCCAAAGTACTGAAACACAAAATGTGTTTGTTTTTTTTATGTGATGTTATTTTATGTTGCAAACCATTGTAAGAAAAAACTCTGAAAAATTATGTTTGCATATGTGTTTAAATTCATGATCCAGCATCTCTGGTGCACTGAGGTTTTTCACTGCTTCTGTTAGGGGTCTATTTACTAAGACTTAGACGGAGATAAAGTCGACGGAGATAAAGTACCAGCAAATAGGCTGCTAACTGCCATGTCACAGGCTGTGTTTGAAAAATGACAGTTAGGAGCTGATTGGCTGGAACTTTATCTCCGTCCACTTTATCTCCATCCAAGGCTTACTAAATAGACCCCTAGGACACAAAATTTGAAAGAAAAGTAGGGTACACTATTCCCCTCCGAGCGTCTCAGTTGGGCTGGGCGTCATACGCCATATTGCGTACGGACATCCATTAAGTGAGGACACAATCTATATAATATTGTGGAGAAGACGTTGGGGCAATAAGGGCAGCTATTGGTGAAACTGTACCCAATCATAACTGTTTGAAAAGAAGTTTGAGGGAAAGATGCACTAAGCCTTTGAGAGTGATAAAGTGGAGAGAGATAAAGTACCAGCCTATCAGCTCCTAACTGCCATGTTACAGCCTGTGTTTGAAATATGACAATTGGTAGCTGATTGGTTATCAGGTTATCTCTCTCCACTTTATCACTCTCCAAGGCTTAGTACATCTGCCCCTAACTGGTCACACAGTCAGGGGCTGTCTGGTGCATATTAGCCTGGAAGGCAAGAAAATTAGACTGACCATTGAGCAGCAGCCCATCCTAAAAAGTGGTGTAAGTTAGCACTTTTTTCCTGGAGAAAACTGAGGTCTTTGCTGGCATTTTCACTATACCCTAGATCAGAGATTTTCAACCTTTTACAACTTGCGGCTCACTGAGCAAGATTTAAATATTACCAAGGCACACTCAAATATAATGGTGACGCATGGTGCAGCTGCGTGTCTTAGAATGACATGTCTCAGCTTCTCCATAGGTAACGCCTGAGCCACATCTGAGAAAGCCAGAAGAGCCCAACACTGCCCTTGCCCAAAATTAGAACTGGCTCTGCAACCACTAAACCCACCAGTACTGATCGTTCCAGGGCCGCAGTAGCGGCAAAACACTGACAGGCCTGGCTGTGCTTCTATGGCGGCACACCTGGAGACTGCTCAGGGCCACTAGTGTGCCACGGCACAGTGGTTGAAAAACACTGCCCAATATATTAGTGCGGTTGCCATCAGAGATTATTTACATTGGGAGAACCTATCTATAACCTCCCAAGCAGTTCTCCCTATTTTAGTAAAGCTCTCTCCAGATGACATTACCAGAATAGAAGCATAAAATATTCTTCATTCAGGTAATAAAGCAATTTATATAATGCCGTACTGTTAATTTTATTTTTTACAATATTAAATGTTTATTGACCATGCAAAAAAACATAAACTGGAGATACAGAAAAAAAAAAAAGAAAGAAAGGTCGTGGATACAAAGCAGAATGGAAGAGGAAATGACCAGACAATCAAAGACTGTCAGAGCATACAATGGAAAATAGAGACAAAAAATGAATTAATACATTTTAGATATGTACATCTCTCAGGTATCTGTAATATGGACTGTTTATGTGATGACCCTTCCCAAAAGCCACACACCTCCAGACCTCTCTGCTGTTATGTGCCTAGTTGCTGCTCATTCTTTCAAAACAAGTATGTGGCACACTGATGGGTCTATTTACTAAGCCCTGGATGGAGATAAAGTGGACAGAGATAAAGTACCAGCCAATAAGCTCCTACCTGCCATGTCACAGGCTGTGTTTGAAACATGACAGTTAGGAGCTGATTGGCTGATACTTTATCTCCATCCAATGCTTAGTAAATAGACCTCTTAATGCTAAATATTTTGCGTGTGACCCTCTACAATTTACTGAAGCTTTTTAAGTTGCCTCTCACTTGAAATGATTGCCCAACCCTGTTATAAGGGCTAGACATCTCTTATTTTTAACTCCTGAAATGCTTTTTCTCTGAGATCCAGTTTTTTTTTTAGCCATTTTTCCACAGCTCCTCCTCTTCTCTTATAAACTAGGCTGTTGGAGTTGGTAGTTGAATGGGAGGACCAATCATAAGCTGCAATGCAGATATCACATCCCACATTTGTCACCATTTAAAGTTGGCTAAAGTAAGCTGATTTGTTAGATCTGTATTACAAAATCATCAGAGCAAGGGAAGGTATCAGTCCCCAGGCTCCAACTAGTATGAGGGGTGCATTAATAAACTATTTTCTATACTTGATAGTGCTGCTATAAGATATCCTTTCATATTGCAATTTAGTTACGTACTGTAGTTTTATTTTTTCAGTCAAATTGGTTTATAATCACTGTCTTGCCCCAAACAGCTACCCAATCAAAAGCCATTTATTTGATTTCTACTGAGTTACAGTATCTGGCTTAGCACAATGTACAGGGTTCCTTGCAATCTAGTTATTAGTACCAAGCAAATATGCAGAATCTGGTCCCTCATACTGAATGTGTCGCCAGAACTGGTTGTCTGCCTGATCTGTGGATGTACTGTTGAGAATCTGAATGTGGTAAATTATTGGTCAAGGCTGCAAGCATTTTAGGCTGCCAGCATTTTAGTTGCTATGTATATTAGTGCAAAGTAGGATGATATAATCTATGGAGATATACGGAGATGCCTCAGCTGATGTGACCTCTGCCCTCTCTTTGTCTTCCTCAGGTATTGACAATCTCTCACTGCTGCAACTTTGACATCCAGCCATTACATGCTTTTTGTACTATGATAGGTATTGACACTCTCTCACTGCTGCAACTTTGATATCCAGCCATTACATGCTTTTTGTACTATGATAGGTATTGACAATCTCTCACTGCTGCAACTTTGACATCCAGCCATTACATGCTTTTTGTACTATGATAGGTATTGACACTCTCTCACTGCTGCAACTTTGATATCCAGCCATTACATGCTTTTTGTACTATGATAGGTATTGACAATCTCTCACTGCTGCAACTTTGACATCCAGACATTACATGCTTTTTGTACTATGATAGGTATTGACAACCTCTCACTGCTGCAACTTTGACATCCAGCCATTATATGCTTTTTGTACTATGATAGGTATTGACAATCTCTCACTGCTGCAACTTTGACATCCAGCCATTACATGCTTTTTGTACTATGATAGGTATTGACAATCTCTCACTGCTGCAACTTTGACATCCAGCCATTACATGCTTTTTGTACTATGATAGGTATTGACAATCTCTCACTGCTGCAACTTTGACATCCAGCCATTACATGCTTTTTGTACTATGATAGGTATTGACAATTTTATCTTTTACTAGTTATTTCTAGGCCAGACTATAGTCTGTTCTCACTGTGTATTAGTGGGGGTATAGTGATTTGTTCACACCTTGTGGCAACCTTTTGCTGTGGGTGGAGTTTTCAGAGGGTGGGGGCTGCTATCAATTAACCCTGCATCCATGTCTGCATGGTTATTTAACTAGTATTGGTCAAGGCTGCCAGCATTTTAGTTGCTAAGTATATTAGTGCAAAGTAGGATGATATAATCTATGGAGATATACGGAGATGAACAGGAGAGAAACAGAGGGACAGCAGACTACCTCCCCCCACCTCCACAAAAGAACTACAACCAACAGACTACAGTGAGTTACCCATACCACTACCAGTAATGCCTGCAGCCTGCACAGCCTGGATACTGAACAACCTGTCCGATTAAGTAGCAGCCCTACTGCTTTCACACATTGCTCACACTCTCATTTACACAATCTACAACCACTGTGTATCCATCTCAGCCTTTCCATTCCTAACATTGTTTCTTAAAATACTGTTTGCACTGTCTTTTGCTTACATTACACCCCACATACTCCTTGTTCATTCTATATTACACCTACACCATTCTATTCCCCTTAACACTACTGTACCAAATTATGGCTCCTCGATCCTGTCACATACCAATCCTCACTGCAAGGTCTCACCCCCCAAAATCAAAATCACCCACAAACACTCAGAACCCAGCCAAGCTTATCCCTATCTCCCCTGTCCCCTCCCTTCCTTTCTCCTGTGCACTCTGGAATGCTAGATCAATCTGCAACAAGCTGCCAACTATCCATGACCTCTTCATCTCCCACTCTTTTCACCTTCTCGCCATCACTGAAACCTGGCTCTCCTCCTCTGACACCACCTCCCCTGCTGCCCTCTCCTACGGAAGCCTCTCCTTCACCCACACAGTCAGAACTGATGGTCGCCAGGGTGGAGGCGTGGGCGTCCTTCTCTCCCCTAACTGCACCTTTCGTGTCATCCCACCTGAGCCCTCTCTCACCTTCTCCACCTTTGAGGTCCACACTATCCGCCTCTTCTACCCCATTCACCTCCTTGTGGCAGTGATCTACCGCCCCCCTGGCCACTGTTCACCTTTCCTTGACAACTTTGCTGCCTGGCTTCCCCAGTTTCTCTCCTCTGACCTCCCCTCTGTCATCCTCGGAGACTTTAACATCCCTATTGACATCACTAATGCCGCTTCCACTAATCTTCTCGCCCTTTCCACCTCCTTTGGACTTTCTCAATGGACCTCCACCGCTACTCACAATCTCGGCCACTCCCTCGACCTTGTCTTCACCCACCGATGTGATCTCTCTGATTTCTCAAACTCTCCCTTCCCTCTCTCTGACCACCATCTGCTTTCTTTCACCCTCTCATCCTCCCTCCTCCTCTCCACGCCCAGACCCACCACCACCAGACGCAATCTTGGGTCTCTCAACCCCACTTTCATGTCCTCCCTCGAGACTTTCCTCTCTCCTCTTTCCACTATGACTTGTCCCAACCAGGCAGCCACCTTCTATAACTCTTCCCTAACCGCTGCTCTCGACTCAGTGGCCCCCCTCTCCTCTGTCCCCCTCCGCCGCTCCAAACCCCAACCCTGGCACACCAAACTAACACGTTTCTTACAAAAATGCTCACGCTCCGCTGAACGCTCCTGGAGGAAATCTCACTCTCTGCCGGACTTCCTCCATTTCAAGTTTATTCTCTCCTCCTACAGCTCTGCTCTTTCCCTCGCCAAGCAATCCTTTTTCCAAGCACTCATCTCTTCTCAGTCCTCCTGTCCATGCCGTCTCTTTGAAACTTTCAACACTCTCCTTCGCCCCCCTCCTCCTCCCCTCCCATCCTCCTCCCCTCCCATCCTCCCTCACTGCCACTGACTTTGCCTCCTTCTTCATCTCCAAAATTGAGGATATCCGATACGACATCTCCCGCCGTCACCCCTCTGCTACCCCCATGCCCCCTCTATCCCTCCCCTCCATCTATCCCACCCTGTCCTCCTTCCATCCGACTTCAGAAAAGGAAGTCCACTCCCTCATCTTATCCTCCCCCCCCACCACCTGCCCCCTGGACCCCCTCCCCTCCCGTCTTCTCCGCTCCCTCTCCCCCACTGCCTGCTCCCACCTTGCTCACCTCTTTAACCTGTCCCTCTCCACCGGCATCTTCCCCTCACCATTCAAACATGCTCTGGTCTCACCTATTCTCAAAAAACCCAACCTCGACCCCTCATCACCCACTAACTACCGCCCCATCTCTCTTCTCCCTTTCGCCTCCAAATTACTTGAACGACTAGTCTACAGCGTCTCAAAAACTACCTCTCTGACAACTCCATCCTCGATCCACTACAATCTGGTTTTCGCCCACTCCACTCAACTGAGACTGCCCTGGTGAAAGTCACCAATGACCTGCTTTCAGCCAAATCCAGGGGCCACTTCTCTCTGCTAATCCTTCTGGACCTCTCTGCTGCCTTTGACACCGTAGATCATCCTCTCCTCCTCGGCACACTCCAAAACGCTGGCCTCTCTAGCACTGTCCTTGACTGGTTTTCTTCTTACCTCACTAACTGCTCCTTCTCTGTGTCTGCCTCAAGCACCACCTCACACCCTTCCATCCTTCCTGTTGGTGTCCCTCAGGGTTCTGTCCTTGGACCCCTTCTGTTCTCCCTGTATACCTCTTCCCTGGGTGCGCTCATTAACTCATTTGGCCTTCAATACCACCTCTATGCTGATGACACACAACTCTACCTCTCATCTCCTGATCTGTCCCCCTCTGTCCTCTCTCAGGTTTCCAGCTGCCTCTCTGCAATCTCCTCCTGGATGTCTGAACGCTCTCTAAAGCTCAACATGGACAAAACGGAACTCATCATCTTCCCCCCATCCAGAGCAACACCCCCGACCAATATCTCCATCATTGTTGACAACACCACCATCTCCCCCGTTCCCCAACTCCGCTGCCTGGGCGTCACTCGACTCCTCCCTCTCCTTTGCACCCCACATCCAAGCTCTGGCACAATCCTGTCGTTTCCAGCTATGCAACATTGCACGTATCAGGCCATATCTCTCCCAGAGTGCAACTAAACTCATCATCCACTCACTGGTCATCTCACGACTTGATTACTGCAATGTCCTCCTCACTGGCCTCGCTTGCTCCCATCTTGCTCCCCTCCAATCTGTCCTGAACTCCGCAGCTAGGCTTATCTTCCTCTCCCGCCGCACCACATCTGCCACTCCCCTTCAACAAAATCTACACTGGCTCCCATTCCCCTACAGAATCCTCTTCAAACTCCTCACCCTCACATACAAGGCCATCTCTAATTCCACTGCTCCCTACATCTCCAACCTCCTTTCCCTTCATACTCCCTCCCGCCCCCTACGGTCGACTAATGACCGTCGCCTCTCCACCGCCCTGGTCACTGCTTCCCATGCACGAGTTCAGGATTTTGCACGTGCTGCACCCCTTTAGTGGAACGCACTCCCCCGCTCCATTAGACTCTCCCCAACCTTGCAAAGCTTCAAACGGGCTCTAAAAACCCACCTATTCATCAAAGCGTACCCTTATAACGCATAACCCAGAGCTGAAGCCGCGGCTCCACCCCCTGCCTCATGCCGTGAACATCTCAGCTTTGCTTGCATACTGCCATCAGGCTACCTCCCGCTTGCCTGCACCTCTTGTCATCTGTCTGTCGCCCCTCCCCAATAGATTGTTAGCTCTTCAGAGCAGGGCCCTCTTTCCTCTTGTTATCTAAGCCCTCGTCTCAACACATTTTCACTCACAGCTCTCCCCTACTCAACGACCATTTTTATCCTGCTAGTAAAGGCTCATCTCCATCTATGACCACCAGCCTCTAGTAGTACGATGATCACTCCCTCAATACTTACATCTTAGCTGTACTATGTCTTGAGAATGTGTGGTGCTCTGTTACCTGTACTCTATTTCTGTTATTTATTTACTGTAATGCAATGTTTTGTCCCCTGTACTGTCCTTTGTACGGTGCTGCAAAACACATGTGGCGCCTTATAAATAAAATGTAATAATGTAATATTATTTTCTGTACTATAAGGATAAAATTGGGATCTATTAAAAAAAACCTACGCAGGCTTTTCAGTGACTAATTGTTGCACTATACTGTACAATGCTTCATGTATTTTCCATTTAGAGGTGAATTTACACTGTCTGGATGATTAGTTTAAACAAATAATTTGTAGGTTGCAATGACATATGGCAATGTAATATAATCAGCTTCCATGTAATACAGGTCTGCAAACATTGCTGCCACTTCAATGGAAATTCCATGCTTAGAACACACATACTTTAGAGCAGGGCTGGCCAAACCGGTCCTCGAGATCTACCAACAGTTCATGTTTTCCAGGCCTCCTGGAGATCTGTAGAATTGTCAGTTAGGAATGAATGCAGCACATCTTAATTAGTAATGACTACACCTGTGCACCAGCTAGGTGGTCTGGAAAATGTGTACTGTTGGTACACTGGTTTGGCCAGCCCTGCTTTAGAGCTTTGAGCATGGGTGCAGCACAAACTTTGTGAGCCCCATAGCATCATTTTGAAGGGTCCCCTGTCACAATGCTTCTAGACTAACACCTCTCCAGAGCAGTTGGTCATTTTATGCCCCATAATAGTGACCTAGTTCCTTTTTATGAACCATTGCAGTGTCTTAGTTAATGTTATGCCCCATGGTAGTTTCTTTTCTGAACCATAGTAGTGCTTTAGTTTATTTTATACCCCAGAGTAGGGCCCTAGTTCACTTTATGTCACATTGGGGGTCATTCTGAGTTGTTCGCTCGTTATTTTTTTCTCGCAACGGAGCGATTAGTCGCTAATGCGCATGCGCAATGTCCGCAGTGCGACTGCGCCAAGTAAATTTGCTATGCAGTTAGGTATTTTACTCACGGCATTACGAGGTTTTTTCTTCGTTCTGCTGATCGGAGTGTGATTCAATAGAAGAAGGGTAGGTGGACTTTTGCGCACTTGGGGAGAAGAAGCAGCACACTTAGAATGCCAAGGACATACAAACACCATATGTCAAGAGACAATTTTTGAAAGAGAAAATTGGCATCTATGGTGTGCGCTGGTTTTCCCAGGGAGTTGGCAAATGGTCATAAATTAGAATCAGATTTATGACAAGAGGACAAAGGTTTTATTCTAAATAGCCATGATATAAAAATGACACAATGCATATGTCATGGTTTGGACATACAGAACCATTAAAACATATAAAACATATTGCACAGACCCTTAGTTTGTAAACATGGATAATGTAAACATGAAAGAGCAGTCTTTGTGCAAAAATAGGCAGGTGAGACTTCAGACTCGTACCGTTCGGGGCATGTGGTGTGTGCCTTGATGTGAAGGTTGGGTTCCAGCTGGGCAGCCCAGCACCACACCACACGCTTAGCCCAATCGCAGATGGAAACAGCGGCGACGGCAGTGAAGATCCGATGTAGCTTGCAAGTCCCACTCCAGGCACGGCACAACGCGTTTCGGATTACTATCCTTTTTCAAGTGCATATGTTGGAGTGGTAGACAGTGTTCTATTTAAAGGGCTTTTCCGGAAATGAATGGATTCGAATTTCCCGCTGTATTCCGTTTCCACGTCTGACCGGAACCGGAAGTGTGCGTTCCACCGGTACTTGTGCGTTCCACTGGCTATCGAGGCCGGAAATACGTCGAGATATCTTGCGTTCCATAGTTTTCCGTACCGGAAGTGAGCGTTCCTTTCGGTGCGGAGTGCCTATCTTTATTCCACAACTTGATACTTTTATTCTTCATGTTATGGATGAAAGCTCGGCCAATGTATATATCGAAAAAAGGTATTATTCCTCCACCATTTATCTTCTTAAAGAGAGGTCACGCATGCCGACATATTTCTACATGGTACTTTGTATTCCCATGAAGTCCATCCCTATCAGCAATGCTAGATTCTCTTACACTCACATAAAATAAAGGGAAGAAAGATAAAAATATGAATTAAAAAATTGTACATCACATCATGAACCATTTTAATTCAAAATCTGCATTGAGGCCGTTTGGGACCAAGGTGTTTAAGACATATATCCATTCCATTTCCTTCTTAGCTAATCGGATATCTATGTCTCTATTGCGATTAGATTCTACTACTTGTTCTATACCAATAAACCTTTTTATTTTTGATTCACAATTCTCATGACATGTTTTAAAATGCAATGATAAAGGATGGTTTAAGTTTCCTTTTCTAATATTATAGATATGCTCTGCCATACGGATCTTTAGACTACGGGAAGTCTTTCCAATATAGAGAAACCCACACACGCATTCTATTAGGTAAATGACATTCCTTGAATGACAGGTAATAAAATTCTTTAAAGTATAAGTTTTGCCATTGGCTTCAAACATGGTGGTCTTCCTAGTATTAAAAGAATGATTAGTGGATCTGCACATTAAACATGAGCCGCATCTGTGAAAGCCCCTTGTTCTTTCACTGGCAGTCTTAGAATCATATAGAGTGCTCTTTACCAGTTTGTCTTTTAATGACGGAGCTCGTCTATATATAAATTTGGGTTTTTTAGGTAAATGATCTTTTAGGACAGGATCTTCCTGTAAGACCCGCCAGTTTTTTTGTATGCTTTTTTCTACTGCTTTGAAATGTGATCCATATTGGCAGATAAATGCCCATTGTAGTGTTGGGTCATTACCCTCATTCTTCTTTTTAGTTTTTAGCAGCTCATCTCTATTAATTTTATCGAGAGCAGTTTTTGCTTTCGTGATATTGTGCTCTGAATACCCTTTATTCTTAAAACGTTGGCCAACTTGTTCTATCTCTTTTTGACATGTTATCTCATCTGTACAGTTCCTTTTTATTCTTTTGAACTGTCCTAAAGGTATTCCTTCCAACCATGTTTGATGATGTTGGCTAGAGGCATCAATATAAGAATTGGAGTCAGTTTCTTTCCTAAATATACTTGTTGCTAGAGTGTTATCTTTCACATAAATGTTGAGATCTAAAAAGGAAACTGATTTGTCACTGGTATTAAAAGTTAATAAGATATTAAAATCATTAGTGTTGAGATCGGTGCAAAATGATGATAAACTTACACCGTCTCCCCTCCAAATAAAAAATACATTGTCGATAAAACGGTACCAGCACACCAGGTTTGCCCCTTGTGATTTAAGATGATTAACAGCAAGATTTTCCCAATAAGCCATGTACAAATTAGCGTAACTAGGGGCAAACCTGGTGCCCATAGCTGTACCCTGTATTTGCAAATAAAAAGAACCATTAAAAAAGAAATAATTATTATGAAGGATAAAAGAAATTGATTCAATAATGAATGCTTGCAAATCTATGGTGTATTCACTTTTTTCTAAAAAGAATCGTATTGCTTCACACCCTTTTTCCCAATTGATAATGGTATAGAGACTACTTACATCACCTGTACCGAGAATTAAATCAGACTCCCATTTAATATCTTTAAGTTTATTGAGGGTGTCAGTTGTGTCTCTTAAGTAAGAGTCATTTTCTATTACTAAGGGTTGAAGAAAATGATCCACCATAGCGGAAAGGTTCGAGGTGATACTGTTGGAGCCAGAAATGATCGGTCTTCCCGGGGGCTGGGTTAAGTGTTTATGTATTTTCGGCAATACATACATGGTTGGTATAGTGGGGTTCTGAATATTGATGAAATTATTTTCATCTTGAGTTATTATACCTTTTCGTTGTGCTTCATCAGTAAGTAATTTCAATTTCTTTATGATGCCATTTGTGGGATCACTTCTAAGTTTTTTATAGGTGTTGGCATCTCCTAATTGACGATTCACCTCATTAATATAATCATCTTTATTTAAGATGACCACCGCACCGCCTTTATCGGCGGGCTTAATTATTATGTCTTTATTATCCCTTAAAGATTTTATAGCCAAATGTTCTTTTTTGGTGATGTTATATTTTCTCTTCGTGTTGTTCTGTTGTATATTCCTAATGTCCTTTTCTACTAGAGTGCTAAAGCAGTTAATGCAATTGCCTTTCATGTGTTTTGGAAAAAAGGTAGACTTGGGTTTGAACTGGGATTTTGAATTATCGTTCTGATTGGTGTTATTTTCATCCTCTTTAGTTAGAAAGAATTTTTTTATACATAATTTACGTATATATTTTTGAAGGTCTACATATACCTCAAACGGATTAGCAGATGAGGTTGGGGCAAATTTTAGACCCTTTTGAAGAACAGCTAATTCTTCTTGTTCCAAAACATGAGTGCTTAAATTAAATACCTTGCCCTTCTCAGGGCTTGTGGGGGGATTTTTTTGAGAGGGTTTATTGAACTTTTTCTTTTTTCCCCCCCTTTTGCCCCTAGTGTGTTTTTTGCCCTTAGTGTTACTCAAGGGAACCTCCTTGGAGTTCTGTTGCCCCACTCTAAAAAAGAAGGATCATGTCCTGAGGAATCCCTTAATGTCTCAAAACGATTTCTAACTGGTAGTTTGAAATCATTTTGACGATAGTAGTTCCTATACGGACGGTCATGCTCTACTCTTCTCCAATTACTGCTTATTTCATTACGATCAGCATATGTTTTTTGATATCGATTATAACCCCTCTGATCCTGTGTATTGAAGGATCTTGGTGTTCTATACGATTGAAAAGGTTTTTCTTTAGCATAATTCTTCCTATTGAAGGTGTTAGTTCTTAAAGGTTTATTGGGCAGGGGATGGGTTATGGTTTCTACACAATCATTTTCATTTTTTAAATCCCTTTGAAGTTTCTTTTGCTTCTTTAGTTTTAATTCCCTAGTATTTTTCTCTAATTTGAGTAGAATCTGTTTTTCTTTCGATTTAACATCCTCTAATTCCAATACAGGTTTTAGAAGAGTGTTAATGGAATCAATTTCTTTATTGAGAGATCTCAATTCTAGTTGCCGTTCTTTTATGATGAGGTCAATTAATGAATGGGAACATGTTTTAAGTATTAGATCCCAGTCATGTTTGAATTCAGATCTAGCTGATTGAAATGAAGGTGTTTTGGTTAATTGCAATCCCTTAGGTACTATATTTTTCAACTGGTACTGTTCCAGGGTTGCAATCTCCCACCAGATTCTATTTTCCTTTAACATACTCCTTTCTAATTTATTTAATAACGTACTTAAATCCTCATCACAAACACTGGAATCATCATTTATATTATCAATAAAAATGTCTCTCATTTGATTATTACGTGTTTCTCTGTAAGCAAACATCCCTGCAGCATAGACCACCTATAGGTGTTTGAAAACTGAATCAATAGAAGAAGGGTAGGTGGACTTTTGCGCACTTGGGGAGAAGAAGCAGCACACTTAGAATGCCAAGGACATACAAACACCATATGTCAAGAGACAATTTTTGAAAGAGAAAATTGGCATCTATGGTGTGCGCTGGTTTTCCCAGGGAGTTGGCAAATGGTCATAAATTAGAATCAGATTTATGACAAGAGGACAAAGGTTTTATTCTAAATAGCCATGATATAAAAATGACACAATGCATATGTCATGGTTTGGACATACAGTACCAGTTGAAAAATATAGTACCTAAGGGATTGCAATTAACCAAAACACCTTCATTTCAATCAGCTAGATCTGAATTCAAACATGACTGGGATCTAATACTTAAAACATGTTCCCATTCATTAATTGACCTCATCATAAAAGAACGGCAACTAGAATTGAGATCTCTCAATAAAGAAATTGATTCCATTAACACTCTTCTAAAACCTGTATTGGAATTAGAGGATGTTAAATCGAAAGAAAAACAGATTCTACTCAAATTAGAGAAAAATACTAGGGAATTAAAACTAAAGAAGCAAAAGAAACTTCAAAGGGATTTAAAAAATGAAAATGATTGTGTAGAAACCATAACCCATCCCCTGCCCAATAAACCTTTAAGAACTAACACCTTCAATAGGAAGAATTATGCTAAAGAAAAACCTTTTCAATCGTATAGAACACCAAGATCCTTCAATACACAGGATCAGAGGGGTTATAATCGATATCAAAAAACATATGCTGATCGTAATGAAATAAGCAGTAATTGGAGAAGAGTAGAGCATGACCGTCCGTATAGGAACTACTATCGTCAAAATGATTTCAAACTACCAGTTAGAAATCGTTTTGAGACATTAAGGGATTCCTCAGGACATGATCCTTCTTTTTTAGAGTGGGGCAACAGAACTCCAAGGAGGTTCCCTTGAGTAACACTAAGGGCAAAAAACACACTAGGGGCAAAAGGGGGGGAAAAAAGAAAAAGTTCAATAAACCCTCTCAAAAAAATCCCCCCACAAGCCCTGAGAAGGGCAAGGTATTTAATTTAAGCACTCATGTTTTGGAACAAGAAGAATTAGCTGTTCTTCAAAAGGGTCTAAAATTTGCCCCAACCTCATCTGCTAATCCGTTTGAGGTATATGTAGACCTTCAAAAATATATACGTAAATTATGTATAAAAAAATTCTTTCTAACTAAAGAGGATGAAAATAACACCAATCAGAACGATAATTCAAAATCCCAGTTCAAACCCAAGTCTACCTTTTTTCCAAAACACATGAAAGGCAATTGCATTAACTGCTTTAGCACTCTAGTAGAAAAGGACATTAGGAATATACAACAGAACAACACGAAGAGAAAATATAACATCACCAAAAAAGAACATTTGGCTATAAAATCTTTAAGGGATAATAAAGACATAATAATTAAGCCCGCCGATAAAGGCGGTGCGGTGGTCATCTTAAATAAAGATGATTATATTAATGAGGTGAATCGTCAATTAGAAGATGCCAACACCTATAAAAAACTTAGAAGTGATCCCACAAATGGCATCATAAAGAAATTGAAATTACTTACTGATGAAGCACAACGAAAAGGTATAATAACTCAAGATGAAAATAATTTCATCAATATTCAGAACCCCACTATACCAACCATGTATGTATTGCCGAAAATACATAAACACTTAACCCAGCCCCCGGGAAGACCGATCATTTCTGGCTCCAACAGTATCACCTCGAACCTTTCCGCTATGGTGGATCATTTTCTTCAACCCTTAGTAATAGAAAATGACTCTTACTTAAGAGACACAACTGACACCCTCAATAAACTTAAAGATATTAAATGGGAGTCTGATTTAATTCTCGGTACAGGTGATGTAAGTAGTCTCTATACCATTATCAATTGGGAAAAAGGGTGTGAAGCAATACGATTCTTTTTAGAAAAAAGTGAATACACCATAGATTTGCAAGCATTCATTATTGAATCAATTTCTTTTATCCTTCATAATAATTATTTCTTTTTTAATGGTTCTTTTTATTTGCAAATACAGGGTACAGCTATGGGCACCAGGTTTGCCCCTAGTTACGCTAATTTGTACATGGCTTATTGGGAAAATCTTGCTGTTAATCATCTTAAATCACAAGGGGCAAACCTGGTGTGCTGGTACCGTTTTATCGACGATGTATTTTTTATTTGGAGGGGAGACGGTGTAAGTTTATCATCATTTTGCACCGATCTCAACACTAATGATTTTAATATCTTATTAACTTTTAATACCAGTGACAAATCAGTTTCCTTTTTAGATCTCAACATTTATGTGAAAGATAACACTCTAGCAACAAGTATATTTAGGAAAGAAACTGACTCCAATTCTTATATTGAT
Source organism: Pseudophryne corroboree (assembly GCF_028390025.1). Classification (NCBI taxonomy): domain Eukaryota; kingdom Metazoa; phylum Chordata; class Amphibia; order Anura; family Myobatrachidae; genus Pseudophryne; species Pseudophryne corroboree. The sequence goes on from NC_086444.1 coordinate 207,938,066, forward strand.
GCCTCTAGCCAACATCATCAAACATGGTTGGAAGGAATACCTTTAGGACAGTTCAAAAGAATAAAAAGGAACTGTACAGATGAGATAACATGTCAAAAAGAGATAGAACAAGTTGGCCAACGTTTTAAGAATAAAGGGTATTCAGAGCACAATATCACGAAAGCAAAAACTGCTCTCGATAAAATTAATAGAGATGAGCTGCTAAAAACTAAAAAGAAGAATGAGGGTAATGACCCAACACTACAATGGGCATTTATCTGCCAATATGGATCACATTTCAAAGCAGTAGAAAAAAGCATACAAAAAAACTGGCGGGTCTTACAGGAAGATCCTGTCCTAAAAGATCATTTACCTAAAAAACCCAAATTTATATATAGACGAGCTCCGTCATTAAAAGACAAACTGGTAAAGAGCACTCTATATGATTCTAAGACTGCCAGTGAAAGAACAAGGGGCTTTCACAGATGCGGCTCATGTTTAATGTGCAGATCCACTAATAATTCTTTTAATACTAGGAAGACCACCATGTTTGAAGCCAATGGCAAAACTTATACTTTAAAGAATTTTATTACCTGTCATTCAAGGAATGTCATTTACCTAATAGAATGCGTGTGTGGGTTTCTCTATATTGGAAAGACTTCCCGTAGTCTAAAGATCCGTATGGCAGAGCATATCTATAATATTAGAAAAGGAAACTTAAACCATCCTTTATCATTGCATTTTAAAACATGTCATGAGAATTGTGAATCAAAAATAAAAAGGTTTATTGGTATAGAACAAGTAGTAGAATCTAATCGCAATAGAGACATAGATATCCGATTAGCTAAGAAGGAAATGGAATGGATATATGTCTTAAACACCTTGGTCCCAAACGGCCTCAATGCAGATTTTGAATTAAAATGGTTCATGATGTGATGTACAATTTTTTAATTCATATTTTTATCTTTCTTCCCTTTATTTTATGTGAGTGTAAGAGAATCTAGCATTGCCGATAGGGATGGACTTCATGGGAATACAAAGTACCATGTAGAAATATGTCGGCATGCGTGACCTCTCTTTAAGAAGATAAATGGTGGAGGAATAATACCTTTTTTCGATATATACATTGGCCGAGCTTTCATCCATAACATGAAGAATAAAAGTATCAAGTTGTGGAATAAAGATAGGCACTCCGCACCGAAAGGAACGCTCACTTCCGGTACGGAAAACTATGGAACGCAAGATATCTCGACGTATTTCCGGCCTCGATAGCCAGTGGAACGCACAAGTACCGGTGGAACGCACACTTCCGGTTCCGGTCAGACGTGGAAACGGAATACAGCGGGAAATTCGAATCCATTCATTTCCGGAAAAGCCCTTTAAATAGAACACTGTCTACCACTCCAACATATGCACTTGAAAAAGGATAGTAATCCGAAACGCGTTGTGCCGTGCCTGGAGTGGGACTTGCAAGCTACATCGGATCTTCACTGCCGTCGCCGCTGTTTCCATCTGCGATTGGGCTAAGCGTGTGGTGTGGTGCTGGGCTGCCCAGCTGGAACCCAACCTTCACATCAAGGCACACACCACATGCCCCGAACGGTACGAGTCTGAAGTCTCACCTGCCTATTTTTGCACAAAGACTGCTCTTTCATGTTTACATTATCCATGTTTACAAACTAAGGGTCTGTGCAATATGTTTTATATGTTTTAATGGTTCTGTATGTCCAAACCATGACATATGCATTGTGTCATTTTTATATCATGGCTATTTAGAATAAAACCTTTGTCCTCTTGTCATAAATCTGATTCTAATTTATGACCATTTGCCAACTCCCTGGGAAAACCAGCGCACACCATAGATGCCAATTTTCTCTTTCAAAGATCGGAGTGTGATTGACAGGAAGTGGGTGTTTCTGGACGGAAACTGGCCGTTTTATGGGTGTGTGTGAAAAAACGCTACCGTTTCTGGGAAAAACGCGGGAGTGGCTGGAGAAACGGAGGAGTGTCTGGGCGAACGCTGGGTGTGTTTGTGACGTCAAACCAGGAACGACAAGCACTGAACTGATCGCAGATGCCGAGTAAGTCTGAAGCTACTCAGAAACTGCTAAGAAGTGTCTATTCGCAATTCTGCTAATCTTTCGTTCGCAATTTTGATAAGCTAAGATTCACTCCCAGTAGGCGGCGGCTTAGCGTGTGCAAAGCTGCTAAAAGCAGCTTGCGAGCGAACAACTCGGAATGACCCCCATTGTTAGGCTACCAGTACACATTATGCAACACAGTATCCCCAGTTCACATTATGACATACAGGTGTCCCCAGCTCATATTGGGGGTCATTCCGAGTTGTTCGCTCCGAGGCTGCTTTTAGCAGCTTTGCACACACTAAGCCGCCGCCTACTGGGAGTGAATCTTAGCTTCTTAAAATTGCGAACGAAAGATTCGCAATATTGCGATAAGACATCTCTGTGCAGTTTCTGAGTAACTCGAGACTTACTCGGCATCTGCGATCAGTTCAGTGCTTGTCGTTCCTGGTTTGACGTCACAAACACACCCAGCGTTCGCCCAGACACTCCTCCATTTCTCCAGCCACTCCCGCGTTTTTCCCAGAAACGGTAGCGTTTTTTCACACACTCCCATAAAACGGCCAGTTTCCGCCCAGAAACACCCACTTCCTGTCAATCACATTACGATCACCAGAACGAAGAAAAAAACGTGAGTAAAATTCCTAACTGCATAGCAAATTTACTTGGCGCAGTCGCAGTGCGGACATTGTGCATGCGTACTAAGCGGAAAATCGCTGCGATGCTAAAAAATTTACCGAGTGAACAACTCGGAATGACCCCCATTGTACAACATTACAGTGCTACCACCAGTTTATAGTATGGAATATTATAATGCCCTTCAGTTCATTTTATACCACATTACAATGCGCAGGCCCCATGTAGCTTTGACAAGGAAGACGCGCCCCTCTCAGCTCTGGGCCCCATAGCAGCTGCACTCCCTGCACCTATGGTAGCTATGTCCTTGGCTATGAGTCTAGTAAGTCCCCCCTCATTTACTGTATAATGTTGTAATTGCAACTGCCATGTATAATATAGGTAGAGAAAATGTATACATGTACTGAATATACTGTACTCCATATTACCATTCCCTTCCTAAATTAAAATGTGTTTTAACTATACAAATCTACCATATTTGACCAGAACTAGTTTCAGCTTTGTTTCCCAGCTTAGACATATCTATATATTTAATCGGTTAAGCAATTTTGTTTGTTAGAGCAAACTACTCCGCAATGACAAAATTGATTTTGATGGTTCCGGCAGGTGTCATTCAATGGAAATTGTGATGTAGATGTGCAATAAGGCAGCAGAATTTTGATAAGTGGTCAGGTTGTTGAGGAATAACGCATCAAAGTTATGATTTTTTCCCCCATAGAAAAAGTACTGAATGGGGGGAATGCACTTTTTTCCTCTGGGTTGTTAATTGCAGTGAAGCCCTTGCCTATTTTTTTTTCTGCCCTAAATTCTGTTGATATGATGAATTCTTTCTACCACTCTCAATATACAGTAATCTTTCGGGATGCAGTAAAATTTCACAATACAGTCAAATTTTGGGATATAGAAAACTATCGGGATACACTAAACTTTAGAAGAACTCACAACAAAAAAAAAGTGCTCATTTTTGAGCAAGGCTGTTGACTAGCAAAAGTATAAAATGACAAGGTAAAATGGTCCTGTCCCTGCTGCCCCTGCGTTTTTACCCCCTATTCCTGCACTCAGGGTGTTTAACAGGAAAAATGACACTACATAGAATATAATGGACTTGATTCAATACTACTCCTTCAACTTTTACGTTTGCAACTGGTGTGATAATAGCCCAATATTGCAGTTACAGTTAGGATAGGACAGTTAGACCATGCATATCTCTTCTATAAAAGACCACTAAACTCTAACTCAATTCATTAAACAATATTTGGGTTTTACAGGTGGTACCAGCAAATGCTAAGCATCCCCGGATGAGTTGGGGCTGATATGTCGGTGTTCGGGATGACGGCGGTCAGAATACCGACCGTGGCATCCTGATGGTTAGAATCCTGACTGGGGTCAGGTAATTATGTTAACGCTTGCCCGCTCCCTCCCTAACCCTCCCCTCCTGCAGCCTAACCCTAACTGTCCCCGGTGGTGTTTAAGCCTAACCCTCCCTTCCTGCAGCCTAACCCTAACCATCCCCACCCTGTAGCCTAACCCTAATTCTCCACGGGGGTTTAACAACCCCTTCCCCTGCAGCCTAACCCTCCCCCCGAGCCTAAACCTAAAATCCCCCCTCCCGGCTTACCTCTCTGGCAATAGTCTTTCATGATCCCGGTGCAGAGATTGTGATCCTATTCGTGATGCTGGCACCAGTATTTTGACTGCCAGGATCCCGACCGTCGAGATCCTGATCAGATCCCCCCAGTGTGTACCATAGGAGGACCGCAGCAGATATCTCTGATATCTGTTGTAGTCTCTCTATTTTTAACAGCAAAAGCAGCTCCCTTACATTTCAAGGGGGGCTGCTATGCTGTCAGATTGACCAGGCTCTGGAATGCAAAGCATTCAGTCTATTGGCCATGACAGTCAATGCCCTCTTTAGATGGTGTTTGTTAAGCGCTGTTGCCTATGGGCTATATTCCATGCAAATTACCAGAATAGGGTTCTGTAGGAGTTCTTACCAGCAATGGCCGCCATACATGTGTGATCAACATACCGTGCCTGTACAGTAGTGGTGTTGCGTCCTCAAAGAGAAGCAAAGTGATTGCTAATGTTTTCTTTCTTGGCCCCTGTCCCTGTGTGGCGTTCTAGTGAATCTTAATTGCCACAAAAGGAGATTTATGGTAGACTTACCATTGTTAAATCTCTTTCTGCGAGGAACATTGATTCCACAGGGAAAACATCGGGGTGTAGAGATGGATCTTGATCCAGGCACCAACAGGCTAAAGCTTTAGACTGTCCCAGGATGCATTGGGGCCTCCTCTATAACCCCGACTCCAGGCACTGTGAGCTCAGTTTCATTTACCAGTCCAATGCAGGAGCAGGTAAAAGAGAAGGTAGATGTTAGTCACCTAGAACCAAGTTCTCACGACAGGAGAAGGGACTAGCGGCTAATGCCATTCAATCCCATAGAAGCTAAGTGCATTAGGTTGGGTGCCCTGTGGAACCACTGTACCTCGCAGAAAAAGATTTAACAATGGTAAGTCTACTATAAATCTCCTTTTCTGCAGCAGGGTACATTGTTTTCCACAGAGAAAACATCTGGGATGTCCTAAAGCAGTTCCTCATGGGCGAAGATGCGCCGTAGCGGGTATGAGAACTCGGCGTCCAAAGGAAGCATCCTGGGAGGCAAAAGTATCAAAGGCATAGAACCTAATGAATGTGTTCACTAAGGACCATGTAGCTGCCTTGCACAATTGTTCAGCGGACACTCCTTGGCAGGCCACCCAAGAATGTCCAACAGACCAAGTAGAATGGGCTTTAATAGCAGCAGGAGCTGGAAGACCATCCTGTACATATGCTTGTGCAATCACCATTTTTATCCATCTGGCCAATGTTTGCTTGTTCGCAGGCCAGCCACGTTTGTGAAAACCAAAAAGTACAAAAAGAGTATCTGACCTCCTAATAGAGGCAGTGCTTTCCATGTAAATACGGAGAACCCGTACCACATCCAAAGACCGCTCTTTGGAGGACAAACGAGAAGAGATAAAAGCCGGAACAACAATCTCTTAGTTAAGATGGATAGATGACACCACCTTAGGTAGATAACCAGGTTGAGTTCTAAGAACTGCCCGGTCATGGTGAAAATTCAGAAAGGGTGGACGACAGGACAAAGCACCCAAGTCAGACAACCTCCTGGCAGAGGCAATAGCCAGTAGGAACAGGACCTTGACCATGAGCCATTTAAGGTCAACTGACTCAAGAGGTTCAAATGGAGACTCTTGCAGGGCATTTTGGACAACAGACAATCCCATGGAGCCAGAGGAGGGACATAGGGAGGCTGAATCCGTAAAACACCCTGAGTGAAAGTATGAACGTCAGGAATAGACGCAAGTTTTCTCTGAAACCACGCCCAAAAGGCAGAGATATGAACCTTGAGGGAGGCCAGACGAAGGCCTAAGTCCAGGCCTTGTTGTAGAAAAGCCAGAAGTCTGGAAGTACTGAATTTGTAAGCATCGTAATTCTTAGCAGCACACCAGGTGAAGTAAGAATTTCAGACCCTGTAATAAATCCGTGCAGATGCCGGTTTGCGGGCCTTCAGCATAGTTTGGATAACTGCCTCGGAGAGTCCTTTGGTCCTTAGGAGTGAAGCTTTAAGAGCCACGCCATCAAAGCCAGTCTGGCCAAGTCCGGGTAGACACAAGGGCCCTGAATGAGGAGGTCTGGGCGTTTAGGAAGTAGAAGAAGACGATCTATCGATAGACCCTGCAGGTCTGAGAACCAATCCGTCTTGGCCACGCTGGAGCGACTAGAAGTAGTATTCCTCCTTATTGTTTGAACTTCCGCAGTACCCCGGGCAGGAGTGACTATGGAGGAAACACATATGGAAGCCGAAAGTTCCATGGAATTGCCAGTGCGTCCACGAACGCTGCTTGAGGATCCCTGGTTCTTGATCCGAAGACCGGAACTTTGTGATTGTGTCGAGACGCCATCAGGTCTACATCTGGTAGGCCCCACTTCTCCACAAGGAGTTGAAAGACTTCCTGATGAAAACTCCACTCTCCAGCATGCACGTCCTGATGACTGAGGAAATCTGCTTCCCAGTTGTGGACTCCCCGGAATGAACACTGACGATATTGCTGGCAGATGGCATTCCGCCCAACGAAGGATTTTTGACACTTACATCATTGCCATGCGGCTACGAGTGCTGCCTTGATGGTTTACGTATGCCACCGTGGTGGCGTTGTCTGACCGTACTTGAACAGGCCTGTTCTGTATCAGAGGCAAGGCGAGAGACAAAGCATTGAACACTGCCCGCAATTTCAGAATGTTTATCGGGAGGAGTGATTCCTCCATGGTCCACCGACCCTGAAAAGAGTGTTGCTCCAACACCACGCCCCTTCCTCGCAGATTGGTGTCCGTAGTCAGTAGGACCGAGTTGGGGATCCAGAATGGACGTCCCCTGCTCAACTGCTGGTCCTGTAGCCACCAGGTCAGCGACAGACGAACCTCCGGAGTCAAGGAGATCATGTGAGACCTGATCCGATGAGGTAGGCCATCCCACTTGGAAAGGATTAACCTCTGCAGGGGGCGGGAATGAAATTGAACGTACTCTACCATGTCGAACGCCGACACCATGAGGCCTAGTACTTGCATTGCCAAGGGTATCGACACTCTTGGGTGAGAGAGGAAGTATCTGATCCTGTCCTGAAGTTTCAGGACCATCTCTGGAGACAGAAACAGCTGTTGACTGTGTGTGTGTTCAGCAGTGCCCACAGGTGCACCATGCTCCGAGCAGAGACCAGTGAGGACTTCTTCCAGTTGATGAGCCACCCGTGGGCTTGTAGGAAGTCTATCGTCAGTTGTAGATGACTGAGGAGGACATAGTGGGAGTTTGCCAGAATCAGCAAGTCGTCTAGATACAGCAGGATCCTGACTCCCTGGCAACGGAGATGAGCCGTTATCATGGCCATAACCTTGGTGAAGATCTGAGGGGCCGTGGCCAGTTCAAATGGCAGAGCCTGGAATTGATAGTGAAGGTTGCCAATAGCAAACCGTAGATATTGCTAATGTGATATGGCAATAGGTATATGCAGGTAAGCATTTTGTGTATCCAGGGATACCATATAATCTCCGGGTTCTATGGCCAATACAATTGAGCGCAGTGTTTCCATACGGAACTTGGACACTCTCACAAACTTGTTCAGTGATTAGAGGTTGAGTATAGGCCGGAAAGACCCATTGGGTTTCGGGACTAGAAACAGGGTCAAGTAGTATCCTCTGCGCCTCTGGGACAGAGGTACCAGCACTACCACTCCAGAATCCAGGAGGGAACGCACAACCAGATGTAAAGCTTGCACCTTCAATGGATCCGAAGGGATAACCGTTGTGCAGAACTGGCGAGGGGGACGTCTCTTGAAAGAGACTGCGTACCCGTGAGAGACAACTTCTCGCGCCCATGTATCTAAAGTGGTCTTTAACCAGATCTGGGTGAATCGCAGCAGTTGGCCTCCCACCCTGGGGTCTCCCAGGGGGAGGCCCGCCACGTCATGCAGCAGGCTTGTCGTGTTTAGAAGCAGGCTGACGGGTGGCCCAGGATAGTTTTGCCTTGGGCTTGGTGGTTTTGGGAGCACAAAATTGTCTTGGGAATGCCTGACGTTTTGCTTTCCCTTGAGGCTGAAAGGAGTGAAAAATGGTACCTTTTGCCTTCTGTGCAGAAGGATTAGTATTCGGGAGAAATGCAGTCTTAGCAGCTGCTAAGTTAGTCACAATCTTAATGAGATCTTCCCCAAATAGGATGTCTCCCTTAAAAGGGAGTACCTCCAAGGTCTTTTTGGAGTCCAAGTCCACCTTCCACGACCCAACCACAGAATACGGTGAGCCAGGATGGATGTAGTCGATGCCTTGGCCGCTAACACACCTGACTCAGGGGACGCCTCCTGAATGTAATAGGCGGTGGTGGTAATGTGAGACAGGTAATGTATGGCAATGTCAGATATATCCTGAGGCAGCTCTTCCTATAATGCCTGAACCCATGCTTCAATTCCTTTTGCAGCCCAAGAGGCTGCTATAGTGGGTCTATGTACAGCACCTGTAAGGGAGCAAATAGACTTCAGCATCCCTCCACACGCTTATCTGTCGGTTCCTTCAATGAGGTAACAGTGGTGACAGGCAGAGTAGATGACACCACGAGACGAATGACATGGGAATCCACCGGCGGTGAATTTTCCCACTTGTTACACAACTCAGAGGGGAGAGGATAACGAGCTACCATCTTTTTAGATAAGGAGAATTTCTTTCTTGGCGAAGACCAGGGTTCTAGACGTATGTCCACTAAATGGTCAGAATGCGGTAATAATGTTTTAGTTACCTTCTGATGTTTAAACTTATCAGGTTTCTTAGAAACTGTAGTGGAATCTTCATCATCATCAGTGATCTGTAGGGTCTGCTTAATAGCAACCACTAAATCAGGGACATCAACCTGAATAGTAGATTCCTCATCAGAAGCAGCTGTATTAGTGCCTGACGGGTCAGTATACTCCCCATCCTCATCAGAAGAATCTTCTGAGAGATTAGTGGATTGTGAGGAGGAAGTAGCCTGCTTAGATGACCCCTTGACACGAGAGTGAGTTGAGGGAGGTTTATGTCTAACCAAAGATTGATTCAATTGCTGCAACTGGGTAAACAAATTATCTGCCCAAGGCGGATTTACCATAGGGACAATACATGGTTGAAATGGCACAGGAGGTCCCATAGGGTGCATAAGGCGTGTCACAAGCATATTGAGCATAGTTTAGAACACCGCCCAAGGTGGCTCCTGATTGGTTACAGGAGCTGCGGACTGACTGGGAGATGTATGGCACACAGTACACAGATCTTCATACAAAGCTTCCCCCTCACGCAAATCCCTGGTGCACGTGCTGCATGATAAAGGAGCGTCCGTGGATTTCCCGCCCTTTGTGTTAGACATTTTAGTGAATGTAACTGCAGAGCATATGAGTATGATGCAGCCAGACAGAGTACAATACCAGCGAATAAATCCCCTAGTATGTGACAGCGAACACAGTACACAACACCAGCATCTAAATCCGGTACTATGTGACTTTGTACACACAGTACACATCACCAGGGAATAAATCCGGTATTATGTGACTGAGAACACAGTAGAATACACTTGACGGTAAATACTGTGAAGCACTATATATGGAGCCTGAAGCACCTAGTCCCTTAGGGTACAGAATACAGTGATAGATATAGCTGGGGTACACTGAAAGTGAAATCCACACAGCAGATACAGGCACAAACAGTCACAGTGACAATGCAGATAATTATTTTAGTAAGACAATAAAACTGCACTGGACTAGTATATGTATGTGTGTGTGTGTATGTATGTGTATATATATATATATATATATATATATATACGCGGCCCGAGACCGGATGTATATACTGTATCAGAATATTCGTACAATACATTCTGGTACAGGTACACTTGTTCTTAACTAATGCTGTCTTAATAGTGACATGTAGAATACTTAAGTGTCTGTAAAATCACAGTGGTGATGTACAGGCGGATTTACAGAGGAGACCTTGCCCTGCAGTCCCAGGGACCAGTCGCAGCTAATCATAGAAGATGGCGCCCAGTGTCTCAGTCAAGGAGTGAGGGAAAGTGTGAGGCAGCTCCAGGGCAGGAACACCAGCAGTAGATGGCGTCCGGAGCTGGGGGAGGGGCTACAGGTCAAGCGCCTTCTCCCCTATGCTGGTCCTCACCACCTGGTACTATGGAATCTTAATAAAGAGGATATTGATATATCCAACCTGTACTGTTATGCCATGGTGGATATAGTGGGGTCCCTGCTCTGTTACAGTGTCCACGCCAGTGTCGCAGTTCATTTCCTTAGACTGCGACCGGAACGAGATTTAATGGCGGGTCCCGCCTGGGGGACCCTTTTACCTCCTCCCCTCAGTAGCAGCCAAGTGAACCAGGAGAGCGTCTGCGACCATGTGCCTAGAGCCAGAGTGTCTCCGCCACAAGTACCCAGGGACAGAACCAGCGGGAGTGTCACAACTGAGGGTTTTGGCTGACAGGAGAAAGCCTCAGTTGTAGGGGCTGAGAGGAACTTAAACCGGGGAGGTTTAATCAGACCCCTGGACATGTAAGTGTTAAAAGGAAACCCGAAGGTGTGACCATGACAACCAGGTAAAAGTCAAAATACAAGTTTATTAACAGACTCCGTGTAAACAAACAGCATTCAAGGTAAATAATGGCAATGATAAATAATATGATTCCTGGAGCACTCTGACCATGAAATGGTTACATAGGACACTGGTAGGTTAAGAACAGTTGTTAAAGTCCTTAGATGTAATAGCCTTACCAGGCCTGGCTGTAGTACTGAAGATATCCAAGGAACATGCCAGTAGATGGAACAGATGAAGCTGGTAACTTGAATCAGCTGTTGTAATTGCTGGATGGAACCAGCCAGGTGGTAAGACACGGAGTGGATGCGGAATGGAATCAGCCAGATGATAAAGTCACTGAATGAATGCTGGGTGGAACCAGCCAGGTGATGAAACACGGAGTGAATGTAGTAAGATGCTAGGAATCGTGGAAACAGAGGAGTTGAAGGATGATTACCGGTGGTAGTGGATACTGCTGGAAGCAGATGAAATAGCTGGAAGCTGGAAACTGGATCAGCCACGGAGGACTGCAGAGCCAGGCTGCACCACAGGATGGTAGGCAGGTGCGGGTCTCTTTAGTGGATGCTGGAGACAGGAGCTGGAACCTGGAAACACAACCACAGGAGAGAGACTGGAACAAGGTATGACAAACAAAGCACTGACGATTTCCTGGCCCAGGCACAGGATACTTATACCTGCAGCAATGCAGGCATTGGCTGGGCAATTATGCAGATTTCCAGAGGCAGTGGATTGGAGGAACTTGAGACATGTGATTAGATCCAACATGGCTGCGCCCATGTTAGAACTTGGAGGGAAAACTGGCTTGGGAAACCATGTGGAAACATAACTGTAATGGCGGCGCCGACCACAGAGGACAGTAGACGCCAGACTGACAAATGTATGCTGAGACTCGTGGATGACAACGGAGGCCGCGGCAGGCATGGAACACCACACTAACAACCTGCACCTATAACACAGGAGCGGCGGCGAAGGCCGCGGAGAACGGGAGATGCCATGCAGGATTCAAACATGGCGCCGCTGTGACAGCATCTCAGCATGACAGGAGGAATGTGCAGTATGTGGACACAGATGAGATCCGGCCTTGGAACGCTGAGCGAGCCTCTGGAGACATCTGAAAGGCAGGTAATGGCGTCCAGATACTCGGATCGTGACAGCACCCCCCCCTTTAGGAGTGGCCCCAGGACGCTTCTTAAGCTTTAGAGGAAACTTCGAGTGGAAATTCCGGACCAAGGCAGGAGCATGGACATCAGACGCATTGGTCCAAGAGTGTTCTTCAGGACCATAGCCCTTCCAGTCAATAAGATACTGCAACTGACCGTAACGGAAACGTGAGTCCAGAATCTTGGCCACCTCATACTCGACTCCCCGTTGAGTCTGAACTTTAGGAGCTGGAGGAAGTGCAGAATGAAACCGATTCAGGATCAGCGGTTTCAACAAGGAAACATGGAATGTCCTGGGTATTTTTAAGAAGGGAGGTAACTGGAGTCTGTAAGCAACAGGATTGATGACTTGTTCAATTTTCAAAGGACCGATGTAACGAGGAGCAAATTTCATGCTGGGAACTCTCAACCTCAAATTCTCCGTGGACAACCATACTCGATCACCCACCTTGAGAGCCGGAACCGCTCTACGCTTCCTATCGGCAAACTTCTTATACCTAAATGAGGCTTTAAGCAGGGCTGCGCGGACATTCTTCCAGTTGTTTGAAAACTGACGCAAGGTGACATCCACTGCAGGAACAGAAGTTGCTGGAAGCGGTTGGAATTCTGGAACTTTAGGGTGAAATCCATAGTTGATGAAGAATGGTGTTGAGGAGGATGAGGAATGGTATTGATTGTTGTGGCTAAACTCGGCCCAGGGAAGGAGTTGAACCCAGTCATCTTGGGAGGAAGACACGTAAATGCGGAGGAAGGCCTCCAAGTCCTGATTCACCCTCTCAGTTTGACCATTGGTCTGAGGATGGTAAGCTGTGGAAAACTTTAACTTGACTTGGAGGGCTTGACACAAACTTCGCCAAAATTTGGCTACAAATTATACTCCACAATCGGAGATGATTTCTTCAGGGAGACCGTGAAGTCGAAAGATCTCTTGGATAAAGGCTTGAGCCAACTTGGAAGCTGACGGAAGACCGGTAAGGGGTATGAAATGTGCCATCTTGGTGAACCGGTCAACTACCACCCAGATGGTATTAAACTTGCTGCATATAGGCAGATCTGTAACAAAGTCCATCGACAAATGGGTCCATGGTCGACTGGGAACAGATAATGGAACCAGTTGCCCCGCAGGAGACTGGCGAGGAACTTTGTGTTGGGCACACTTTGGGCAAGAGGCAATAAACTCCTTGATGTCCTTCTTCAGAGTTGGCCACCAGTAGGACCTAGAGATAAACTCGAGGGTTTTCTGAATGCCTGTATGTCCGGCAAAACGGGAAGCATGGGCCCAATGCATGAGCTTCTTCCTTAACACCGGCTTCACAAAACTTTTCCCTGGTGGGGACGTAGAGTCCATCCCTACCGTGGAGAATGCCAACGGATTAATGATAGGATGCTTGTCTGAAGACTCTGACTCGTTTTATTGCTCCCAAGAGCGGGAAAGGGCATCGGCCTTGCGATTCTGCGAGCCCGGACAGAACTGGAGTTTAAAGTCGAACCTGGAAAAGAAAAGTGCCCATCTGGCCTGACGGGGGTTAAGACATTGTGCGCCTTTCAGGTATAAAAGATTCTTGTGGTCGGTAAGTATCGTGATTGAATGAGAAGCTCCCTCCAACAGATATCTCCACTCCTCAAGAGCGAGCTTGATGGCTAGCAACTCCTGGTCGCCAATGGCATAGTTGCGCTCAGCTGGGGAGAACTTTTGGGAGAAGAAACTGCAGGGATGTAGATGGCCATCTTTAGCCCTCTGGGATAATACCGCTCCTACTCCAACGGAAGAGGCATCCACCTCTAAGATGAAAGGAGAGTCGGTGTCGGGCTGTTTCAGAACTGGTGCAGAGATGAAACGTTGTTTTAGAAGATGAAAAGCTTGCGTAGCTTCTTCAGACCGCTTGGACGGGTTAGCACCCTTCTTGGTTAATGCAGCGATAGGCGCCACAATGGTGGAAAAGTCTCGTATGAACTTTCTGTAATAATTGGAGAACCCTAAGAACCTCTGGACCCCTTTGAGGGTTAAGGGTATCGGCCAATTCTGGATTGCTTGTAATTTCTCAGGATCCATCTCTAGTCCGGAACCGGACATGATGTAACCTAGGAACGGAATGGATTTAACTTCAAAGACACATTTCTCCAATTTGCAATAGAGATGATTGACACGGAGAAGGGACAGAACCTCCTTTACCCAGAAACGATGTTCCTCCAGATTATTGGCAAAGATGAGGATATCATCTAGAAAAACCATGACATAGCGGTATAAAATGTAGAGATGAGCGCCTGAAATTTTTCGGGTTTTGTGTTTTGGTTTTGGGTTCGGTTCCGCGGCCGTGTTTTGGGTTCGAACGCGTTTTGGCAAAACCTCACCGAATTTTTTTTGTCGGATTCGGGTGTGTTTTGGATTCGGGTGTTTTTTTCAAAAAACACTAAAAAACAGCTTAAATCATAGAATTTGGGGGTCATTTTGATCCCAAAGTATTATTAACCTCAAAAACCATAATTTACACTCATTTTCAGTCTATTCTGAATACCTCACACCTCACAATATTATTTTTAGTCCTAAAATTTGCACCGAGGTCGCTGTGTGAGTAAGATAAGCGACCCTAGTGGCCAACACAAACACCGGGCCCATCTAGGAGTGGCACTGCAGTGTCACGCAGGATGTCCCTTCCAAAAAACCCTCCCCAAACAGCACATGACGCAAAGAAAAAAAGAGGCGCAATGAGGTAGCTGTGTGAGTAAGATTAGCGACCCTAGTGGCCGACACAAACACCGGGCCCATCTAGGAGTGGCACTGCAGTGTCACGCAGGATGTCCCTTCCAAAAAACCCTCCCCAAACAGCACATGACGCAAAGAAAAAAAGAGGCGCAATGAGGTAGCTGACTGTGTGAGTAAGATTAGCGACCCTAGTGGCCGACACAAACACCGGGCCCATCTAGGAGTGGCACTGCAGTGTCACGCAGGATGTCCCTTCCAAAAAACCCTCCCCAATCAGCACATGATGCAAAGAAAAAGAAAAGAAAAAAGAGGTGCAAGATGGAATTGTCCTTGGGCCCTCCCACCCACCCTTATGTTGTATAAACAAAACAGGACATGCACACTTTAACCAACCCATCATTTCAGTGACAGGGTCTGCCACACGACTGTGACTGATATGACGGGTTGGTTTGGACCCCCCCCCAAAAAAGAAGCAATTAATCTCTCCTTGCACAAACTGGCTCTACAGAGGCAAGATGTCCACCTCATCTTCACCCTCCGATATATCACCGTGTACATCCCCCTCCTCACAGATTATCAATTCGTCCCCACTGGAATCCACCATCTCAGCTCCCTGTGTACTTTGTGGAGGCAATTGCTGCTGGTCAATGTCTCCGCGGAGGAATTGATTATAATTCATTTTAATGAACATCATCTTCTCCACATTTTCTGGATGTAACCTCGTACGCCGATTGCTGACAAGGTGAGCGGCGGCACTAAACACTCTTTCGGAGTACACACTTGTGGGAGGGCAACTTAGGTAGAATAAAGCCAGTTTGTGCAAGGGCCTCCAAATTGCCTCTTTTTCCTGCCAGTATAAGTACGGACTGTGTGACGTGCCTACTTGGATGCGGTCACTCATATAATCCTCCACCATTCTATCAATGTTGAGAGAATCATATGCAGTGACAGTAGACGACATGTCCGTAATCGTTGTCAGGTCCTTCAGTCCGGACCAGATGTCAGCATCAGCAGTCGCTCCAGACTGCCCTGCATCACCGCCAGCGGGTGGGCTCGGAATTCTGAGCCTTTTCCTCGCACCCCCAGTTGCGGGAGAATGTGAAGGAGGAGATGTTGACAGGTCGCGTTCCGCTTGACTTGACAATTTTGTCACCAGCAGGTCTTTCAACCCCAGCAGACTTGTGTCTGCCGGAAAGAGAGATCCAAGGTAGGCTTTAAATCTAGGATCGAGCACGGTGGCCAAAATGTAGTGCTCTGATTTCAACAGATTGACCACCCGTGAATCCTTGTTAAGCGAATTAAGGGCTGCATCCACAAGTCCCACATGCCTAGCGGAATCGCTCCCTTTTAGCTCCTTCTTCAATGCCTCCAGCTTCTTCTGCAAAAGCCTGATGAGGGGAATGACCTGACTCAGGCTGGCAGTGTCTGAACTGACTTCACGTGTGGCAAGTTCAAAGGGCATCAGAACCTTGCACAACGTTGAAATCATTCTCCACTGCACTTGAGACAGGTGCATTCCACCTCCTATATCGTGCTCAATTGTATAGGCTTGAATGGCCTTTTGCTGCTCCTCCAACCTCTGAAGCATATAGAGGGTTGAATTCCACCTCGTTACCACTTCTTGCTTCAGATGATGGCAGGGCAGGTTCAGTAGTTTTTGGTGGTGCTCCAGTCTTCTGTACGTGGTGCCTGTACGCCGAAAGTGTCCCGCAATTTTTCTGGCCACCGACAGCATCTCTTGCACGCCCCTGTCGTTTTTTAAAAAATTCTGCACCACCAAATTCAAGGTATGTGCAAAACATGGGACGTGCTGGAATTTGCCCATATTTAATGCACACACAATATTGCTGGCGTTGTCCGATGCCACAAATCCACAGGAGAGTCCAATTGGGGTAAGCCATTCCGCGATGATCTTCCTCAGTTGCCGTAAGAGGTTTTCAGCTGTGTGCGTATTCTGGAAAGCGGTGATACAAAGCGTAGCCTGCCTAGGAAAGAGTTGGCGTTTGCGAGATGCTGCTACTGGTGCCGCCGCTGCTGTTCTTGCGGCGGGAGTCCATACATCTACCCAGTGGGCTGTCACAGTCATATAGTCCTGACCCTGCCCTGCTCCACTTGTCCACATGTCCGTGGTTAAGTGGACATTGGGTACAACTGCATTTTTTAGGACACTGGTGAGTCTTTTTCTGACGTCCGTGTACATTCTCGGTATCGCCTGCCTTGAGAAGTGGAACCTAGATGGTATTTGGTAACGGGGGCACACTGCCTCAATAAATTGTCTAGTTCCCTGTGAACTAACGGCGGATACCGGACGCACGTCTAACACCAACATAGTTGTCAAGGCCTCAGTTATCCGCTTTGCAGTAGGATGACTGCTGTGATATTTCATCTTCCTCGCAAAGGACTGTTGAACAGTCAATTGCTTACTGGAAGTAGTACAAGTGGGCTTACGACTTCCCCTCTGGGATGACCATCGACTCCCAGCGGCAACAACAGCAGCGCCAGCAGCAGTAGGCGTTACACGCAAGGATGCATCGGAGGAATCCCAGGCAGGAGAGGACTCGTCAGAATTGCCAGTGACATGGCCTGCAGGACTATTGGCATTCCTGGGGAAGGAGGAAATTGACACTGAGGGAGTTGGTGGGGTGGTTTGCGTGAGCTTGGTTACAAGAGGAAGGGATTTACTGGTCCGTGGACTGCTTCCGCTGTCACCCAAAGTTTTTGAACTTGTCACTGACTTATTATGAATGCGCTGCAGGTGACGTATAAGGGAGGATGTTCCGAGGTGGTTAACGTCCTTACCCCTACTTATTACAGCTTGACAAAGGGAACACACGGCTTGACACCTGTTGTCCGCATTTCTGGTGAAATACCTCCACACTGAAGAGCTGATTTTTTTTGTATTTTCACCTGGCATGTCAACGGCCATATTCCTCCCACGGACAACAGGTGTCTCCCCGGGTGCCTGACTTAAACAAACCACCTCACCATCAGAATCCTCCTGGTCAATTTCCTCCCCAGCGCCAGCAACACCCATATCCTCCTCATCCTGGTGTACTTCAACACTGACATCTTCAATCTGACTATCAGGAACTGGACTGCGGGTGCTCCTTCCAGCACTTGCAGGGGGCGTGCAAATGGTGGAAGGCGCATGCTCTTCACGTCCAGTGTTGGGAAGGTCAGGCATCGCAACCGACACAATTGGACTCTCCTTGTGGATTTGGGATTTCGAAGAATGCACAGTTCTTTGCTGTGCTGCTTTTGCCAGCTTGAGTCTTTTCATTTTTCTAGCGAGAGGCTGAGTGCTTCCATCCTCATGTGAAGCTGAACCACTAGCCATGAACATAGGCCAGGGCCTCAGCCGTTCCTTGCCACTCCGTGTGGTAAATGGCATATTGGCAAGTTTACGCTTCTCCTCCGACAATTTTATTTTAGGTTTTGGAGTCCTTTTTTTTCTGATATTTGGTGTTTTGGATTTGACATGCTCTGTACTATGACATTGGGCATCGGCCTTGGCAGACGACGTTGCTGGCATTTCATCGTCTCGGCCATGACTAGTGGCAGCAGCTTCAGCACGAGGTGGAAGTGGATCTTGATCTTTCCCTAATTTTGGAACCTCAACATTTTTGTTCTCCATATTTTAATAGGCACAACTAAAAGGCACCTCAGGTAAACAATGGAGATGGATACTAGTATACAATTATGGACTGCCTGCCGACTGCAGACACAGAGGTAGCCACAGCCGTGAACTACCGTACTGTACTGTGTCTGCAGCTAATATAGACTGGTTGATAAAGAGAAGATGTCTATGTAACTATGTATGTATAAAGAAGAATGAAAAAAATCCACGGTTAGGTGGTATTACAATTATGGACGGACTGCCTGCCGAGTGCAGAGACACAGAGGTAGCCACAGCCGTGAACTACCGTACTGTGTCTGCTGCGACTGGATGATAAATGATATAAAAAATATATATATATATCACTACTGCAGCCGGACAGGTATATATTATATATTATATAATGACGGACCTGCTGGACACTGTCTGTCAGCAGAATGAGTTTTATTTTTATAGAATAAAAAAAAAAAAACACACAAGTGAAGTCACACGACGAGTGTTTAACTTTTTCAGGCAATCACAATATAAGTATACTACTAACTATACTGGTGGTCAGTGTGGTCAGGTCACTGGTCAGTCACACTGGCAGTGGCACTCCTGCAGCAAAAGTGTGCACTGTTTAATTTTAATATAATATGTACTCCTGGCTCCTGCTATAACCTATAACTGGCACTGCAGTAGTGCTCCCCAGTCTCCCCCACAATTATAAGCTGTGTGAGCTGAGCAGTCAGACAGATATATAATATATATAGATGATGCAGCACACTGGCCTGAGCCTGAGCAGTGCACACAGATATGGTATGTGACTGACTGAGTCACTGTGTGTATCGCTTTTTTCAGGCAGAGAACGGATATATTAAATAAACTGCACTGTGTGTCTGGTGGTCACTCACTATATAATATATTATGTACTCCTGGCTCCTGCTATAACCTATAACTGGCACTGCAGTAGTGCTCCCCAGTCTCCCCCACAATTATAAGCTGTGTGAGCTGAGCAGTCAGACAGATATATATAATATTATATATAGATAATAGATGATGCAGCACACTGGCCTGAGCCTGAGCAGTGCACACAGATATGGTATGTGACTGACTGAGTCACTGTGTGTATCGCTTTTTTCAGGCAGAGAACGGATATATTAGATAAACTGCACTGTGTGTCTGGTGGTCACTCACTATATAATATATTATGTACTCCTGGCTCCTGCTATAACCTATAACTGGCACTGCAGTAGTGCTCCCCAGTCTCCCCCACAATTATAAGCTGTGTGAGCTGAGCAGTCAGACAGATATATATAATATTATATATAGATAATAGATGATGCAGCACACTGGCCTGAGCCTGAGCAGTGCACACAGATATGGTATGTGACTGACTGAGTCACTGTGTGTATCGCTTTTTTCAGGCAGAGAACGGATATATTAAATAAACTGCACTGTGTGTCTGGTGGTCACTCACTATATAATATATTATGTACTCCTGGCTCCTGCTATAACCTATAACTGGCACTGCAGTAGTGCTCCCCAGTCTCCCCCACAATTATAAGCTGTGTGAGCTGAGCAGTCAGACAGATATATATAATATTATATATAGATAATAGATGATGCAGCACACTGGCCTGAGCCTGAGCAGTGCACACAGATATGGTATGTGACTGACTGAGTCACTGTGTGTATCGCTTTTTTCAGGCAGAGAACGGATATATTAAATAAACTGCACTGTGTGTCTGGTGGTCACTCACTATATAATATATTATGTACTCCTGGCTCCTGCTATAACCTATAACTGGCACTGCAGTAGTGCTCCCCAGTCTCCCCCACAATTATAAGCTGTGTGAGCTGAGCAGTCAGACAGATATATATAATATTATATATAGATAATAGATGATGCAGCACACTGGCCTGAGCCTGAGCAGTGCACACAGATATGGTATGTGACTGACTGAGTCACTGTGTGTATCGCTTTTTTCAGGCAGAGAACGGATATATTAAATAAACTGCACTGTGTGTCTGGTGGTCACTCACTATATAATATATTATGTACTCCTGGCTCCTGCTATAACCTATAACTGGCACTGCAGTAGTGCTCCCCAGTCTCCCCCACAATTATAAGCTGTGTGAGCTGAGCAGTCAGACAGATATATATAATATTATATATAGATAATAGATGATGCAGCACACTGGCCTGAGCCTGAGCAGTGCACACAGATATGGTATGTGACTGACTGAGTCACTGTGTGTATCGCTTTTTTCAGGCAGAGAACGGATATATTAAATAAACTGCACTGTGTGTCTGGTGGTCACTCACTATATAATATATTATGTACTCCTGGCTCCTGCTATAACCTATAACTGGCACTGCAGTAGTGCTCCCCAGTCTCCCCCACAATTATAAGCTGTGTGAGCTGAGCAGTCAGACAGATATATATATAATATTATATATAGATAATAGATGATGCAGCACACTGGCCTGAGCCTGAGCAGTGCACACAGATATGGTATGTGACTGACTGAGTCACTGTGTGTATCGCTTTTTTCAGGCAGAGAACGGATATATTAAATAAACTGCACCGTGTGTCTGGTGGTCACTCACTATATAATATATTATGTACTCCTGGCTCCTGCTATAACCTATAACTGGCACTGCAGTAGTGCTCCCCAGTCTCCCCCACAATTATAAGCTGTGTGAGCTGAGCAGTCAGACAGATATATATAATATTATATATAGATAATAGATGATGCAGCACACTGGCCTGAGCCTGAGCAGTGCACACAGATATGGTATGTGACTGACTGAGTCACTGTGTGTATCGCTTTTTTCAGGCAGAGAACGGATATATTAAATAAACTGCACTGTGTGTCTGGTGGTCACTCACTATATAATATATTATGTACTCCTGGCTCCTGCTATAACCTATAACTGGCACTGCAGTAGTGCTCCCCAGTCTCCCCCACAATTATAAGCTGTGTGAGCTGAGCAGTCAGACAGATATATATAATATTATATATAGATAATAGATGATGCAGCACACTGGCCTGAGCCTGAGCAGTGCACACAGATATGGTATGTGACTGACTGAGTCACTGTGTGTATCGCTTTTTTCAGGCAGAGAACGGATATATTAAATAAACTGCACTGTGTGTCTGGTGGTCACTCACTATATAATATATTATGTACTCCTGGCTCCTGCTATAACCTATAACTGGCACTGCAGTAGTGCTCCCCAGTCTCCCCCACAATTATAAGCTGTGTGAGCTGAGCAGTCAGACAGATATATATAATATTATATATAGATAATAGATGATGCAGCACACTGGCCTGAGCCTGAGCAGTGCACACAGATATGGTATGTGACTGAGTCACTGTGTGCTGTGTATCGCTTTTTTCAGGCAGAGAACGGATTATAAAGTAAACTGCACTGTCCTCACTAGTAAACTCTCTCCACTCAGTCTCTACACTTCTACAGTAACAGTACTCCTCCTAGTCAGCTCCAGTAAATCTCTCTCAGTCTCTTATAATCTAAATGGAGAGGACGCCAGCCACGTCCTCTCCCTATCAATCTCAATGCACGTGTGAAAATGGCGGCGACGCGCGGCTCCTTATATAGAATCCGAGTCTCGCGATAGAATCCGAGCCTCGCGAGAATCCGACAGCGTCATGATGACGTTCGGGCGCGCTCGGGTTAACCGAGCAAGGCGGGAAGATCCGAGTCGCTCGGACCCGTGAAAAAAAACATGAAGTTCTGGCGGGTTCGGATTCAGAGAAACCGAACCCGCTCATCTCTAATAAAATGTCCCTGAAGATCTCATTAACGAAATGTTGGAAGACAGCTGGAGCATTGCTCAATCCGAAGGGCATGACGAGGTACTCATAATGTCCATCACGGGTGTTAAAAGCGGTCTTCCACTCGTCGCCCTCACGGATCCGGATGAGATTGTAGGCACCCCTCAAATCTAACTTTGTAAAGATGGTTGCTCCGCTGACTCTATCGAAGAGCTCTGTAATCAAAGGTAAAGGATACCGGTTCTTGACGGTAATGTCGTTCAGACCTCTGTAATCGATGCACGGTCGCAGACCACCATCCTTCTTCTTAACGAAGAAGAAGCCTGCGCCAGCTGGAGAAGAACAAGGTCGGATAAAACCTTTCGCCAGGTTCTCTTTGATGTACTCCTCCATGGAGTGCGTCTCAGGCAGAGACAACGGGTAAGTTCGGCCTCGAGGTGGAACCTTCCCTGGAATGAGATCAATTGGGCAGTCCCATTCTCTATGAGGAGGAAGGATATCAGCAGAAGCCTTACTGAACACGTCCGTGTAGTCTTGATATGGAGGAGGTGGAACATCAGATGACCTGGGGAAAGAAGAACAAACAGGAAGCACTTTGGATAAACAAGTCTTAGCACAGGAGGGACCCCATGCTAGTATTTGCGTAGTCGTCCAGTCAATCGACGGATTGTGGAGACGGAGCCATGGAAGGCCCAAAACCACTGGATGTGTGGCTCTTGGAATCACTAGGAAGGAAATTCTGCATGAAGAACTCCCACTCTCAGACGAACTGGTAGAGTCCTTAAAGAAATAACTGCGTCGAAAATTTTGCTGCCATCTACTGCAGTTAAGGAGATGGACGAAGGAAGTCTCTCAGTGGGTAGGGACCACCGTTTAACATAAGCTTCGGTTATGAAATTCCCAGCTGCTCCGGAATCAAGGAGGGCAATGACGTTCCTGTAACGTTGAGCAATTTGGAGCGAGACTGGGAGATTACAATCATGAGGAGATGGAGCCGGCCCTCTCCTTGGCGAGCTAGGATTTGGAGTTTCCCGGACGTTTGGGACAAGCGTTGATAATGTGAGACGGAGCTGCACAATAGAGACAGAGAGACTCAGAGAGACGTCTTCGGCGCTCAGTGGGAGATAGACGGGAACGGCCTATTTGCATGGGCTCATCCTTGGATGGAGACGGTTGACGAAAAGGAGGAGCAGAAGATTTTGGAGCAGACGATCTTCCTCGCTCGGTTGCTCTCTCTCTGAAACGTAGATCAACCTTTGTGCAAAGAGAAATTAGCTCATCCAACTTAGAAGGCAAGTCTCTGGTAGCTAACTCATCCTTGATACGTTCTGATAAGCCATGCCAGAATGCAGCATACAGGGCCTCGTCGTTCCATGCCAGTTCGGATGCCAGGATTTTGAACTGTATGAGATACTGTCGCACAGTACGTGTTCCCTGGCGTAAACGGAGAATCTCAGATGAAGCAGAGGTTACCCGGCCTGGCTCGTCGAAGATGCGCCTGAATGTTGCCACAAAGTCCGTATAAGAGGACAGCAGGGGATCAGACTTCTCCCATAAAGGTGATGCCCAGTCAAGGGCTGAGCCGCTGAGAAGGGAAATGATATAGACAATTCTAGTACGGTCGCTGGAGAAATTGCTAGGCTGAAGCTCAAAGTGGATTTCGCATTGGTTAAGAAATCCCCTGCAGAACTTTGGAGATCCGTCAAACTTTGCTGGCGTTGGGAGATGAAGACGTGGAATGGAAATGGGTAAGGAGGGTGGGGTTACAACTGGTGTCACTGTAGTGGACGTGCCAGGTCCACGGAGGGTCGTTTGAATCCCATCCAGCCGTGTAGAGAGATCCTGGAGACAGCGGATGATGTGGCCTTGTACAGCCTCCTGATGTTCGAGTCTGGCTGCCAGTTCTTGCATCGGCCTAGCCGCTTGATCCTGATCTCCGGCTGGATTCATATGGTCAGTGCTTACTGTCACAACTGAGGGTTTTGGCTGACAGGAGAAAGCCTCAGTTGTAGGGGCTGAGAGGAACTTAAACCGGGGAGGTTTAATCAGACCCCTAGACATGTAAGTGTTAAAAGGAAACCCAAAGGTGTGACCATGACAACCAGGTAAAAGTCAAAATAAAAGTTTATTAACAGACTCTGTGTAAACAAACAGCATTCAAGGTAAATAATGGCAATGATAAATAATATGATTCCTGGAGCACTCTGACCATGAAATGGTTACACAGGACACTGGTAGGTTAAGAACAGTTGTTAAAGTCCTTAGATGGAATAGCCTTACCAGGCCTGGCTGTAGTACTGAAGATATCCAAGGAACATGCCAGTAGATGGAACAGATGAAGCTGGTAACTTGAATCAGCTGTTGTAATTGCTGGATGGAACCAGCCAGGTGGTAAGACACGGAGTGGATGCGGAATGGAATCAGCCAGATGATAAAGTCACTGAATGAATGCTGGGTGGAACCAGCCAGGTGATGAAACACGGAGTGAATGTAGTAAGATGCTAGGGAGCGTGGAAACAGAGGAGTTGAAGGATGATTACCGGTGGTAGTTGATACTGCTGGAAGCAGATGAAATAGCTGGAAGCTGGAAACTGGATCAGCCACGGAGGACTGCAGAGTCAGGCTGCACCGCAGGATGGTAGGCAGGTGCGGGTCTCTTTAGTGGATGCTGGAGAAAGGAGCTGGAACCTGGAAACACAACCACAGGAGAGAGACTGGAACAGGGTATGACAAACAAAGCACTGACGATTTCCTGGCCCAGGCACAGGATACTTATACCTGCAGCAATGCAGGCATTGGCTGGGCAATTATGCAGATTTCCAGAGGCAGTGGATTGGAGGAACTTGAGACATGTGATTAGATCCAACATGGCTGCGCCCATGTTAGAACTTGGAAGGAAAACTGGCTTGGGAAACCATGTGGAAACATAACTGTAATGGCGGCGCCGACCACAGAGGACAGGAGACGCCAGACTGACAAATGTATGCTGAGACTCGTGGATGACAAGGGAGGCCGCGGCAGGCATGGAACAACACACTAACAACCTGCACCTATAACACAGGAGCGGCGGCGAAGGCCGCGGAGAACGGGAGATGCCATGCAGGATTCAAACATGGCGCCGCTGTGACAGCATCTCAGCATGACAGGAGGAATGTGCAGTATGTGGACACAGATGAGATCCGGCCTTGGAATGCTGAGCGAGCCACAGGAGACATCTGAAAGGCAGGTAATAGCGTCCAGATACCCGGATCGTGACAGGGAGTATGTGACGCTGCTGGGGAGGTGACGGAGCCACAGCACAGAATGTCACCCTGACATGTAAGTGCAGCAGCCCTTGAACTCTTCTAAAAGCTTTTTCAGGGCTTCCCAGTGCAGCCCCCTCTGTTAAGTGACCTGCTTCTGCAGGACCAACACGAAAACTAAGCTCACAGTGCCTGGAGGCGGGGTTATAGAGGAGGCCCCAATGCATCCTGGGACAGTCTAAAGCTTTAGCCTGTAGGTGCCTGGATCAAGATCCATCTCTACACCCCAATGTTTTCCCTGTGGAAACTAATGTACCCCGCTGCAGAAATAATGACAATGAGAAATTACAAGTATCGGGTCTAAAACCCTACAATTTCAATTTATAAATATGCCTGTAAGACTATACAGAAAGACAGACTGTATGATCTGAGCAGAGATCTTATACATTTTGTGTCAAGTTATATTTTATTTATCGGTTTAATTTACATGTCTACAAAAATGATGGACCTTTAAATAAATAATAATATAATCCAGTTTATATTAATGATAGCCATAATCCAATTTGGCCAGTGTTTTCAGCCACTGGAATGCAATAGTCTCCACGGACATGCTGTAACTGTTACCATGGTGACCCTGGACAGATTAGATTGTTTCTTTGATAAATGTGTCAATACATGGATACGCTGTTCAGCCCATTTAAAATTATTTTGATCATAGTGTTTATCAGGAATATAGCAGATATTGCTTGGAGTGTTATGTTGTTCAACTGTTGTGTGTTTGAGCATTTCATTTCTTTCACTTAACTCCAACAATGGCTTTCCTTAAAGTAGTACTTCTTATTGTTAGAGACATAACAATGGGCCTAATTCAGACCGGATCATAGATGTGCTATATTTAGCACATCTACGATCAGTCACACAGACGTGGGGGGACGCCCAGCACAGGGCTAGTCCGCCCCGCATGTCAGGCCCGACTTCCCTGCACAAGTACAAAAGCATAGCACAGCGGCAATGCTTTTGTACTTTAGGAGTAGCTCCCTGCCAGTGCAGCTCCTGCGCGCTGGCAGGAGCTACTCGTCGCTGTGAGGGTCGCAGCGGCTGCTGTGGCCCGTCCCCCGAATGGTCCGGGCACACCTGCGTTGCCCAGACCACGCCCCATAAACGGCAGCCAAACGCCACTGGCTCGCTTCCTCCCACCCAGCGACCGCCTCTGCCCGTCAATCAGGCAGAGGCGATCGCATGGCTGATACAGCCGTCGGCTGTCAGGCATGTGCCGGCGCACTGAGGTGTCGACGCATGCGCAGTTCAGACCTGATTGGCTACTGTGAGAAAACACACAGCAGCGATCAGGTCTGAATTAGGCCCAATATACCCAAATTCAGTTTGAAGTGATTTGACTAAAATCTGCTGACCAATGCAAAACGTATGTTGTCTTGCTTCCTGTCGTCTTACTGTCAACTATATCACAATACTAATACTGTATACCACTATATATTGACAGATCTTTATACATTGTACACTTACAGAGGAAAATGCAGGGGGAAGGGGGGGGGGGGGGTCCGGTTGCCCGGAAATTCCTCTCACCTTGGCTAGCAGGTCAAATTATGATCACAATAGTATTTGTATATAGGGGGTCATTCCGAGTTGTTCGCTCGCAAGTGGATTTTAGCAGATTTGCTCATGCTAAGCCGCCGCCTACTGGGAGTGAATCTTAGCATCTTAAAATTGCAAACGATGTATTCGCAATATTGCGATTACACACCTCATAGCAGTTTCTGAGTAGCTCCAGACTTACTCGGCATCTGCGATCATTTCACTGCTTGTCGTTCCTGGTTTGACGTCACAAACACACCCAGCGTTCGCCCAGACACTCCCCCGTTTCTCCGGCCACTCCTGCGTTTTTTCCGGAAACGGTAGCGTTTTTTCCCACACGCCCATAAAACGTCCTGTTTCCGCCCAGAAACACCCATTTCCTGTCAATCACATTACGATCGCCAGAACGATGAAAATGCCGTGAGTAAAATTCCTAAGTGCATAGCAAATTTACTTGGCGCAGTCGCAGTGCGGACATTGCGCATGCGCATTAAGCGGAAAATCGCTGCGATGCAAAGATTTTTACCGAGCGAACAACTCGGAATGACCCCCATAATACAATTACTAGATCTGCTGCCACAATATGCAGTTTAAAGGCAGAGTAGAGCTGCTGCTCATGCCCAGTGGTAGCAGCTTCTTCTAGCAAGTTTGTGTGTGTATGGACCTGGGTTGCTCAATCAGTGCACTGGACTTGTGAGTAGCTGCCAGGAAGAAGGGACAGGCACCTGTCCATCAGGTGGGAGAATATGTGCACCTATTTATCTACTAAACACTATGTCAAGGCTTTCTTATACTCCCCACATTACTCAGTGTCTACCTAATCATGTGTCTTTATCCTTCCCCCCTAGTCCCCTACACCTCCTCCTCCCTCCCCTCCTCTGTCTCCTCTCCATCTCTCTGTATACTTTCCCCTCCTTTCCTGTTACCCCACTTTCACTCACGTCTATCCCATGGTCCTGCTACCCCACAACTCAGCCCTGCTCCCTCTCTCCCTTCCCTGTCACCTCCCCACACCCCCATCACACTGACCTCCCTCCCTGCCCACCTCCTGCAGTTTCCCCTCCTAGCTCTGGCACCCGCACCATCACTACTCTCTCATCATCCCTGCCCTGAAAGTTAATCTCTCCTCATCGCTACAGCAACCCTGATAATCTCATTCACATCTCTCCCACAAACTCATACCCCCTATCCTGTGCCCTGTGGAATGCCAGATCTGTTTGTAACAAACTGGTCCCCACTCATGACTTTTTCATTTCCAACTCCCTCCACCTACTAGCCATTACTGAAACTTGGATTACGCCCTCTGACACTACTTCTTCTGCTGCTCTCTCTGCTGGGGGCCTCACATTCACACACACACCCCGACCTGGGGGTCGCCATGGGGGTGGTGTTGGGGTCCTTTTACCTTCTAGTTACTCCTACCAACTCATACCACCAGAACCATCCCTTACATTCTCTACATTTGAGGTCCATACTATACGCCTCTTCCAACCAGTCCACCTTAGAGTAGCTGTCATTTACCGCCCCCCCCTGGCGTTGCTTCCAAATTCATCGGCAACTTTGCTTCCTGGCTTCCTCACTTCCTATCTTCTGACATTCCTTCCATTATCCTAGGCGATTTCAACATCCCTATTGACATCCCCACACAATCCCCTGCCTCTAAACTCCTTAACCTCACCTCTTCACTTGGTCTCTCCCAGTGGACCTCCTCACCCTCCCATGTGAATGGGAGCTCACTGGATCTGGTCTTCACTCACCGCTGTGATATTTCTGATTTTTCCAATTCCCCATTTCCCCTCTCTGACCACCACCTGCTCTCCTTTAACCTATCTCTCTCGACTTCCCCATCTCTACCTCCTAAGGCTACCATCACTAAGCGTAACATTGAGGCTATTGACACCACATTCCTTTCCTCCCTGTTTGACTCACTTCTCTCTCCTATTCTCTCTCTCTCATGCCCTGAACAAGCCACTTCCATATACAATGCATCCCTTACTTCTGCTCTTGACTCTGTTGCTCCACCAACCACTATTCACCCTCGCAAATTAACACCTCAACCCTGGCACACCAAATGCACCAGATATATGCAAAAATGCTCACGTACTGCTGAGCGACACTGGAGGAAATCACGCTCTAAGGCAGACTTCCTCCATTTCAAACTTATGCTCTCATCCTTCAGTGCTGCCCTTTCTCTTGCCAAACAGTCATACTTCAAGAACCTCATCTCCTCCCAGTCTTCCAACCCCCGGCGCCTTTTTGCCACTCTCAACTCACTCCTCTGCCCACCTCCACCTCGTCTCCCTTCCTCACTCTCTGCTCTTGACTTTGCCACATCCAAAATTGACTCCATACGTAAGGACATCACATCACACCAGACCATCAGTAGCCAGCTTTCCCCCATCCCTTACCACCCCTCCCCATCCCTCCCACCTACTCTGACCTCTTTCTCCCATGCATCTGGAGAGGAAGTCATGGCCCTCATTCGTTCCTATCCCCTCACCACATCCCCACTTGACCCTATCCCCTCCCACCTCCTCCGCTACCTCTCTCCTTCTGCTTGTTCCCACCTTCTCAATCTCTCCCTCTCATCAGGTACTGTCCCCTCTGCCTTCAAGCATGCACTCATCTCTCCTATTCTTAAAAAACCTACCCTTGATCCAAACACTCTCTCCAACTACCGACCCATCTCTCTCCTCCCTTTTGCCTCCAAACTCCTTGAGCGTATTGTCTACAACCGCCTTACTTCCTTTCTTTCCTCACACTCACTACTTGACCCATTCCAGTCTGGCTTCCGTCCTCTCCACTCCACTGAAACTGCCCTTACAAAAGTATGCAATGACCTCCATGCTGCTAAATCTAAGGGACACTACTCTCTACTTATTCTACTTGATCTCTCTGCTGCTTTTGATACTGTGGACCATCCTCTCCTACTGCAAATCCTTCACACCATTGATCTGCGCGACACTGCCCTCTCTTGGCTGTCTTCCTACCTCTCTGACCGTTCATTCTCTGTCTCTTCTCATGACTCCACCTCCCCCTCACTTCCACTAACTGTAGGTGTACCCCAAGGGTCTGTCCTTGGTCCTCTCCTCTTCTCTCTCTATACGTCCTCACTAGGTAAGCTCATTAGTTCTTTTGGTTTCCAATATCATCTCTATGCTGATGACACCCAAATCTATCTTTCCTCTCCAGACCTCTCCCCTGCTCTCCTCACTCGTATCTCCAACTGTCTCTCTGCTACCTCTTCCTGGATGTCCCAGCGCTTTCTTAAACTTAACATGTCTAAGACCGAACTGATCATCTTTCCTCCCTCCCGCATAACCTCACCTCCTACAATCTCATTATCTATTGATGGCACTACTATCTCCTCTAGCCTCCAAGTGCGCTGTCTTGGAGTAATCCTTGACTCCTCCCTCTCCTTCAAACCACACATTCAGCACCTCTCACAAACCTGCCGTTTTCATCTAAAAAATATTTCCAGGATC
The DNA here is from genome assembly GCF_028390025.1 of Pseudophryne corroboree. Lineage (NCBI taxonomy): Eukaryota > Metazoa > Chordata > Amphibia > Anura > Myobatrachidae > Pseudophryne > Pseudophryne corroboree. The sequence goes on from NC_086444.1 coordinate 207,968,518, forward strand.
AGACCCTTTCTGACCCAGGATGCTACTAAGACTCTTATCCACTCACTGGTCATCTCCAGACTGGATTACTGTAATCTCCTCCTGACTGGCATTCCTGACAAACACCTCTCTCCACTCCAATCTATCCTCAATGCTGCTGCCCGGCTCATTTTCCTCACCAAACGCACTACGTCTACCTCTCCTCTCTTACTAGACCTTCACTGGCTCCCTTTCCCTTTCAGAATCCATTTCAAGCTTCTCACACTCGCTTACAAAGCCCTCACCCACTCCTCTCTCATCTACATCTCTGATCTTATCTCCCTTTACATTCCCACACGTCCTCTTCGCTCTGCTAATGCACAACGACTTTCCTGCCTACGGATCACCTCCTCCCACTCCTACCTCCAAGATTTTTCACGTGCTGCACCACTTCTCTGAAATTCCCTACCTCTCCCCCTCAGACTCTCCACCTCTCTACAAAACTTCAAACGGGCTCTCAAGACCCACTTCTTCACCAAACCCAGCCAAATCTCATCCTAATCCTCTGTTTTATACTCTCCATGTACCCCATCTGTGTCACCCCTGTCTGTCTACCCCTCCCCTTTAGAATGTAAGCTCTCACGAGCAGGGCCCTCTTCCCTCATGTGCTTATCCTTTCTTACTTTAATAATCTTCAACTGCATCAACTCCAGCAGTCTTCTGCCACCTGATACTTATTCCAGTGTCATCTGCTGATGTAACTATGTTTATTTACCCTGTTCTTGTCCTATACTGTCATCAACTGTAAGTTGCTATTTTCCTGTTTGATTATTTATGTACTCTGTAATTGGGCGCTGCGGAACCCTTGTGGCGCCATATAAATAAAGGATAATAATAATAATAATAATATAAAGTGCAGTTTTGTCTCCTACTGGTTCTGTTATGTTTGTGTATTTATTTATTATGGAATGTTTAACCTTATCCTGACCACTTATGTTATTTATATTATTTAAATATGTTCTATACAGCCTATACTATAGTCCATCTCTAGTGTTAATTATTAATACTTTATTCCACACACTATCCAGTGTATAATATGACCAATGTGTAGAGATATATGTTCAGGGTCTGTACTAGGTTCTTCGACCACTCCAGACTCACGTCATTGCTTCAATGTTCAACAGAGAGGGAGATTGTGGATTGCATTTGGATACCCCCTTAAGAAATCCTGCATTCGCCCCTGACTTATATTGCTAATGGGAATTTAAAGAAAGGAGAGGAGCTGGTGCAAATAGTGGCAGCCCAACCTAAAACCAAAAACCTGCCCAATCAGAATAGGAATGAAAATATCTAGAAAAAGGTGATAGGTAATATGGTGTAATTATTGAGACAATAACATAAAATGATGGGTGATATTAAGTATATTAACAAACACAAAGGGCCAGGTGTAATGCCGTCCGAGTTGGCCGTAGGTGCTGGTTGCCGGCCAAACTCAGACTTTTTTTTACAGCGGCAATCATTTTAACAAGGCAAAATGTGACAGAATGAAAAATCCAGATACTTTTATTAGTTTAACTATCTGGATTTTGTGCCTGTTTATATATTTATGTTACCCAACCATTTATGTTATTGTCTCAATAGCACCTTTTTCTAGATATTTTCATTCCTATATTGCTACTGGAGTTTGTGCTCCTTTTTATCTCCTCTTTCCTCACATGCTTTTGGAAAATGTTCACATGCAGCAACAATGTTGGACTGGGGCGTGAAGGGCCCACCATGGAAATGCAACGGTAGGGGCCCACGCTTGCAGGGTGAGGTCAGTCACCACAGAGTCTTGACTAACCATTAGAGAGTGAATGGTCTGGACCACTTTAAAATTAAAAATAGTAAATACTGATAGTGCATGCATGATAATATACCAGATTGTGACCCCTGTGGGCGTGTCTGACCCTGCTCAGAAATCTACACGTAATAAGGGAATATGGATGTGTTTCCTTTCCATGTCAGGTCTTTGGGTTAAGTTTTTGCCAAGTTACAGTAGGTTCAGGATATTGTCAAGGTCACAGATGTGTTACACAAAAGCAGGTTCTAAGGACACTACAAATGTAGCAATAGTCCTTCCATGAAATTGAAATAGTTAAGTTTACTCCATTTTGGGCAGATTTTCACTTTGTACAGTTTGTAAATTGATGCAGAATTTGGCTGCCAATTCCTGAAATAATGTTGATTGTAATGGGGTTTATCAGCTCTTGTGTGTCTCAAATGGAACTACTGTATGATGACTTTCCATTTGTTAAATCAGGGTCAATGTCTGAGCTTTGTTCTGTGACAACCTTGACTGATCCTTTGAGCGTGTACTACACAGTTGGCTGTTACCATGTAATGCATGTCAATCTGAAAAAATATAAAACAGTGATTTCTGGTTTGCATTGAGCCATAAAGTCAGGATATAACCATTTTATAGAGTAAAATGCCCTATTTTCTAACCACTCTAATAAAGTGTCCTTCATGGCCATTTGTATGCCTCAGAGCCCCCTATTGCCCTTACATGACCACCCAGTGCCCGATTGTGGCATTTATATACCTCTAAGCCTGCCTGTGTCTCTTTCCGTCACCAGCCCCCATGCATCTCTCCAGTTCCAGCCCTGCTGTGTTTATCCAGCACACCTCCATCCTGTCAGCTCCAGCTCATCTATGTGACAAGGTCCCGTCCCATCCCAGGTCCCATAGAGCCAGATCCACACTGTCAGTGTCTTCATTCTACACAGTCCACACCATTGTTTGTGGCAGCTGTATCCACACTGTCTCCGAGAGAGTACGCTGACTACACACTCTCAAACAACTGCTCCGGAAGAGCAAGAGGAATAGCCTCACAGCTCTGCCTGATTGGTGTGGTCAGCAATGGGGGCCAGACTTTCATGATTTGCGGGATTCGCAACTGACGCCATGCCCAGCAGACATAGATTTGATTTCCGGACATGTACTTTCTGGGCTTACTACTGACAGGACTCTGGAGAGACTTACAGATTTCCTGACTGTCTCTAGTAATCCCGGACGAGTGGTAACCCTACACAGAAGTAGTAGTAAAAAACTGTATATCATTTAATGGCATTAGAAAAGAAAACTAATGGGCCCTACAGACTGGGCGACCCACTGCCGAGCTGCCCGACCGCCGATACGGCAGACGGGCGACCCGGCGGCGGGGAAGAGGTGACGGGGGAGTGAAGTTTCTTCACTCCCCCCATCACCCGGCAACATAGCAATGCATGCTAATATGGACAATCTCGTCCGTATTGGTCTGCATGCATAAGCGACGGTGCACCAATGATTAACGAGCGTGGGGCCGTGCATCATTCATCGTTGGTGCCTACAGACTGCACGATATGAACGAGTTCTCATTCATTAATGAACGAGAACGTTCATATCGTGCAGTGTTATCTGCCAGTGTGAAGGGCCCGTAATTGACTACTTTGTGGCTGATTCTAAATTGTGATGAAATAACTTAGAATGCAAGGAGTGCAAATTCCTCTTTTTTTTTGCATGCAGTGTAAATACTTTTGTATGTAACCCACAAATAAGCTCTATTATTACACACCATTTAGATTTGAACTTAGATGTGCCCCTCTCAAATCTACATCTATAATATCTTCACCTTTCACATCGGTCTAACTGCAACATGGTTTTACTAAGGTGCAAAGTTACTTGCCGTTTCTGCTTTCCTCACAACTCATAAACATCCCCTTTAAGAGAATTTCCAGTACCCGATCTGCAAAATTGCCTATTTGATAACCCTTTTGTCCCTTCAATTCCATTTGTTATCTTCACTCTAGTCAAGCAATAGTTCAATTGGTAATACCTCTAGTGTCTCTAATAATTGTAATGAACATCCATCTGTGTTGCTGCAGTCTTTATAAACAAAGATATTGGGGGTAATTCCAAGTTGATCGCAGCAGGATTTTTGATAGTAATTGGGCAAAACCATGTGCACTGCAGGGGAGGCAGATATAACATGTGCAGAGAGAGTTAGATTTGGGTGGGTTATTATATTTCTGTGCAGGGTAAATACTGGCTGCTTTATTTTTACACTGCAAATTAGATTGCAGATTGAACACACCCCACCCAAATCTAACTGTCTCTGCACATGTTATATCTGCCCCCCTGCAGTGCACATGGTTTTGCCCAATTGCTAACAAAAATCCTGCTGCGATCAACTTGGAATTACCCCCATTGCCTAAGCTTGGTTTGCAAAAGCATTCAACAGGCCATGCAAAATTTGTACATTCAGTAAATTGTTTCCCCTAAATTCATGTTAAGAATTATGCTCATTTGGTAGCCCTGAAAATCTGAAGAGTGAACTTTCCAGTGAGAAGAGGGGTCAGTTGATTGAGTTTCTTAACAACAAAATGGTGTTTGGGTAGCTACCATATGTGCAGGCAGTGCAGCTGCTATGGGGGCCAGAGCTGAGAGGGGCCCACCTTCCCTGTCACAGTTACATGTGTTATGTACCACCCAATGGTGAGAAAAATGTATATAAGGGTCCTTTCAAACTTTTTCCTTGGGGCCTGCAATATATCTAGGTATGCCCCTGGACCAACTCATTGTAGTGTGGTATAAAATGAACTGGAGGGCATTTTAATGTTATATACTATGAACCGGGGCACTGTAATGAGGCACAATATGAACGGGGAGCACTGTATACAGTATCATAATGTGAATTGGGAGTATTGTGTGGCATAATATGTACTGGCAACTCTGACATGTGACATAGGGTGAACTTCAGCACTACTACGATTCATAAAATAAACTAGGGCACTACTATGGGGCATAACGTTAAATAAGGGTCTACTATGGTTCAGAAAATTAACTAGGGCACTATTATATGGCATAAAATTAACAACTGCTGAAGAGAAGTGTCTCTCTAGAAGCATTGGTACGGAGGGCCCCTTCAAAATGTTGCTGTAGGGCCCACAAAGTTCTGGCTACGCCTCTGGGTATCAACCTCTATTTCTGCACCAGACAACGGGGTCAATACCCCCCAAAACGTTGTGCCTAACTATACTTTCCTTCAACAAAACTTTGAATATTTCCAGGTCATGATGGTTGATGAGCTTTGTGTTGTCAGCTATGCAATCTAATACAATATGGGAATCCTGCCTTTACTGAAAGTGTCATTGCTCATGTTTGACTTAACTATTAAGCCAGCATCCATCCACATCTGGATTCTAGTGAATTCTGCAATATTACTGTAGACTTTAAATATTAATAATCATGCAGTATTTATTTTTACAGGAAGGCCCTTACGTTGCTCTACCAAATGTCAAATAACTCTAATATAAGTGCCATATATGATAGTATCAGTGTAGTGTGAGGTGCTGGCACAATAAATTTGTACAGGCTGACTGGATGCTATAAGCTATAGGGAGGGTTTCACTGGCAGCGCGGCTGCTGCATAGGCCACTACTGGTACAGTAAGCAACACCCAAATGCCGCTCCTTGCACTTATGTGGGTACAAACAATGCAGAAGGATGTCACTTTGTTAAAAGCAACTTTGACCCTATATCTTTTAGTGTATATCTAGCTCATGTGGCAGATCAATGGCTGTTAAAGGGATTAAAGTGGTTTAATGGGTCACAATACAAAAGCAAATCAGTGTAACTCAATCATATAAAAACAAAAGGGAACCAGTCACAAGGAGAGGATGCCAATAACAGATGGGTCTTACCCAACCTCCCAAAAGGCAGCCTGTGCCCTGCTCCTTTCTCCTGGCATGAGGTTGAACCGGAGCTGGATTAAGGCTGTGGGAGGTCAGGGGCAATAAAGAGTAGGGGGCCCACATGGACTCATATAAAAGTTTTATATATATATATATCTATATATATATATATATATATCTATATCTATATATATATCTATATCTATATATCTATATCTATATATCTATATCTATATATATTTATCTTGATACACAATATACTGTATATACTGTGTGTGTGTGTGTGTGTGTGTGTGTGTGTGTGTGTGTGTGTGTGTGTGTGTGTGTGTGTATATATATATATACACACACACTATCCTGTGGATGCAGGATACTGGATACTCATATTTTCAAAGTGCAGTGGGCACTGGGGCCACACAACAACATGAGGGGTGGTGGTGGTGGGGTAGATGGTGCCACACACATAAGACAGGGGGTAGAGGGGCCACATACAGGGGGCTGGGGTGCAGGAGCGCACAAGGTGTCATGCAAACATACATGGGGCACAGGCGGCCACACACCTGGATGAGGGGGGTAGAGGGGCCACACACAGGGGGCTGGGGGGCAGGAAGGCACAAGGTGTCACACAAACACAAGGGCACATGGGGCCACACACCAGGGTGAGGGAGGTAGAGGGTTCCACACACACATAAGGACAGGGGTAGAGGGGTCAAACACAAGGGTTTCGGGGGGGAAGGAGGGCACACAGGGGGGCACATACCAGGGTGAGGGGGTTCGGGGTGCCACACATACGTAAGGCAGGGGGTACATCGCGCCACATACAGGGGGGCAGGAGGACACAGGGCTCTCTGGTCACTCACCGCGAGGTAGGCTCGTGGACCCCGGCTGAAGCGGAGGCCGGCGGCAAGAGGATCAGAGTGCCAGCGCCAATGCAGCCCATGGCACCGCACAGTAGTGTGTGAGGCCGGAGTCGAGGACAATCCTGGATTGTGCCCAGTAACTGCTCTTCACCCCCAACAGGGTGGCTGCTGGAGGAGGGAGGGAGTGTGGCGGGAGTCGGGCACCTGAGATCTCCGTGAGGGGGCCGGAGAATGCTGTTTAGTGTCAGAGATATCCGGCGCACGGGGGAGGAGCGAGGAGGAGGGAACTGCAGTGTAGTGTGACAGAGTGCATGTGGAGCGGTGGCCCCTGAAGGCAGTCTGGGGCCATGGCAGCTGCAAACCTGCACCCACCAGTCACACCACTGCCTGCACTCTCGCGCCTCGCAGTAGCAGCCGGAGGTAGCACTCTCCACACACACTGTGGAGAGTAATAGCAGTAGCACCCGGTGGATGGCAGGGACGGGGGCCCCTTGGATAGAGGGTCCCAGGGTAATGTACCCCATGCCCCCCCCCCCCCCCCTTAATCCGGCTCTGAGTTGAACTGGGAAGTGACCCTCTTCAGCCTCTTACATTGCCATGGCCAGGAGGATCTTTGAGACTTCAGTATAGAATGTGCTGGTCTCATCACTCACCACACCATCCTCCCAGATAGGCGCTATTGCTGTACAGCATCCCAGACCTGCAGACTTCCTTATTTTCTGGCTGAGATGCACTGACAGAACCTCCGCACTCCTATACTCATTGCTCAGGGCGCACAGTGGACAGGTCTGTCGCGTGATGTCATCACATGCATGGCACCTGGCACACATGCAGCGCAGATTTCCTATGGGAACGGAGCCTAGGTTGCCTTGCGGAAAATCCAGCCCTGCCATCTGTTTGTTTGTTAGAGTGGGCAGTTTTGGCCTCCGCCAGCTTGTTTTGGCACACTGGGCATTAGAGTGTGAGGCTGCGGGTCGCCCCTGACACCACTTTCGGCCTCCGTCTGCTTGTTTTAGCACACTGGGCACTAGATTGTGAGGCTGTGGGTCACCCCTGGCACCACTTTCGGCCTCCATCTGCTTGTTTCAGCACACTGGGCACTAGATTGTGAGGCTGTGGGTTAACCCTGGCACCAGTTTTGGCACACTGGGCACTAGAATGTGAGGCTGCGGGTAGCCTATGGTACCAGTTTTCGGCACACTGGGCACTAGATTGTGAGGCTGCAAGTAACCCCTGGCACCAGTTTTGGCACACTGGGCACTAGTTTGTGAGGTCGCAGGTCACCCCTGGCACCAGTTTTGGCATACTTGGCACTGGAGTGTGAGGCCTCGGGTTGCCCCAGGCACCAGTTTTGGCATATTGGGCACTAGAGTGTGCACCAGTTTTCGCACACTGGGTACTAGAGCGTGAGGCCATGGGTCATCCCTGGCACCAGTTTCGGCACACTGAGCACTAGATTGTGAGGTCGTGGGTCGCCCCTGGCACCAGTTCTGGCTCACTGGGCACTAGAGTGTGAGTCTGCGGATCACCCCTGGCACCAGTTTTGGCCCACGGGGCACTAGGGTGTGAGGCCGTTAGTCGCCCCTGGCACCAGTTTTGGGAAACACTGGGAACTATAGTGTAAGGCAACGAGTCGCCCCTGGCAAAAGTTTCGGCACACTGGGCACTCAAGTGTAAGGCCGAGAGTCACCCCTGGCACCAGTTTTGTCACACTGGGCAATAGAGTGTGAGGCCACAAGTTTCCCCTGGCACTAGTTTCGGCACACTGGGCACTAGAGTGTGAGCCCGCGTGTCACACCTGGCAGCAGTTTCGGTACACTGGGCACTAAAGTGTAAGGCCACGGATCATTCCTGGCACCAGTTTCGGCACACTGGGCACTGGATTGTGAGGCCGCAGGTAACCTCTGGCATCAGTTTTGGTACACTGGGCACTAGAGTGTGTGACCGTGGGTAGCCCTTGGCATCATTTTCGGCACACTGGGTACTAAAATGTGTGGCCGCGGGTCGCCCCTGGCACCAGTTTTGGCACACTGGTCACTAGATTTTGTGGCCGTGAGTCACTCCTGGCACCAATTTTGGCACACTGGTCACTAGATTTTGTGGCCACAGTTCACCCCTGGCACCAGTTTCGGCACACTGGGCACTAGAGTGTGAAGACACGGGTCTCCCCTGGCTCCAGTTTCGGCACACTGAGCACTAGATTGTGAGGCCGTGGGTCACCCCTGGCACCAGTTTCAACACACTAGGCACTAGATTGTGAGACTGCAGGTAGCCCCTGGCACCAGTTTCGGCACACTGGGCACCAGATTTTGAGGCCGCGGGTAGCCCCTAGCACCAGTTTCGGTACACTGGGCACTAGAGTGTAAGGCCATGGATCATCCCTGGCACCAGTTTTGGCACACTGGGCACAAGATTGTGATGCCATGGGTCACCCCTGGCACCAGTTTTGGCACACTGGGCACTAGAGTGTGAGGCCGCGGGTCACCCCTGGCACCAGTTTCAGCACACTGGGCACTATGATTGTGAGGCCGTGGGTCGCCCCTGGCACCAGTTCTGGCACACTGGGCACTAGAGTGTGAGTCTGCGGATCACCCCTGGCACCAGTTTTGGCCCACGGGGCACTAGGGTGTGAGGCCGTTAGTCGCCCCTGGCACCAGTTTCGGGAAACACTGGGAACTATAGTGTAAGGCAACGAGTCGCCCCTGGCAAAAGTTTCGGCATACTGGGCACTCAAGTGTAAGGCCGCGAGTCACCCCTGGCACCAGTTTTTTCACACTGGGCAATAGAGTGTGAGGCCACAAGTCTCCCCTGGCACTAGTTTTGGCACACTGGGCACTAGAGTGTGAGGCCACGTGTCACACCTGGCAGCAGTTTCGGTACACTGGGCACTAGAGTGTAAGGCCACGGATCATTCCTGGCACCAGTTTCGGCACACTGGGCACTGGATTGTGAGGCCGCAGGTAACCTCTGGCATCAGTTTTGGCACACTGGGCACTAGAGTGTGTGACCGTGGGTAGCCCTTGGCATCATTTTCGGTACACTGGGTACTAAGGTGTGTGGCCGTGGGTCGCCCCTGGCACCAGTTTTGGCACACTGGTCACTAGATTTTGTGGCCGTGAGTCACTCCTGGCACCAATTTTGGCACACTGGTCACTAGATTTTGTGGCCACAGTTCACCCCTGGCACCAGTTTCGGCACACTGGGCACTAGATTGTGAGGCCGTGGGTCACCCCTGACACCAGTTTCAACACACTAGGCATTAGATTGTGAGACTGCAGGTAGCCCCTGGCACCAGTTTCGGCACACTGGGCACCAGATTTTGAGGCCGCGGGTAGCCCCTAGCACCAGTTTCGGTACACTGGGCACTAGAGTGTAAGGCCATGGATCATCCCTGGCACCAGTTTTGGCACACTGGGCACAAGATTGTGATGCCATGGGTCACCCCTGGCACCAGTTTCGGCACACTGGGCACTAGAGTGTGAGGCCGCGGGTCACCCCTGGCACCAGTTTCGATACACTGGGCAATAGATTGTGAGGCCGCGCGTCACCCCTGGCACCAGTTTTGGCACACTGCGCACTAGAGTGTGAGGCCGCGGGTCACCCCTGGCACCAGTTTTGCACACTGGGCACGAGATTATGAGGCTGCAGGTCACGCCTGGCACCAGTATTGGCACACTAGGCACTAGAGTGTGAGGCCGCGGTTCACCCCTGGCACCAGTTTCGATACACTGGGCAATGGAGTGTGAGGCCGTGGGTTGCCCCAGGTACCAGTTTGGGCACTAGAGTGTGAGGCTGCAGGTCGCCCCTGGCACCAGTTTCGGCACACTGGGCACTAGATTGTGAGGCCGCAAGTCGCCCCTGGCACCAGTTTCGGCACACTGGGCACTAGATTGTGAGGCCACTGGCACCAGTTATGGCACACTGGGCACTAGAGTGTGAGGCCTCAGGTCGCCCCAGGCACCAGTTATGGCTCTGCCTTATAGGCCGTGAGAAGTATAAAATGACAATGAATATGGTGAACTTGGGGTAAAGAGCTTTATGGTTTTTTCCTGTGTATTTTGCAGATGCTTTTTCTGTATATTTCTAAATATTTGGAATATAAGGTCTACATTACTAATACAGTTGTATGTCATTTAATAAACATATATACGTACAATTGATCCCATCTGTATGTGCACTGCAGAGGATATGTTACGTGTCATCGTACTCCGCATAGTCTAGAACTGAGCACGCACAAGTATAGGCAACATCTGCACTTGCAACTGATAAGGAGTAACTGGGCTGTAAGGGGGCATTCCTAATGGGGCAAAGCTAAGTGAGGGCATGTCGATACAATTGCGGTCTATTCAGCATTGGACGTAAGTATAAAAACACTCGTTTTCTGGCATTACATTTGCTGGCTGCTGCAAGTCTGCACTGATGATGATTACAGGTATCAAATCAAGGGTAAGATGTACTAAGCCAGGCCTGGCCAACCTGTGGCTCTCCAGCTGTTGTAAAACTACAAGTCCCATCATGCTTTGCCACAGTTTTGCTATTAAGGAATGCTAAAAATGTGGCAGGGCATGCTGGTATGTGTAGTTTCACAACATCTGGAGAGCCACAGGTTGGCCAGGCCTGTACTAAGCCATGGATAGAGATAAAGTGGAGAGAGATAAAGTTCCAACCAATCAGCACCTGTCTTTTTTCAAACACAGCCTGTAACATGGCAGTTATGAACTGATTAGCTGGTACTTTCTCTCTCTCCAAGGCGTAGTACATCTTATCCTAAGTGTAGGAATTAAGGTGGTCATTCCGAGTTGTTCGCTCGCAAGCTGCTTTTAGCAGCTTTGCACACGCTAAGCCGCCGCCTACTGGGAGTGAATCTTAGCTTATCAAAATTACGAACGAAAGATTAGCAGAATTGCGAATAGACACTTCTTAGCAGTTTCTGAGTAGCTCCAGACTTACTCGGCATCTGCGATCAGTTCAGTGCTTGTCGTTCCTGGTTTGACGTCACAAACACACCCAGCGTTCGCCCAGACACTCCTCCGTTTCTCCAGCCACTCCCGCGTTTTTCCCAGAAACGGTAGCGTTTTGTCGCACACACCCATAAAACGGCCAGTTTCCGCCCAGAAACACCCACTTCCTGTCAATCACATTACGATCACCAAAACGAAGAAAAAACCTCGTAATGCCGTGAGTAAAAAACCTAACTGCATAGCAAATTTACTTGGCGCAGTCGCACTGCGGACATTGCGCATGCGCATTAGCGACTAATTGCTCCGTTGCGAGAAAAAAATAACGAGCGAACAACTCAGAATGACCCCCTAAGTTCATAGCTATTGGTGTACGTGTGGTGCCATTGCACAATCGATACCCCATGGCACCTGCATGTGGCTTACAGGGTGCCTTCTAGAACTGCTGCTAAGCTGCCTAGAGCATCCAAGGAACGCTCTGGGCAGGCACCTTGCAGCCTATGGAGCTGGCCAGAGCCTTCTTAGGATACTCTGCCTAGAGCCCGAGGACACTCTCACTAGGTGGGATGTCTTGACATCACAGGTTTAGTAGGCGTGGTCGGTATAAGAAGGCAATTCAGTGACGTGCGGTGGGGTGAGGCAGGTGAGGCAGAGCCTTTCCTGACACACTAACGTTTGTGCCAGAGTTTTTACTGTTTAAAGTATATGAAAAATACAAAGAATCTGTTTGAAATATCTTCTTTGCATTATTCTAATCATTTTTATAGCCAAAACTGTGGAGTAAAAAGTCTAAGGCAGGTGAGGCAGTGCCTCACCTACCCATCTTTTCATCACATCTCTAATCAAAACTCACAAAATTTTGCAGGAGTGTATACTGCTGCACCTGTGTATAATGCCAGATGTACCCTTTGGCTCATATATTGCATGTAAATCTGGCTCTGGTGCTAGCCAGTTCCTCCTGAGCAATTTAGCTCACCGCACGTCCCTGGCAAGGCATAGAGCCCTGTTCTGACCCTAGTAGGGGGATGGTATCAGAATCCAGTGCTTGAGGTGCCAGTGGTCAGAATACCAACACCTTCTAAGAATTCTAAGTCTCCCATCTACCCCCCCTAATCCTCCCTCCCCGTAGCATAACCCTAACGCTTCCTTCTTAGTAGCCAACCCTAATCCTCCCTATCAGCAGCCTATCCCCCTCCTCTTAATGCCTAACCTTAACCCTTCCTTTTTCAGGCCTAACATTAACCATCCTCGTGCATGCGTTGGCCAGACCGTGCCCACAAAACAGCAGGCAAACTACGCCGTGCCGCCCCCTCCTGCCCAGCGACCGCCTCTGCCTGTCAATCAGGCAGAGGCAATCGCTAGGCAACGACAGCCATCAGCTGTCAGCCATGTGCCGGCGCACTGCGGCGCCGGCACATGTGCAGTTATGACCTGAATGCTGGCTGCGAAGAACTGCAGCGAGCGTTCAGGTCAGAATGAACCCCAAGGTTTTGCCCAACTGCTAACAAATTTGCTGCTACAATCAACTCTGAATTACCCCCCTTGTTCACAATCTCCCACAAGATTTTACATACAGATGCATAAAATAGGTGAGAGCCAAAAACTTATTTTGAACCTTATTTAGCTTCAATTGCAGTTTTGCAAAATTAGTACAGGGCAAGGCCACCCAGCATGCAAATGGCCACCAGCGATGCATTCGCAATTCAATTTCAATCGCACTGCTGAATTAGGGATGCCCCCTGCCTGTGCAGCCTGGCTGCAAAGGCAGGCGCAGAGCGTCCATGTTTCCGGTTGCAGCGGCCACGTGTAACGTCACATGGCCATCCCAAAAATAGCCCAGACCCGCCACTGTTTATGCTTTACCACCCCCGCAATGCCGCTTCACCACCCCCGATCACTCTGCGAACGCCTCTGCCTGTCAATCAAGCAGAGGCATTCGCATCACTGAGATGCAAATGCATCCCCCGGGCCGCGCACGTGCAGAACAAGTGCTTCACGTGCGCACTGGCCCGAAAATCATCAGTATGTGATTGCATCTCAGATGTGGTCCATACTGAATAAGGGGCCTAATTCAGCAAGGATCGCAAATCAGTAAAATTAGCAAAAAAAGCGTAAAAATTCTGCAATTTAAATAGCAAAAACTGAGAAAAAAAACTATTTCTGAGACTTAGCAAAAACTGCCTATGCACTACGAAAAGTAGGCGTGTAGGGGGCGTACTAAAGGGCTGGACTCGCAAAAACTATGATCAGGGCGTGTTGCGGGCGTATGCTGATGGCCGGTGGGCGGTGTATTCGTAAGTTTTACAACAGATCGCACATTTCTGATGTGCAGTTTCTGAGTGACTACAGGTCTACCTTAAAAATTGCACAAGCTGACCTCAGTTGTAGACTGCATGTATACTGCAATCATTGCTTCATTACACCCAGCTGAAGAAGCTCACGCCTCAGACCACAAATCACTTCATTCAGCTGTATTGTAAATTAGAAACATGTAAGGTATTGTTTAACTCTGTAACACATGTTGATTGTGAAAATATATGTTACTAACCGATTTGTGTTTACACTTACTAACAATCGAGGTTTGACAACCACACTATTTGATAGAAGCAAATGTAACATAACCTTTACAAGCAGTTTGCTCAGTAGTATCTGCTGAATGACATTTAGTTTCCAAACATTTTTTTTTTAAACAACCAACATTTTTTTGTTAAACAAAACATACCCACATACATTTTTTTATTTTTAAAATTTTATTTGTGCGCTACACACATAAACATATGTTGAAGAACAGCAACACCATCTTTTTATTTTCAAGTTTTGCAAATTCTGCTCCATTTGTATACTTATTGAAACAAATATTTACACATAATTCCTTAAAGTGTGGCAGGGGTGGCCAACCCGCGGCTCTCGAGCCGCATGCGGCTCTTTCATTGTTGTAATGCGGCTCCCGGCTCCCTGGCTGCCACTGCTTACAATTACTCACATGAAGCCTCCTCTGACTAACGTTCAGCAGTTCAGAGGAGGATTCATGTTTTATCAAAGCTCTGCTCCGCTCTGTGCGTGTGACGGGACTTCCTGAGGTCACAGCCGCACAGCGCATGAGAGGCGGAGCCGCGACGAGAACGGATGCCAGGAGCCGGTAAAGACGCAGCATGCAAGGACGGACGGGCGCCAGGAGCCGGAAGACGGAGGCAGAGCAGAAGGTGGATGCCCCAGGCCCAGAGAAGGGAGACCGATCATCAAGGAATGGTAAGTGTGGTGCTCTGGGTGACTGCCCTGGCTGCCCGAGACCTACATTATATAAGAGGCGGGGGGTGGGGGGGGGGGGCATTTGAGAGCTCTGGGGGGGGGGGGGCCTTTGAGGAGATGTGCTGTTTGAGAGCTGGGGGGAGAGTAGATGTGCTGGCTGAGCGCTGCATGGGGGAGAGCTGCTGTCAGAGAGCTGCAGGGGGAGAGAGGAGGAGAGCTGCCATCAGAGAGCTGCGGGGGTCGGGGGAGAGCTGCCATCAGAGAGCTGCAGGGGGGGGAGAGAGGAGGAGAGCTGCCATCAGAGAGCTGCAGGGGGGGAGGAAAGCTGCCATCAGAGAGCTGCGGGGGGGGGGGGGGGAGAGCTGCCATCAGAGAGCTGCAGGGGGGGGGGAGGAGAGCTGCCATCAGAGAGCTGCAGGGGGGGGGGGAGGAGAGCTGCCATCAGAGAGCTGCAGGGGTGGGGGAGAGCTGCTGTCAGAGAGCTGCAGGGGGGGGGGGAGGAGAGCTGCTGTCAGAGAGCTGTGGGGGGGGGGGGGGGGGGGGGAGAGGAGAGATGCCATCTGAGAGCTGCAGGGTGGAGGAGAGCTGCTGTCTGAGACCTGGGGGGGGGGGGGGAGAGATGTGCTGTCTGAGAACTGGGGAAGGGGGAGGAGGATAGAGCTGCTGTCTGAGGGTTGGGGGGAGGAGAGCTGCTGTCTGAGGGTTGGGGGGGAGGAGAGCTGCTGTCTGAGGGTTTGGGGGGAGGAGAGCTGCTGTCTGAGGGTTTGGGGGGAGGAGAGCTGCTGTCTGAGGGTTTGGGGGGAGGAGAGCTGCTGTCTGAGGGTTGGGGGGGGAAGAGAGGTGCTGTCGGAGAACTGGGGACGTTGGAACGGGAGCAGCGTTGGCTGTGCAGTGAGTGCTGCTCTCCCCTGTCCTCCTCCGCCGATTCCGTCCCCCCCGCCCGCTCACAGGCACCTCTCCTCTGTGCGGCTCTCCCCTGTCCTTCTCCGGCTTCGTCCACATGCCGCAGCAGCAGGTCTCTCCCTCCCTCTCTCTCTCTCTCTCTTCCTTTCCCCCCCTCCTGTGGATTGAAGTTTTTATGTCTAAATTACTTGTTTTACAGGTATTGGATTCTACATGGACAAGTGGACGTGACTGGCGTGGGATGTAGGTAAGTAATCTCTCTCTCGTTTTTACAGGTACCCTATTGGATTCTACTGGACAAGTGGACATGACCGGCGTGGGATGTAGGTAAGTATGTGTGAGTGTGCAAGTGTGTTATAATAAAATTTTACTTTCACGGTGTGTGTGTTGTGTTTTTATTTGGGTATTTTTTGTTGTTGTAAAACTACAGGTACCAGTGGACCAGTTATTTCCCCGCATGTTGGTATTTGAGGTTCTCCAAGTACCAGCAAGCGGGGGAGGCTTGCTGGGCCTTGTAGTTCCACAACAAAAAACAATTTTCTTTTTTTACACACTTATGGCTATCAGCCCGGCACCCACCACCCAGGGGTGCTGGGGACAGCCTCGGGCTTCACCCCTGGCCCTTGGGTGCCTGGAGTGGGGGGGATCCTTTGATTTAAGGGGTCCCCGCTCCTCCAGGGAACCCCGGCCAGAGGTGACTAGTTGGGGGGGTAATGCCACGGCCGCAGGGACCTACATAAATGTGTCCCCCGGCTGTGGCATTATGTCCCTGGCTAGTGGAGCCCGGTGCTGGTTTTAAAAATACGGGGGACACCTACATCTTTTGTCCCCCGTATTTTTGGAACCAGGACCGGACTAAGAGCCCGGTGCTGGTTGTCTAAATACGGGGAACCCCTGTCCAATTTTTTCCCAGTATTTAACCAACCAGGACCGGCTCAAAGAGCCCGAGGCTGGTTATACTTAGGAGGGGGGACCTCACGCATTTTTTTTTACATTTTTTAACCCATTCAGACCCTTCTCTATCAAGTTAATGGAAGCCCTGGACAACAAAATTGCATTCATGTCCTCCTCCCACTCCCTTCCCTGTCCCAAACACTAATTATTATTTTTTTATGAAGAGCAGGCAGGCAGCGGGCATTGGCGGCATCGGACTGAGATGCAAATTAGTTGCAGAGGGCTGGGTCAGTTGATGGTGGCCGAGTTTGTAAGCCATTGGTGGTGGCAGCTGGCATCAGCTCAGAGGCAGTAGCGGGCACTGGCTCGGCTGCGGTAGGGGTCATCGTCAGGATTCGACGGACATTATAGCTGTAGTGCCTCACCAGCCACTGACCTCACCGCACGCCACTGCCTCAGTATGGGGGAGGGTGTCTGAATCTAGATTAGGGCTGACTGAGTCAGTCGGGGGGGGGGAGATGTCTGAATGAGCAGGAGGATTGTCTGAGATTCAAGTGGGGGTATGCCTGAAGCTGTGGGGGGCTGCCTGAGAACTGTTATGCTTATGGGTGGCAGAGTGGGGCTGTTCAAATTACCTGGTGTGTGTGGGGTGAGGGGGGTGCTGGAGAGAAAGGTATGGCGTGTGTCTGTGTGTTTGTTTTTTTATGTCCCTCAGGCCTTTCGATGTATTTTATGTGGATCTGATTTTTTTTAAATGTATTTTATGTGGATCTGGCTTCTTCAGTGTATTTTATGTGAACTTGGCTTCTCCAATGTTTTCTATATTGCTGTGTTTTTTAAATTTCACTTCAGCAGTTACCTCCACTCGCGATTGTGTGCACGTGCTAACAGCTTAAGTATCTGAAGTCTGAATACCATAAAGAGTCGACCTGACGAACACTACCTTACTTGACACTGCAGCAAGGTAAGACCTGTGTTTTTTTTTATTTTATGTGGATCTGGCTTTTTCAATGTATTTTATGTAGATTAGGTTTTTCAAATGTATTTTATGTGGATCTGGTTTTTTAAAATGTATTTTATGTGGATCTGGCTTCTTCTGTGTAATTTATGTGGATCTGGCTTCTGTGTAATTTATGTGGATCTGGCTTCTTCAGTGTATTTTATGTGGATTGGTTTTCTACGGTGTATTTTATGTGTAATTTATGTGGATCTGGCTTCTTCAGTGTATTTTATGTGGATTGGTTTTCTTCAGTGTATTTTATGTGGATTGGCTTTTTCAGTGTATTTTACGTGAACTTGGCTTCTCCAATGTTTTCTATATTGCTGTCTCTTTAAAAAATTTCACTTCAGCAGTTACCTCCACTGGCGATTGTGCGCACGTGCTAACAGCTTAAGCATCTGAGGTCGGAATACCGTAAATACCTGACAAACACTCCTTTACTTGGTAAGGATCTGTTGTTTTTTTATGTGCAATAGTTTTGTTGTGGTATAGGTGTATATATATATATATATATATATATAGTCTGCTGAGCTGATGTGATAATATTTTGATAGTGTATGACTGTATGACATTTTCTTTTTTAATCGCAGGGTGTACAAGTTCATTTTAAACATGGCAAAAAAATGTACAAGTAAACGTAAATACGAAGAAGAACGTAGAACATTCTTACCAGAATGGGAAGATTTATATTTTTTCATAGAACGCAAAGGCAAACCTCTCTGTCTGATTTGTCAGACTGTATTGACACATTTCAAGTCTTCAAATCTCCAGCGCCATTTCAGCACACACCATTCTAAAATTGATCAGGAATTTCCGAGAGGTACTGAACTTCGATCACACAAACTAAAAACTTTAAAGAGTCAAATTGAAAAACAGACGCAAGTGTTACACAAATTTGCGAAGCACTCCCAGACAGTCACACATGCCTCGTATCAAGTCGCTTGGAATATTGCCCGCACTAAAAAACCTTACAATGAGGGTGATTTTGTGAAAATGTGTCTTACAGATGTAGTATCTATCTTGTGCCCAGAAAATGTAAATCTAAAAAAAAATGGTTTCAGACCTTCAACTCTCACGCCATACAATTGAGCACAGCATATCTGAAAATAAGATTTTACTCACCGGTAAATCTATTTCTCGTAGTCCGTAGTGGATGCTGGGGACTTCGTAAGGACCATGGGGAATAGATTGGCTCCGCAGGAGACTGGGCACTCTAAAGAAAGATTTAGTACTACCTGGTGTGCACTGGCTCCTCCCTCTATGCCCCTCCTCCAGACCTCAGTTAAGGAAACTGTGCCCGGAAGAGCTGACATTACAAGGAAAGGATTTTGGAATCCAGGGTAAGACTCATACCAGCCACACCAATCACACCGTTTTACTCGTGATAAACTTACCAAGTTAACAGTATGAACAACAAACAAGCATCACTCAACTGATGCCACATAACATAACCCTTTAGTAAGCAATAACTATATACACGTATTGCAGAAAGTCCGCACTTGGGACAGGCGCCCAGCATCCACTACGGACTACGAGAAATAGATTTACCGGTGAGTAAAATCTTATTTTCTCTAACGTCCTAGTGGATGCTGGGGACTCCGTAAGGACCATGGGGATTATACCAAAGCTCCCAAACGGGCGGGAGAGTGCGGATGACTCTGCAGCACCGAATGGGCAAACTTAAGGTCCTCCTCAGCCAGGGTATCAAACTTGTAGAACTTTGCAAATGTGTTTGAACCCGACCAAGTAGCAGCTCAGCAAAGCTGTAATGCCGAGACCCCTCGGGCAGCTGCCCAAGAAGAGCCCACCTTTCTTGTGGAATGGGCTTTCACTGATTTTGGATGCGGCAATCCAGCCGCAGAATGAGCCTGCTGAATCGTGCCACAGATCCAGCGAGCAATAGTTTGCTTTGAAGCAGGAGCACCCAGCTTGTTGGATGCATACAGGACAAACAGCGAGTCAGTCTTCCTGACTCCAGCCGTTCTGGTCACATAAATCTTCAAAGCCCTGACTACGTCAAGCAACTTGGAATCCTCCAAGTCACCAGTAGCCGCAGGCACCACAATAGGTTGGTTCAAATGAAAGGATGACACCACCTTCGGCAGAAATTGCGGACGAGTCCGCAATTCTGCCCTATCCATATGGAAACCAGATAGGGGCTTTTACATGACAAAGCCGCCAATTCTGACACACGCCTAGCCGAAGTTAAGGCCAACAGCATGACCACTTTCCACGTGAGATACTTTAGCTCCACGGTCTTAAGTGGCTCGCACCAGTGGGATTTCAGGAAACTCAACACCACGTTAAGATCCCAAGGTGCCACTGGTGGCACAAAAGGGGGCTGAATATGCAGCACTCCCTTAACAAACGTCTGAACCTCAGGCAGTAAAGCCAGTTCTTTTTGGAAGAAAATGGATAGGGACGAAATCTGGACCTTTATGGACCCTAATTTCAGGCCCATAGTCACTCCTGACTGTAGAAAGTGCAGGAATCTACCCAGCTGGAATTCCTCTGTAGGGGCCTTCCTGGCCTCACACCAAGCAACATATTTTCGCCATATACGGTGATAATGCCTTGCTGTCACGTCCTTCCTAGCCTTTATCAGCGTAGGAATAACTTAATCCGGAATGCCTTTTTCCGCTAGGATCCGGCGTTCAACCGCCATGCCGTTAAACGCAGCTGCGGTAAGTCTTGGAACAGACAGGGCCCTTGTTGTAACAGGTCCTGTCTGAGAGGCAGAGGCCACGGGTCCTCTGTGAGCATTTCTTGCAATTCCGGGTACCAAGTCCTTCTTGGCCAATCCGGAACAATGAGTATTGTTCTCACTCCTCTTTTTCTTACAATTCTCAGCACCTTTGGTATGAGAGGAAGAGGAGGAAACACATAGACCAACTGGAACACCCACGGTGTTACTAGTGCGTCCACAGCTATCGCCTGAGGGTCCCTTGACCTGGCGCAATATATTTTTAGCTTTTTGTTGAGACGGGACGCCATCATGTCCACCTGTGGCAGTTCCCATCGATTTGCAATCTGCGTGAAGATTTCTTGATGAAGTCCCCACTCTCCCGGGTGGAGGTCGTGCCTGCTGAGGAAGTCTGCTTCCCAGTTGTCCACTCCCGGAATGAACACTGCTGACAGTGCTAGTACGTGATTCTCCGCCCAACGAAGAATCCTGGTGGCTTCTGCCATTGCCACCCTGCTTCTTGTGCCGCCCTGGCGGTTTACATGGGCCACTGCCGTGATGTTGTCTGACTGAATCAGCACTGGTTGGTTTCGAAGCAGAGGCTCCGCTTGACTCAGGGCGTTGTATATGGCCCTTAGTTCCAGGATATTGATGTGCAGACAAGTCTCCTGACTTGACCACATCCCCTGGAAGTTTCTTCCTTGAGTGACTGCCCCCCATCCTCGGAGGCTTGCATCCGTGGTCACCAGGACCCAGTCCTGTATGCCGAACCTGCGGCCCTCGAGGAGGTGAGCACTTTGTAGCCACCACAGAAGAGACACCCTGGCCCTGGGGGACAGGGTGATCAGCCGATGCATCTGAAGATGCGATCCGGACCACTTGTCCAACAGATCCCACTGAAAGATCCTCGCATGGAACCTGCCGAAGGGAATGGCTTCGTATGACGCCACCATCTTTCCCAGGACTCGCGTGCAGTGATGCACCGATACCTGTTTTGGTTTTAGGAGGCCTCTGACCAGAGTCACGAGCTCCTGAGTCTTCTCCTCCGGGAGAAACACCTTTTTCTGGTTTGTGTCCAGAATCATGCCCAGGAAGGGCAGACGCATCGTAGGAATCAGCTGCGACTTTGTAATATTCAGAATCCAGCCGTGCTGTTGCAACACTTCCTGAGAGAGTGCTACGCTGATCAGCAACCGCTCCCTGGACCTCGCCCTTATGAGGAGATCGTCCAAGTATGGGATAATCGTAACCCCTTGCTTCCGAAGGAGCACCATCATTTCCGCCATCACCTTGGTAAATATTCTCGGTGCCGTGGACAGGCCAAACGGCAACGTCTGGAATTGGTAATGACAGTCCTGTACCACAAACCTGAGGTACTCCTGATGAGGTGGATAAATGGGGACATGCAAGTACGCATCCTTGATGTCCAGATACACCATAAAATCCCCCTCTTCCAGGCTTGCAATGACCGCTCTGAGCGATTCCATTTTGAACTTGAATCTTTTCAGATAAATGTTCAGGGATTTTAAATTCAATATGGGTCTGACCGAACCGTCCAGTTTCGGTACCACAAACATTGTGGAATAGTATCCTCTTCCTTGTTTAAGGAGGGGAACCTTTACCACCACCTGCTGGAGATATAACTTGTGAATTGCCGCTAACACTACTTCCCTTTCTATGGGGGAAGCTGGCAGGGCCGATTTGAGGTAACGGTGAGGGGGCATCACCTCGAATTCCAGCTTGTATCCCTGAGACACAATCTGTATAGCCCAAGGAGCCACCTGTGAGCGAACCCACTGGTGGCTGAAATTTCGGAGACGCGCCTCCACCGCTCCTGGCTCCTGTGGAGCCCCAGCGTCATGCGGTGGATTTAGTGGAAGACGGGGAGGACTTCTGTTCCTGGGAACTAGCTGAATGGTGCAGCTTTTTTCCTCTACCCCTGCCTCTGGCCAGAAAGGACGCACCTCTGACCTTCTTGCTTCTCTGTGATCGAAAGGACTGCATTTGGTAATACGGTGCTTTCTTAGGCTGTGAGGGAATATATGGCAAAAAGTTTCACTTCCCAGCCGTAGCTGTGAAAACTAGGTCCGAGAGACCGTCCCCAAACAATTCCTCACCCTTGTAAGGTTACACCTCCATGTGCTTTTTGGAGTCGGCATCACCTGTCCATTGCCGAGTCCACAGGACCCTTCTGGCAGAAATTGACATTGCATTTATTCTAGAGCCCAGTAGGCAAATGTCCCTCTGGGCATCCCTCATATATAGGACAGCGTCTTTTATATGCCCCAGGGTCAGTAAAATGGTATCCTTGTCTAAGGTATCCATTTCCTCAGACAGATTATCTGTCCATGCTGCTACAGCACTACACATCCAGGCCGACGCAATAGCCGGCCTCAGTATAGTACCTGAGTGTGCATAAACAGACTTCAGGATACTTTCCTGCTTCCTATCTGCAGGATCCTTTAGGGCGGCCGTATCCTGTGACGGCAGGGCCACCTTTTTAGATAAGCGTGTCAGAGCTTTATCTACCCTAGGGGAGGATTCCCAGCGCATCCTGTCCGTTGGCGGGAAAGGGTACGCCATAAGTAACCTTTTGGAAATCAGCACTTTCTTATCGGGGGAATCCCATGCTTTTTCACATAATTCATTTAACTCATGTGAAGGGGGAAAAGTCACCTCTTGCTTTTTCTCCCCATACATATACACCCTTTTGTCAAGGGCAGGGTTTTCCTCCGATATGTGCAATACATCCTTCATTGCTATAATCATGTATCGGATGGCTTTAGTCATTTTAGGCTGCAACTTTGCCTCATCGTCATCGACACTGGAGTCAGAATCCGTGTCGACATCTGTGTCAACCAACTGGGATAGTGGGCGCTTTTGAGACCCTGACGGCCTCTGAGCTGTAGAACCAGACACGGGTTGAGACCCTGACTGATTATCCAACCTTTTATGCAAGGAGCTTACGTTATCATTTAACACCTTCCACATATCCATCCAATCAGGTGTCGGCACCGTCGGCGGCGACACCACAGTCACTTGCACTTGTTCTGCCTCCACATAACCGTCCTCGTAAAACATGTCGACACAAACGTACCGACACACCGCACACACAGAGGGAATGCTCTAATTGAGGGCAGGACCCCACAAGGCCTTTTGTGGAGACAGAGAGAGAGTATGCCAGCACACACCCCAGCGCTATATAACCCAGGGATTACACAGTAACTTAGTGTTTACCCAGTAGCTGCTGTTTATGATAATTTGCGCCTAAATTTATGTGCCCCCCCTCTCTTTTTAACCTTTTTCTACCTTGATACTGCAGGGGAGAGCCTGGGGAGTTTCCTCTCAGCGGAGCTGTGAAGAGAAAATGACGCTGGTTAGTGCTGAGGAAGAAGGCCCCGCCCCTCAGCGGCGGGCTTCTGTCCCGGGTCTGTGTCATAAAATGGCGGGGGCTCGTACATATATACAGTGCCCAGCTGCATATTAGAGATGAGCGCCTGAAATTTTTCGGGTTTTGTGTTTTGGTTTTGGGTTCGGTTCCGCGGCCGTGTTTTGGGTTCGACCGCGTTTTGGCAAAACCTCACCGAATTTTTTTTGTCGGATTCGGGTGTGTTTTGGATTCGGGTGTTTTTTTCAAAAAACCCTAAAAAACAGCTTAAATCATAGAATTTGGGGGTAATTTTGATCCCAAAGTATTATTAACCTCAAAAAACATAATTTACACTCATTTTCAGCCTATTCTGAACACATCACACCTCACAATATTATTTTTAGTCCTAAAATTTGCACCGAGGTCGCTGTGTGAGTAAGATAAGCGACCCTAGTGGCCGACACAAACACCGGGCCCATCTAGGAGTGGCACTGCAGTGTCACGCAGGATGTCCCTTCCAAAAAACCCTCCCCAAACAGCACATGACGCAAAGAAAAAAAGAGGCGCAATGAGGTAGCTGACTGTGTGAGAAAGATAAGCGACCCTAGTGGCCGACACAAACACCGGGCCCATCTAGGAGTGGCACTGCAGTGTCACGCAGGATGTCCCTTCCAAAAAACCCTCCCCAATCAGCACATGATGCAAAGAAAAAGAAAAGAAAAAAGAGGTGCAAGATGGAATTATCCTTGGGCCCTCCCACCCACCCTTATGTTGTATAAACAAAACAGGACATGCACACTTTAACCAACCCATCATTTCAGTGACAGGGTCTGCCACACGACTGTGACTGATATGACGGGTTGGTTTGGACCCCCCCCAAAAAAGAAGCAATTAATCTCTCCTTGCACAAACTGGCTCTACAGAGGCAAGATGTCCACCTCATCTTCACCCTCCGATATATCACCGTGTACATCCCCCTCCTCACAGATTATCAATTCGTCCCCACTGGAATCCACCATCTCAGCTCCCTGTGTACTTTGTGGAGGCAATTGCTGCTGGTCAATGTCTCCGCGGAGGAATTGATTATAATTCATTTTAATGAACATCATCTTCTCCACATTTTCTGGATGTAACCTCGTACGCCGATTGCTGACAAGGTGAGCGGCGGCACTAAACACTCTTTCGGAGTACACACTTGTGGGAGGGCAACTTAGGTAGAATAAAGCCAGTTTGTGCAAGGGCCTCCAAATTGCCTCTTTTTCCTGCCAGTATAAGTACGGACTGTGTGACGTGCCTACTTGGATGCGGTCACTCATATAATCCTCCACCATTCTATCAATGTTGAGAGAATCATATGCAGTGACAGTAGACGACATGTCCGTAATCGTTGTCAGGTCCTTCAGTCCGGACCAGATGTCAGCATCAGCAGTCGCTCCAGACTGCCCTGCATCACCGCCAGCGGGTGGGCTCGGAATTCTGAGCCTTTTCCTCGCACCCCCAGTTGCGGGAGAATGTGAAGGAGGAGATGTTGACAGGTCGCGTTCCGCTTGACTTGACAATTTTGTCACCAGCAGGTCTTTCAACCCCAGCAGACCTGTGTCTGCCGGAAAGAGAGATCCAAGGTAGGCTTTAAATCTAGGATCGAGCACGGTGGCCAAAATGTAGTGCTCTGATTTCAACAGATTGACCACCCGTGAATCCTTGTTAAGCGAATTAAGGGCTGCATCCACAAGTCCCACATGCCTAGCGGAATCGCTCCGTGTTAGCTCCTTCTTCAATGCCTCCAGCTTCTTCTGCAAAAGCCTGATGAGGGGAATGACCTGACTCAGGCTGGCAGTGTCTGAACTGACTTCACGTGTGGCAAGTTCAAAGGGCATCAGAACCTTGCACAACGTTGAAATCATTCTCCACTGCACTTGAGACAGGTGCATTCCATCTCCTATATCGTGCTCAATTGTATAGGCTTGAATGGCCTTTTGCTGCTCCTCCAACCTCTGAAGCATATAGAGGGTTGAATTCCACCTCGTTACCACTTCTTGCTTCAGATGATGGCAGGGCAGGTTCAGTAGTTTTTGGTGGTGCTCCAGTCTTCTGTACGTGGTGCCTGTACGCCGAAAGTGTCCCGCAATTTTTCTGGCCACCGACAGCATCTCTTGCACGCCCCTGTCGTTTTTTAAAAAATTCTGCACCACCAAATTCAAGGTATGTGCAAAACATGGGACGTGCTGGAATTTGCCCATATTTAATGCACACACAATATTGCTGGCGTTGTCCGATGCCACAAATCCACAGGAGAGTCCAATTGGGGTAAGCCATTCCGCGATGATCTTCCTCAGTTGCCGTAAGAGGTTTTCAGCTGTGTGCGTATTCTGGAAAGCGGTGATACAAAGCGTAGCCTGCCTAGGAAAGAGTTGGCGTTTGCGAGATGCTGCTACTGGTGCCGCCGCTGCTGTTCTTGCGGCGGGAGTCCATACATCTACCCAGTGGGCTGTCACAGTCATATAGTCCTGACCCTGCCCTGCTCCACTTGTCCACATGTCCGTGGTTAAGTGGACATTGGGTACAACTGCATTTTTTAGGACACTGGTGAGTCTTTTTCTGACGTCCGTGTACATTCTCGGTATCGCCTGCCTAGAGAAGTGGAACCTAGATGGTATTTGGTAACGGGGGCACACTGCCTCAATAAATTGTCTAGTTCCCTGTGAACTAACGGCGGATACCGGACGCACGTCTAACACCAACATAGTTGTCAAGGACTCAGTTATCCGCTTTGCAGTAGGATGACTGCTGTGATATTTCATCTTCCTCGCAAAGGACTGTTGAACAGTCAATTGCTTACTGGAAGTAGTACAAGTGGGCTTACGACTTCCCCTCTGGGATGACCATCGACTCCCAGCGGCAACAACAGCAGCGCCAGCAGCAGTAGGCGTTACACGCAAGGATGCATCGGAGGAATCACAGGCAGGAGAGGACTCGTCAGACTTGCCAGTGACATGGCCTGCAGGACTATTGGCATTCCTGGGGAAGGAGGAAATTGACACTGAGGGAGTTGGTGGGGTGGTTTGCGTGAGCTTGGTTACAAGAGGAAGGGATTTACTGGTCAGTGGACTGCTTCCGCTGTCACCCAAAGTTTTTGAACTTGTCACTGACTTATTATGAATGCGCTGCAGGTGACGTATAAGGGAGGATGTTCCGAGGTGGTTAACGTCCTTACCCCTACTTATTACAGCTTGACAAAGGGAACACACGGCTTGACACCTGTTGTCCGCATTTCTGGTGAAATACCTCCACACCGAAGAGCTGATTTTTTTGGTATTTTCACCTGGCATGTCAACGGCCATATTCCTCCCACGGACAACAGGTGTCTCCCCGGGTGCCTGACTTAAACAAACCACCTCACCATCAGAATCCTCCTGGTCAATTTCCTCCCCAGCGCCAGCAACACCCATATCCTCCTCATCCTGGTGTACTTCAACACTGACATCTTCAATCTGACTATCAGGAACTGGACTGCGGGTGCTCCTTCCAGCACTTGCAGGGGGCATGCAAATAGTGGAAGGCGCATGCTCTTCACGTCCAGTGTTGGGAAGGTCAGGCATCGCAAACGACACAATTGGACTCTCCTTGTGGATTTGGGATTTCAAAGAACGCACAGTTCTTTGCGGTGCTTTTGCCAGCTTGAGTCTTTTCAGTTTTCTAGCGAGAGGCTGAGTGCTTCCATCCTCATGTGAAGCTGAACCACTAGCCATGAACATAGGCCAGGGCCTCAGCCGTTCCTTGCCACTCCGTGTGGTAAATGGCATATTGGCAAGTTTACGCTTCTCCTCCGACAATTTTATTTTAGGTTTTGGAGTCCTTTTTTTTCTGATATTTGGTGTTTTGGATTTGACATGCTCTGTACTATGACATTGGGCATCGGCCTTGGCAGACGACGTTGCTGGCATTTCATCGTCTCGGCCATGACTAGTGGCAGCAGCTTCAGCACGAGGTGGAAGTGGATCTTGATCTTTCCCTAATTTTGGAACCTCAACTTTTTTGTTCTCCATATTTTATAGGCAGAACTAAAAGGCACCTCAGGTAAACAATGGAGATGGATGGATTGGATACTAGTATACAATTATGGACGGACTGCCACGGTTAGGTGGTATAAAAAAACCACGGTTAGGTGGTATATATTATAATAATAATACAATTATGGATGGACGGACTGCCTGCCGACTGCCGACACAGAGGTAGCCACAGCCGTGAACTACCGCACTGTACACTGGTTGATAAAGAGATAGTAGTATACTCGTAACAACTAGTATGACACTATGACGACGGTATAAAGAAAGAAAAAAAAATACCACAGTTAGGTGGTATATATTATAATAATAATACAATTATGGATGGACGGACTGCCTGCCGACTGCCGACACAGAGGTAGCCACAGCCGTGAACTACCGCACTGTACACTGGTTGATAAAGAGATAGTAGTATACTCGTAACAACTAGTATGACACTATGACGACGGTATAAAGAATGAAAAAAAAACCACGGTTAGGTGGTATATATTATAATAATAATACAATTATGGATGGACGGACTGCCTGCCGAGTGCCGACACAGAGGTAGCCACAGCCGTGAACTACCGCACTGTACACTGGTTGATAAAGAGATAGTAGTATACTCGTAACAACTAGTATGACACTATGACGACGGTATAAAGAAAGAAAAAAAAATACCACGGTTAGGTGGTATATATTATAATAATAATACAATTATGGATGGACGGACTGCCTGCCGACTGCCGACACAGAGGTAGCCACAGCCGTGAACTACCGCACTGTACACTGGTTGATAAAGAGATAGTAGTATACTCGTAACAACTAGTATGACACTATGACGACGGTATAAAGAAAGAAAAAAAAATACCACAGTTAGGTGGTATATATTATAATAATAATACAATTATGGATGGACGGACTGCCTGCCGACTGCCGACACAGAGGTAGCCACAGCCGTGAACTACCGCACTGTACACTGGTTGATAAAGAGATAGTAGTATACTCGTAACAACTAGTATGACACTATGACGACGGTATAAAGAATGAAAAAAAAAACCACGGTTAGGTGGTATATATTATAATAATAATACAATTATGGATGGACGGACTGCCTGCCGACTGCCGACACAGAGGTAGCCACAGCCGTGAACTACCGCACTGTACACTGGTTGATAAAGAGATAGTAGTATACTCGTAACAACTAGTATGACACTATGACGACGGTATAAAGAAAGAAAAAAAAATACCACAGTTAGGTGGTATATATTATAATAATAATACAATTATGGATGGACGGACTGCCTGCCGACTGCCGACACAGAGGTAGCCACAGCCGTGAACTACCGCACTGTACACTGGTTGATAAAGAGATAGTAGTATACTCGTAACAACTAGTATGACACTATGACGACGGTATAAAGAAAGAAAAAAAAATACCACAGTTAGGTGGTATATATTATAATAATAATACAATTATGGATGGACGGACTGCCTGCCGAGTGCCGACACAGAGGTAGCCACAGCCGTGAACTACCGCACTGTACACTGGTTGATAAAGAGATAGTAGTATACTCGTAACAACTAGTATGACACTATGACGACGGTATAAAGAATGAAAAAAAAACCACGGTTAGGTGGTATATATTATAATAATAATACAATTATGGATGGACGGACTGCCTGCCGACTGCCGACACAGAGGTAGCCACAGCCGTGAACTACCGCACTGTACACTGGTTGATAAAGAGATAGTAGTATACTCGTAACAACTAGTATGACACTATGACGACGGTATAAAGAATGAAAAAAAAACCACGGTTAGGTGGTATATATTATAATAATAATACAATTATGGATGGACGGACTGCCTGCCGACTGCCGACACAGAGGTAGCCACAGCCGTGAACTACCGCACTGTACACTGGTTGATAAAGAGATAGTAGTATACTCGTAACAACTAGTATGACACTATGACGGTATAAAGAATGAAAAAAAAACCACGGTTAGGTGGTATATATTATAATAATAATACAATTATGGATGGACGGACTGCCTGCCGACTGCCGACACAGAGGTAGCCACAGCCGTGAACTACCGCACTGTACACTGGTTGATAAAGAGATAGTAGTATACTCGTAACAACTAGTATGACACTATGACGACGGTATAAAGAAAGAAAAAAAAATACCACGGTTAGGTGGTATATATTGTAATACAATTATGGATGGACGGACTGCCTGCCGAGTTCCGACTGCCGACACAGAGGTAGCCACAGCCGTGAACTACCGCACTGTACTGTGTCTGCTGCTAATATAGACTGGTTGATAAAGAGATAGTATACAATACATACAACAATATACTACTATACTGGTGGTCAGGCACTGGTCACCACTAGTCACACTGGCAGTGGCACTCCTGCAGCAAAAGTGTGCACTGTTTAATTTTAAATTAATATAATATTATGTACTCCTGGGGGCTCCTGCTATAACAACCTGCAGTGCTCCCCAGTCTCCCCCACAATTATTATAAGCTTTGCCTTTTATACATTGATGTGCAGCACACTGGGCTGAGCTGAGTGCACACAGACCGAGTCACACTGTGTGACTGGCTGCTGCTGTGTATCGTTTTTTTTCAGGCAGAGAACGGATATAGCAGAGAACGGATATATTATATTAAAATAAATAAAAGTTAACTAACAACAACTGCACTGGTCACTGTGGTAAACTCTGTCTGACTCTGCACAATCTCTCTCTCTCTTCTAATCTAATTTCTAATGGAGAGGACGCCAGCCACGTCCTCTCCCTATCAATCTCAATGCACGTGTGAAAATGGCGGCGACGCGCGGCTCCTTATATAGAATCCGAGTCTCGCGAGAATCCGACAGCGTCATGATGACGTTCGGGCGCGCTCGGGTTAACCGAGCAAGGCGGGAGGATCCGAGTCTGCTCGGACCCGTAAAAAAAACATGAAGTTCGTGCGGGTTCGGTTTCAGAGAAACCGAACCCGCTCATCTCTACTGCATATATGTGTCTTTTTGCCAAGAGGTATCCTAATTGCTGCCCAGGGCACCCCCCCCTGCGCCCTGCACCCTACAGTAACCGGAGTGTGTGGGTAGTGTGGGCGCAATGGCGCACAGCTGCAGTGCTGTGCGCTACCTCATGTGAAGACAGGAGTCTTCTGCCGCCGATTTTGATGTCTTCTTGCTTCTGCCGGCTTCTGACTTCTGGCTCTGCGAGGGGGACGTTCGATCCCTCTGGAGCTAATGGTGTCCAGTAGCTTAAGAAGCGCAACCTAGCCGCAGTTAGTAGGTTTGCTTCTCTCCCCTCAGTCCCACGTAGCAGAGAGCAGTTAGGGGTGTGCTCTGCGCTCCCTAAAATGCTTACTTGTGTATTTGAGTATCCGAGCAGCCCAGGTTAGAATAGGAAACTCTTTTCGGTTGTTTCCTTGTTTTACGAATCTAGGGGGAGGGTGACCAACCTTTCGCGCTACTGGTTAATACTCAGAAATAGTGGTTTATTTACAATAGAACACAGTTTTCTGCAAAAAATATATATAGCGAAAGTCTTATTGTCAAATTGAGGTGTGTATAGTTATGCACAGTGTGTATATGGGTGTAATGGATATATACGGAGGCAATGGGATGTGTCTAGATATCAGCTTGTATATTATGGTAATAATTCTTTAAAAAAATTTTTTTGACAATATTGATTTGAACCTTATTGCTTTAGCGCTCTCTTTGTATTACTAGAAAACAGTGAGAATTTGAAATGACATATAATAAAATAAAAAGCTAAAATACATTGGTACTAAACATGTAATGAATAACACTTTGTATACAATTCTAAAAAATGATGGAGACCGGTCTCCTGCTCTTTATGGTATTGGTGGTGGATTGTTATGTGTAAGTTCCGGCAGGGCAGATTGTGTCCGCAAAAAGGTCCGGTTTTTAGTAGGTTCCTGATAATCCGTGATTGCAGGTTGGAGTAACAGTATTTCGTTTTCAGGTGATAAAAGTTATTATTGATCGCTTACGTGTCTTCACCCTGTTCAGGGCTGGGAAGTCCGTGCGTGTCCAATGGTGCTGCAGGTGTCTTTCTCCGCAGCCGGCGTCTTCCAGGAAGTCGGGATCTCCGGGTTCGGGTGAAAGAAGGGGGCGTGGTCCAACGCGTTTCACTCGGCCAATGGTGCCGTGCTTCGTCAGGGACAACGTGATGACGTGTGCCTCGGGCTCTCTTAAATAGTATTAAGTCTGTTGTAATTGGTCCGTGAGGTTTCCTTTCAAGCAGAGCAAATAGCATTTTTGTTTTAAAACGGCTTTTTGTTTAAAGTCCTATTTTTAGTTTATTTAGCAATAGTGATAGTCTATTTCTGTCTTCTTCTTTTCATAAATAATACTTTGTTACATCAGAAGACGGAATGCAGGTGTCTGATACATTCTACTTTTCTGAAACATAGTGTCTAGTACACCTTTATGTGAAGTTGCTATTATTTTCCACAGAGGAGTTTGCAATCGGAATGTACTCGCTATATAGACGGCTTTTATATAAGGGAAAGGATGGAGGAAGAAGGAGAAAAAATATATAATATATATAAGTTGAAATTATATGTAGATAAGAATATAAAAAATAAAAAATATATTAAAATAAGCTAGAGAGAGATAACTAAATGTTACTTTGTGCAGATAGGAAAAAGCAGTTTATAGTTAGATGTCTAGACGGACAGTACAGTGGCATCACAGAGAACAATCTACAGTATTAGTATTATTTATAACAGGTTTATGATACATATTGAGGTATGGTATCTAGGAAGCCCTTGTATAGAGTTGTTATTTTTCCTCTTCCCAGAGGTATTTTGATAGAGTATAATTGTTGTTTGGGCAATTGTTTTGGATATGGAGAAGGATGTTTAAAGATGTTGAGAATTTAATTAGCATGCAGTTAGAAAAATTAATAAGTAGGTGGATGAATAGTAGTTTTATAATTAGATGTTTCGTGGAACAGTGCTTTGATATTTGTTTATTTGCTATTTGTTTATCTTGTAGAGAATGATTAGTTATATAGTTCTTCTTGGTTTGGTCCTGGATGTTTTTCCTGGTTGATTAGTCCTTATTCCATTTGTGCCCCTTGGTTTTTCTTGGTTTAAGTCTGAATGTTTTTCCTGGTTGGTTAGTCCTTATTCCACTTGTGTCCCAAACAGGTTGTCCCATATCGTCACCGGGGTATTGCTACATGTGATATTACTGCACCTAGGGTTCATAAATGGTCTCCCATTTTATTACTTGCTAGGCCCAAACCTCTTCACTTCCGAGTTCGGGATGGGATCGGGTGATTTGTGGATGGTATGGCAGTATTTATTCACATGTTTGCAGCCTCGGTGGTGTGGGTAAAACCTGCTGGGCATTTTTGTGGCGTCGGTTAATCTCCCAAGAAACTGCTGAGTTCAAAGTCAATATTTAAGCCCTTTGGTGCTAGGGTTTGAATATTGTATATCCACTTTGTTTCCTCTCTGGACATAGTTTTGATGTAGTCTCCACCCCGCCAGGGTATTTTGACTTTCTTAATTGCTATAAAATTCAAGAGGCTTCCATCATGTTTATGGTTCTTTTTGAAATGGTCTGAAACACTGTGTGTCTCTACTTCGTTGTCAATATTTCTTAGATGTTCGCTTATCCTTGTTTTGAGGCTTCTTGTGGTTCGTCCTATATATTGTAGGTTGCATGGACAGGTTAGTAGATATATTACTCCTGTTGTGTCGCTGGTCATTTTTTCTTTTATCTTGAAAGTTTCTTTGGTTTCATTCGATATCAAGTTATTTACTGGTTTGGTGCTTCTCTGTTTGCATGTTTTGCATGCTTTACATCTTGTGCAGTGATAGAATCCTGGTGTGGTATCGTTTATCCAAGTTCTTTCTTTTTCCTTTTTGTCTTCAGGTAGAAAGCTGGATACTATTTCTTGCTTTATGTTTGGTGCTTTTCTGTAAATTACCCTTGGGCGATCTTGTATGTATTCTTTGATTTCCTCGTCACGTCTGAGTAGAGGCCAGTTTTTGTTAATTATTCTTTCAAAGTGTCTGTGCTGACTGTTGTAGTTGGTGATGAAGGTCACTTCTTTCGGTTCCTGGTTGTTTTTCTCTTTATATTTAAGGAGGTCTTCTCTTTTTGTTTCTTTTGCTGCTTCTATAGCTTTATGAACGGTATCTTTGTCGTAGTTTCTATCGAGAAATTTTTTTTCTAATGTCAAGATTTGTTCCTCAAAGATGGTGTTTTTGGAACAATTCCTCTTGAATCTTTTGAATTGTCCCCCAGGTATTCCTCTCAGCCAGTTCTTATGATGGTTGCTGGTATGTAGTTGTTGCAGTCCACGGACTTGATAAAAGTTTTTGTCTGTATTGTTCTGTTTTCAATGTAAATTGTTAAGTCCAGAAAATTGATTGTTTCGTAACTATGTGTTTCTGTAAATTCCAAATTTAGGTTGTTATGGTTAATATATTTTGTGAATTCCATGAGTTTGTTGAGTGGTCCCGTCCAGATGACTATGATATCGTCGATGTAGCGTTTCCAAAGTGCTATGTGTTCTAATAGGCTGTTATTTTTCCAAATGTAGTCTTCCTCCCACTGCGCCATAAATAGATTTGCGTAACTCGGTGCGAATTTTGTGCCCATAGCGGTCCCACGGACCTGTCTGTAGTGGGTCTTGTTGTACCAAAATATGTTGTGGTCGAGAATGAATTGGATACCTTCTATCACGAAGTTTATCTGTTCTTCCGGTAGATCTGGCTGGTTTCCTAAGATTTGCGTGATGGCCTTGCATCCATTCTGATGATCTATACATGTGTATAATGATTTTACGTCGTAGGTTACTAGGATGTAGTTGTCCTCCCATTCTATTTCATCCAGTAATTTCAATATTTGAGTGGTATCTCTGAGGTAGCTTTTCTGTGTGGTTACTGTTCCTTGTAATATGTTATCTATGTATTCTGATAAATGGGTGGTGAGTGATCCGATTCCTGGTACTATGGGTCGTCCTGGTGGGTTAGTAATATCCTTATGAATTTTTGGTAAAAAATAGAAGACTGGCATTCTTGGATTTGTTTGTTGAAGGAATGTTTTTTCTTTTTTCTTTTTTGTTTAGGATTCCTTTTTTAAACCTAGAAACAAAGCAATGGTGGGATAGCAACACACTGAAGAAATACATTGAGCACCGCATTGTACCCAGGGGTTTAAGACTTTTCAAATACCCCACCTTCATTCCACACGAGCAAAACCTACAAGAAAAATGGGACATGGCCCTAGACCAATGCTCCTTCAAATTGATGGAGCTTATCATTGAAGATAGGGAAAAATCTATGGAAAAATTCAGAAAAGAAATCACATACATTAAAACAAAGTTAGAACCTTTAGAACACATGGAGGACTACAAGACCCTAGAAAATACCACAAGAAACAAACTACACAAACTAGAAAATTAAGTTATATCGATCAAGAAAAGGAAATTTAGAAGAGACAATAACAACTACCAAAATAAACAGAGAGATTGGGCAAAACATAGGAACACACAACAGCAATTCAATAGAGAGGCCGACGGGAATAGACAATCAAGAAATCACCAAAATTATCAAAATTATCAAAGCCACCAATATCCACAGAGGAGATACAACACGTATAACAGAAATTTTAGGACACAACACCATCAAGAACAGCAAAGAGGACCACAGAGGAATTAGAGATACTATGGAAACATGTCAGACAACTATAGGTCACCACTTATCAAAACAAACACCTAGGAATACAGCAGAAGGCAGAATCTATCAACCATACAACAGAGCACAGTTCAGCTATACAGATGAACCACAATACGACAAAATAAGAGAAAATTACAGAAAAGGAATGACTGAAGCAATCAAACAAGAAGAACAGAATACCAAAGAATTACTAGAGAAACTCTCACGAAAGGAAAGAAATGACCCAGAAGAAAATTTGGAGGTTTTTTTAGAGGTAATACAGGAAGAAGAATTCCTACCAGACTCAATAAAGAAAGCAGATCAAACCAAAATAAGTCTGACAAAAAGAAAGTGTCTAGACACAGAATCATCAGAAGAGGAACAAGAGGAGGAAAAACCAAAAGAGAAACAAAGAAAAACAAACACAGAAAAATCTACGAAGAAGAAGAAGAAAAATCCTTAGGCATTTACAACATAAGCAAACACAAACTTACCTATACACAGAGAAGCCTCCTAAGGAAAGGATTAAAATTTGCACCATCTAACAAATTAAACAGATTTTAATCATTCATAGATTTACATTGTTTTATGAGGAAGTTAACCCTGAAAAAATTCTTCAAAAGAAACAAGAAAGATCAAGGTGAGCCGAGCATAGGCGAAGAAAACACAGATAGGTACAAACACACTAACTTGAAAGAAAAATCGAAATTCTATCCAAAACATATTAAAGGACCCTTTCTCGAAGCATTCGAAAAGTGTGTGGAACGGGATCTCGAAAACCTCAATATCAACCCACCTAGGAACAAACAAACCATCAATCTCACAAACGAAGAAAGAAAAGGACTTAGAGAACTGAAAGAAAACAAACAGATAGTAATAAAACCTGCAGACAAGGGAGGAGGAATTGTGATTTTGGACAAAGAAAAATATCACCAGGAAGCAATGAGACTCCTAGCTGACAAAGACACTTATGAAGAACTCCCAAACAACCCAATTGAATTATACAAAAAAGAATATGGAACACTGATAAAGAAAGGAAGCACAAAAGGAATCCTAAACAAAAAAGAAAAAACATTCCTTCAACAAACAAATCCAAGAATGCCAGTCTTCTATTTTTTACCAAAAATTCATAAGGATATTACTAACCCACCAGGACGACCCATAGTATCAGGAATCGGATCACTCACCACCCATTTATCAGAATACATAGATAACATATTACAAGGAACAGTAACCACACAGAAAAGCTACCTCAGAGATACCACTCAAATATTGAAATTACTGGATGAAATAGAATGGGAGGACAACTACATCCTAGTAACCTACGACATAATATCATTATACACATGTATAGATCATCAGAATGGATGCAAGGCCATCACGCAAATCTTAGGAAACCAGCCAGATCTACCGGAAGAACAGATAAACTTCGTGATAGAAGGTATCCAATTCATTCTCGACCACAACATATTTTGGTACAACAAGACCCACTACAGACAGGTCCGTGGGACCGCTATCGGCACAAAATTCGCACCGAGTTACGCAAATCTATTTATGGCGCAGTGGGAGGAAGACTACATTTGGAAAAATAACAGCCTATTAGAACACATAGCACATTGGAAACGCTACATCGACGATATCATAGTCATCTGGACGGGACCACTCAACAAACTCATGGAATTCACAAAATATATTAACCATAACAACCTAAATTTGGAATTTACAGAAACACATAGTTACGAAACAATCAATTTTCTGGACTTAACAATTTACATTGAAAACAGAACAATACAGACAAAAACTTTTATCAAGTCCGTGGACTGCAACAACTACATACCAGCAACCAGCAACCATCATAAGAACTGGCTGAGAGGAATACCTGGGGGACAATTCAAAAGATTCAAGAGGAATTGTTCCAAAAACACCATCTTTGAGGAACAAATCTTGACATTAGAAGAAAAATTTCTCGATAGAAACTACGACAAAGATACCGTTCATAAAGCTATAGAAGCAGCAAAAGAAACAAAAAGAGAAGACCTCCTTAAATATAAAGAGAAAAACAACCAGGAACCGAAAGAAGTGACCTTCATCACCAACTACAACAGTCAGCACAGACACTTTGAAAGAATAATTTACAAAAACTGGCCTCTACTCAGACGTGACGAGGAAATCAAAGAATACATACAAGATCGCCCAAGGGTAATTTACAGAAAAGCACCAAACATAAAGCAAGAAATAGTATCTAGCTTTCTACCTGAAGACAAAAAGGAAAAAGAAAGAACTTGGATAAACGATACCACACCAGGATTCTATCACTGCACAAGATGTAAAGCATGCAAAACATGCAAACAGAGACGCACCAAACCAGTAAATAACTTGATATCAAATGAAACCAAAGAAACTTTCAAGATAAAAGA
The DNA here is from genome assembly GCF_028390025.1 of Pseudophryne corroboree. Taxonomy (NCBI): domain Eukaryota; kingdom Metazoa; phylum Chordata; class Amphibia; order Anura; family Myobatrachidae; genus Pseudophryne; species Pseudophryne corroboree. The sequence continues at coordinate 208,006,289 of NC_086444.1, forward strand.
AAAAATGACCTGCGACACAACAGGAGTAATATATCTACTAACCTGTCCATGCAACCTACAATATATAGGACGAACCACAAGAAGCCTCAAAACAAGGATAAGCGAACATCTAAGAAATATTGACAACGAAGTAGAGACACACAGTGTTTCAGACCATTTCAAAAAGAACCATAAACATGATGGAAGCCTCTTGAATTTTATAGCAATTAAGAAAGTCAAAATACCCTGGCGGGGTGGAGACTACATCAAAACTATGTCCAGAGAGGAAACAAAGTGGATATACAATATGCAAACCCTAGCACCAAAGGGCTTAAATATTGACTTTGAACTCAGCAGTTTCTTGGGAGATTAACCGACGCCACAAAAATGCCCAGCAAGTTCTACCCACACCACCGAGGCTGCAAACATGTGAATAAATACTGCCATACCATCCACAAATCACCCGATCCCATCCCGAACTCGGAAGTGAAGAGGTTTGGGCCTAGCAAGTAATAAAATGGGAGACCATTTATGAACCCTAGGTGCAGTAATATCACATGTAGCAATACCCGGTGACGATATGGGACAACCTGTTTGGGACACAAGTGGAATAAGGACTAACCAACCAGGAAAAACATTCAGACTTAAACCAAGAAAAACCAAGGGGCACAAATGGAATAAGGACTAATCAACCAGGAAAAACATCCAGGACCAAACCAAGAAGAACTATATAACTAATCATTCTCTACAAGATAAACAAATAGCAAATAAACAAATATCAAAGCACTGTTCCACGAAACATCTAATTATAAAACTACTATTCATCCACCTACTTATTAATTTTTCTAACTGCATGCTAATTAAATTCTCAACATCTTTAAACATCCTTCTCCATATCCACAACAATTGCCCAAACAACAATTATACTCTATCAAAATACCTCTGGGAAGAGGAAAAATAACAACTCTATACAAGGGCTTCCTAGATACCATACCTCAATATGCATCATAAACCTGTTATAAATAATACTAATACTGTAGATTGTTCTCTGTGATGCCACTGTACTGTCCGTCTAGACATCTAACTATAAACTGCTTTTTCCTATCTGCACAAAGTAACATTTAGTTATCTCTCTCTAGCTTATTTTAATATATTTTTTATTTTTTATATTCTTATCTACATATAATTTCAACTTATATATATATTATATATTTTTTCTCCTTCTTCCTCCATCCTTTCCCTTATATAAAAGCTGTCTATATAGTGAGTACATTCCGATTGCAAACTCCTCTGTGGAAAATAATAGCAACTTCACATAAAGGTGTACTAGACACTATGTTTCAGAAAAGTAGAATGTATCAGACACCTGCATTCCGTCTTCTGATGTAACAAAGTATTATTTATGAAAAGATGAAGACAGAAATAGACTATCACTATTGCTAAATAAACTAAAAATAGGACTTTAAACAAAAAGCCGTTTTAAAACAAAAATGCTATTTGCTCTGATTGAAAGGAAACCTCACGGACCAATTACAACAGACTTAATACTATTTAAGAGAGCCCGAGGCACACGTCATCACATTGTCCCTGACGAAGCACGGCACCATTGGCCGAGTGAAACGCGTTGGACCACGCCCTCTTCTTTCACCCGAACCCGGAGATCCCGACTTCCTGGAAGACGCCGGCAAGAAAACACCAAGAGAACCGGGGTTACAGGTGTCTGTAACAAACCGCGGCTACGGAGAAAGACACCTGCAGCACCATTGGACACGCACGGACTTCCCAGCCCTGTACAGGGTGAAGACACGTAAGCGATCAATAATAACTTTTATCACCTGAAAACGAAATACTGTTACTCCAACCTGCAATCACGGATTATCAGGAACCTACTAAAAACCGGACCTTTTTGCGGACACAATCTGCCCTGCCGGAACTTACACATAACAATCCACCAATACCATAAAGAGCAGGAGACCGGTCTCCATAATTTTTTAGAATTGTATACAAAGTGTTATTCATTACATGTTTAATACCAATGTATTTTAGCTTTTTATTTTATTATATGTCATTTCAAATTCTCACTGTTTTCTAGTAATACAAAGAGCGCGCTAAAGCAATAAGGTTCAAATCAATATTGTCAAAAAAATTTTTTTTAAAGAATTATTACCATAATAAACAAGCTGATATCTAGACACATCCCATTGCCTCCGTATATATCCATTACACCCATATACACACTGTGCATAACTATACACACCTCAATTTGACAATAAGACTTTTGCTATATATATTTTTTGCAGAAAACTGTGTTCTATTGTAAATAAACCACTATTTCTGAGTATTAACCAGTAGCGCCAAAGGTTGGTCACCCTCCCCCTAGACCACGTAGCAGAGAGTCTGTTGCCAGCAGAAGCTCTCTGAAAATAAAAAAACCTAACTAAAATACTTTCTTATTAGCAAGCTCAGGAGAGCTCACTAAAAGCACCCAGCTCTGGCCGGGCACAGATTCTAACTGAGGCCTGGAGGAGGGGCATAGAGGGAGGAGCCAGTGCACACCAGGTAGTACTAAATCTTTCTTTAGAGTGCCCAGTCTCCTGCGGAGCCGTCTATTCCCCATGGTCCTTACGGAGTCCCCAGCATCCACTAGGACGTTAGAGAAATTAATGTTTCTATTGAATCCCAATTAAATTCTGATCTACAGAAATGTGAATACCTCAGTATTGCACTAGATGAGTCTTGTGATGTACAGGACAAATCTCAGTTGGCAATATTTGTACGGACTGTGTCAAAGGATTGTATAATCAAGGAAGAACTCCTAGATATCTTTCGATTAAAAGACCGGACCCGGGGCATTGATGTGAAAGAAACACTGATGGAGGTGTTTGCCAAATCAAATTTGCCTTTATCAAAACTCACAGCGATTGCAACTGATGGGGCACCATCCATGATTGGGTCAGTAAATGGCCAGGGCCGTCTTTTCATATGGGCTCAATGGGCTCTTGCCCAAGGGCCCCAGGAGTATAAGGGCCATAGGCTGATAGCTGAGGGTCCCCTTTTTCCAGGGGTACCAGATTATTTTAAATTGGCCCTGGGGAACTGGAGATATCCAACTTGAAAGCAGTGGTCCCCATCCAAGCCTGTTAATTGCTCTTCCCAGCCAGATATCTTGGATTCTGTCTGACTTAGAGTTTCTCTGAGGGTATACTCCAAAAGCTGTGACTCTCCCCTTTTGGTGGAAACTGTCAGCTTGTCTCTACTATGCCCAGAACCAGAGATATCAGCCTTCCAGCAGCTGGTCACTGCTCCAGCTCCTCACGCCTAATATGCAGTTTTAGATTTTCATTGGTGAATTGCTCTGACTCCTGACCTCTGATCCCCAAGTCCCCAGAACCTCCTGAAAGGTGGGACTCTCTATTTTTTTTATCCCATTCAAAGCTAAGAAATATATTTTCAGGAACTAGAGATTTCTGCAGTCAAGCAAGCTGTCCTCCCACCAGAAAATTATAAATATTAAGTCCACTCCACTATCCACCCCTCCCCTACATATTAAATACCCCCTACCACCCTGGAAGTCATGTACCAGGGCTTCTTCATTCAGCCCAATGCCCCCTTCTACAGTTTAGACCCATCTGTGCAGTAAAGGAGTAATTAGCAGAAATTACTGCTCCAGGTCCTACATGCTGAGTGGAAGATAGAACACCCCCTACCACCTGTGGGACATCAAAGTTGCCGCTGATAGCACCCCCCACCCCTACCGCTGGAGGATGCGTAGGGGGCCCAGTGCATTGCTGTGCCCAGGGGCCTACACTGCTGTTAAGACGGCCCTGTAAATGGCCTTGTGGGCCTGTGCCGGGCTGATGATCAGTTTCCTGACTTCTGGACGTTTCACTGCATCATCCATCAGGAGCAACTGGTGTCTAAAAAGTTACAGATGGATCACGTAATGAATCCTGTCCTTAAAATAGTAAATTATATTCGCACACATGCTCTTAACCACAGACAATTCAGGAATCTCATTGCTGAGCTCGACCAAGGTTTGTCAGGTGATCTGCCGTTTCACTGTACTGTAAGGTGGCTTTCAAAAGGTAAAGTGTTATCACGTTTTTTTGAACTTTTAAATCCTGTGCAGATTTTTATGGAAGCAAAAGGAAAAGAATACCCTGAACTCTCAGACCCACAATGGGTTTTAGATCTGGCGTTTCTGGTGGACATGCTGCAGCATCTGGACAGGCTCAATCTGGATCTTCAAGGGAAATTCAAGATACTGCCTGACTTCGTGCAAAGTATCAGTGGCGTAACTACTGCCCCCGCAGCCCTCGCGGTGGCTTGGGGGCGAAGGGCTGCGGGGGCGCCACTGATTTACAGCAGACTGACATGCGGACGAGCGTCCGCATGTCAGTCTGCGGTCTGCTTCCCTCCGCCGCTTTTTGGAGGGACACGGAGGGACAGCTCGCCTCTCCTGTGTCCCTCCTGCTGCATCATCTCCGGCGGCCGCTGGTCTAATAGGGGGAAGTGCCGTCCGTGAGCTCTAATTGGCTCACGAACCGGCACTTCCCCCTGTTAGACCCGCGGCCGCCGGAGATGATGCAGCAGGAGGGACACAGGAGAGGCGAGCTGTCCCTCCAAAAAGCGGCGGGGGGGGGGAGGCGGAAGAAATATCTGGCACTGGGGGCATATATGGCACTGGGGGGAATATCTGGCACTGGGGCATATATGGCACTGGGGCATATATGGCACTGGGGGGGAATATCTGGCACTGGTGGCATATATGGCACTGGGGGGGAATATCTGGCACTGGGGGCATATATGGCACTGGGGGGGAATATCTGGCACTGGGGGCATATATGGCACGTGGGGGGGGGGGAATATCTGGCACTGGGGGCATATATGGCACTGGGGGGGAATATCTGGCACTGGGGGCATATATGGCACTGGGGGGGAATATCTGGCACTGGGGGCATATATGGCACTGGGGGGGAATATCTGGCACTGGGGGAATATCTGGCACTGGGGGCATATATGGCACTGGGGGGGAATATCTGGCACTGGGGGCATATATGGCACTGGGGGCATATTTGGCACTGGGGGGGGAATATATGGCACTGGGGGCATATCTGGCACTGGGGGCATATGTGGCACTGGGTGGGAATATATGGCACTGGGGGCATATGTGGCACTGGGGGGGGATATGTGTACCTGGCACATGGGGGGGGCTATATTTGGCACTGGGGCATGTGAGTACCTGGCACCGTAGGGGAATATCTGGCACTGGGGACATATGTGGCTCTGGGAGCACAGCCCTAGCAACGAGGACTACCTCCTAGCAACGAGCATGACACCCAGTGCATGAAACACCTGGCAACGAGCATGACACCCAGTGCATGAAACACCTGGCAACGAGCATGACACCCAGTGCATGAAACCCCTGGCAACGAGCATGACACCCTGAGCATGAAAACCCCTGGCACCGTGCATGGAACCAAGAGCATGAAACCCCTGGCAACGAGCATGACACCCAGTGCATGAAACCCCTGACAACGAGCAGGTAATTGAAAAGTAATTAGAAGCCTTACTGTAGGACTTAATGTGTAATAGGCATTACGGTGTGTGGCATAATGTATCACGGACATTGCGGTGTGTGTCATAATGTGTCACAGGCATTACGGTGTATGGGATACTCAGTGGCGTAACTAGAAATTTTTTCTCCCCCAAGCCAAAAAATTCTTCGGCGCCCCCCCCCCCCCCCTTCATGCTCCATAATTGGGAGCAAGAAAGGGATAAATAAAAAAGGGGCGTGGTTTCGTTGGAATGGGCGTGTTTTCGTATAAAGGGGCGTGGCATTGCAGGAAAAGACTACCTTATACCCCAGTTTTGCAACCTGCACGCCCATACGTTGGCCACCACAGGAAAGAAAAATAATCCTGATTCATGCCCCTTACATTATTTGTCATTTTGTCATTATTTGTCATTTTTTCTCCTTATAGTAATGCCCAGTATACATTATGCCACATACTGCAATGGCCCTTAGACATTATGCCGCACACAATAATGCACATGACACAATATGCACACACTGTAATGCCCCCAACACATTATGCCACACAACGTAATGCCTGTGACACATTATGCCACACACCGTAATGCCTGTGACACATTATGACAGGAATCGCAATGCCCGTTATACATTATGTTACACACTGCAATGCCCCTGATACATTATAGCACATACAATGCCTGTGACACATTATGACACACACCGCAATGTCCGTGATACGTTATGCCACACACCGTAATGCCCATTACACATTAAGTCCTACAGTAAGGCTTCTAATTACTTTTCAATTACCTGCTCGTTGTCAGGGGTTTCATGCACTGGGTGTCATGCTCGTTGCCAGGGGTTTCATGCTCTTGGTTCCATGCACGGTGCCAGGGGTTTTTATGCTCAGGGTGTCATGCTCGTTGCCAGGGGTTTCATGCACTGGGTGTCATGCTCGTTGCCAGGTGTTTCATGCACTGGGTGTCATGCTCGTTGCCAGGTGTTTCATGCACTGGGTGTCATGCTCGTTGCTAGGAGGTAGTCCTTGTTGCTAGGGCTGTGCTCCCAGTGCCACATATGTCCCCAGTGCCAGATATTCCCCCACGGTGCCAGGTACTCACATGCCCCAGTGCCAAATATAGCCCCCCCATGTGCCAGGTACACATATCCCCCCCCAGTGCCACATATGCCCCCAGTGCCAGATATTCCCCCCCAGTGCCACATATGCCCCCAGTGCCAGATATGCCCCCAGTGCCATATATTCCCCCCCAGTGCCATATATGCCCCCAGTGCCATATATGCCCCCAGTGCCAGATATTCCCCCCCAGTGCCATATATGCCCCCAGTGCCATATATGCCCCCAGTGACAGATATTCCCCCCGTGCCATATGTGCCCCCAGTGCCAGATATTCCCCCCCAGTGCCATATATGCCCCCAGTGCCAGATATTCCCCCCCAGTGCCACATATGCCCACAGTGCCATATATTCCCCCCCAGTGCCAAATATGCCCCCAGTGCCACATATGCCCCCAGTGCCAGATATTCCCCCCCAGTGCCATATATGCCCCCAGTGCCAGATATTCCCCCCCAGTGCCATATATGCCCCCAGTGCCAGATATTCCCCCCCAGTGCCATATATGCCCCCAGTGCCAGATATTCCCCCCCCAGTGCCATATATGCCCCAGTGCCAGATATTCCCCCCAGTGCCATATATGCCCCAGTGCCAGATATTCCCCCCAGTGCCAGATATTCCCCCCCAGTGCCATATATGCCCCCAGTGCCAGATATCCCCCCCCGTGCCATATATGCCCCAGTGCCAGATATTCCCCCCAGTGCCATATATGCCCCAGTGCCAGATATTCCCCCCAGTGCCAGATATCCCCCCCCCCGCCCGCTTTTTGGTGGGACACGGAGGGCACAGCTCACCTCTCCTGTGTCCCTCCTGCTGCATCATCTCCGGCGGCCGCGGGTCTAATAGGGGGAAGTGCCGGTTCGTGAGCCAATTAGAGCTCACGGACGGCACTTTCCCCTATTAGACCCGCGGCCGCTGGAGATGATGCAGCAGGAGGGACACAGGGAGGCGCGCTGTGCCCTCTGTGTCCCTCCAAAAAGCGGCGGAGGGAAGGAGACTGCAGACTGACATGCGGACGCTCGTCCGCATGTCAGTCTGCTGTAAATCAGTGGCGCCCCGCAGCCCCTCGCCCCCAAGCCACCGCGAGGGCTGCGGGGGCAGTAGTTACGTCACTGGGCACAGCTCACCTCTCCTGTGTCCCTCCTGCTGCATCATCTCCGGCGGCCGCGGGTCTAATAGGGGGAAGTGCCGGTTCGTGAGCCAATTAGAGCTCACGGACGGCACTTTCCCCTATTAGACCCGCGGCCGCCGGAGATGATGCAGCAGGAGGGACACAGGGAGGCGCGCTGTGCCCTCTGTGTCCCTCCAAAAAGCGGCGGAGGGAAGGAGACTGCAGACTGACATGCGGACGCTCGTCCGCATGTCAGTCTGCTGTAAATCAGTGGCGCCCCCGCAACCCCTCGCCCCCAAGCCACCGCGAGGGCTGCGGGGGCAGTAGTTACGCCCTGGGTATACTATATCGCGGGCATTGTGATATGTGGTATAATGTCTCAGGGTCATTGCAGTGTGTGGCATAATGTATCACGGACATTGCGGTGTGTGTCATAATGTGTCAGGCATTACGGTGTGTGGTATACTATATCACGGGCATTGTGGTATGTGGTATAATGTCTCAGGGTCATTGCAGTGTGGCATAATACATAACGGGCATTGCGGTGTGTGGCATAGGGTATAACGGGCAGGGCATTGCGGTATGTGTCACAGGCATTACGGTGTATGGTATACTATATCACGGGCATTGTGGTATAATGTCTCAAGGTCATTGCAGTGTGTGGCATAATGTGTCACAGGCATTGTATGTGCTATAATGTATCGGGCATTGCAGTGTGTGGCATAATGTATCACGGACATTGCGGTGTGTGTCGTAATGTGTCACAGACATTGTATGTGCTATAATATATCAGGGGCATTGCAGTGTGTAGCATAATGTATAACGGGCATTGCGATTCCTGTCATAATGTGTCACAGGCATTACGGTGTGTGGCATAATGTGTCACTGGCATTACGGTGTGTGGCATAATGTGTCGGGGGCATTACAGTGTGTGCATATTGTGTCATGTGCATTATTGTGTGCGGCATAATGTCTAAGGGCCATTGCAGTATGTGGCATAATGTATACTGGGCATCACTATAAGGAGGAAAAATGACAAATAATGTAAGGGGCATGAATCAGGATTATTTTTCTTTCCTGTGGTGGCCAACGTCTGGGCGTGCAGGTTGCAAAACTGGGGTATAAGGTAGTCTTTTCCTGCAATGCCACGCCCCTTTATGCAAAACCACGCCCATTCCAATGAAACCACACCCCTTTTTGTCGCGCGCGTCTTCGGCGCGCGCATATTTATCCCTTTATTGCTCCCAATTATGGAGCATGAAGGGGGGGGGGGGGGGCGCGCCGAAGAATTTTTTGGCTTGGGGGAGAAAAATTTCTAGTTACGCCACTGCAAAGTATATTTGCATTTGTCAACAAACTTAAATTGTTCAATGCGCAACTTCAAAAGGTGGAACTAACACAATTTCCCTCACTGTTAAAGGCCAGTGAACAAGCACCGGATATCTTAAAAAGTAGCACAACTTGGTATGCAGCATTGACTGAAGAACTTAAAGATGGCTTTCTGGAAATATTCCATGATCTACAGCTGAAAAGACCTCAGATTAGATTCTTAGTTGATCCTTTCAATACTGATGCCGACACTTTAAAAGCCCCTTTAGTCACAGCTGAAGCAACTACTCAGATTGAGATGCTTGAACTTTCTGAGGACGACAGACTTAAATCTTTACTGAAGGAAGGAACCATTGAGTTCTGGAGAACTGTACCAGTGGAGAAATACCCCAATGTCAAATGTGCTGCGCTCAGACTGCTATCAATGTTTGGGTCTACTTACCTTTGTGAGTCTTTTTTTTCAACACTGAAACAAGTGAAATCAAAACATCGGTCTGTTCTTACAGACACACACACAAGAGAATTACTGCGATGGCCACAACCGAATACAAGCCAGAATTTAAAAAAATGGTTGAAAACAAGGATTGCCAAAAGTCCCACTAATAAAAAATTTCAACAAAAATCTATACTACAAGTGTGGATTCACCTCGAACCCCCTTCCCTGTTACTATTCAAAACAAAACTACTTTATTGTTATTTTTACTTTCTTTATTTTGTTAACAAATTGTATGTATACTGCATTATGTTGTGTACATTGCTTCAATAAAAAAAAATTCAGCAAAGTAAGAACGTTTATACAAGTTATGTATGATTTTCAGTGTGCTAGGCTCGCCAGCGTAACTAAAAACGGGGTTGTTTATATCCAGCAAGAATATATCACATATTCTGTAAATGTAGAAAAAAACGGGGTTGTAACACATTGTCACGCACCAGGAAACATCACACCAAAGGTGTGCATAAAAAATGGGGCGTGGTCTTGTTCCAGCGAGACCACACCCATTTCCCACTAGACCACGCCCACTTTTTGTGCGCGCCGTAGGCGCGCGCATGATACCGGCTCTTCGGCTTTCTTAGAGACAATTCTGGGCTCTTTGGCTCGGACTAGTTGGCCACCCCTGAAGTAAGGTATGTAAATAAAAGCAAAAAAACAATATGTAATGTTTGCCCACTTCACAATCAAAAAAACACTTTTTTATTTTTTTGATAAAAATGTTACTGTTGTTTCCGAATTAAAATATTTGGACTCCAAAAAAAGTGTGTTTGTTAAAACATATACAAATAAGTGCTGTTGTGTAGGGTTTAGAGCAGGGGTGGCAAAGGGCAAGAGCCAGTATCATGCGCGCAGAAAAATGGGGGCGTGGCCTAGTTTTCACAAAGCCACACTCCATTTTTGTGCACCCACCTTTCGGTATGACATTTGTAGGAGTATGACCGTGTGTCATAACCCCGTTTTTAGTCATGTTGTACAGTACCACATACATATAATGCCCCAGTACAGTGCCACATACATATAAAAATGCCAATAAATGGGTGCCTCCACACTGCCAGATACATATACCCCCCTCCACAGTGCCAGATACACATATGTCCACACAGTGCCAGATAAATATATGCCCCCAGTGCCAGATACACATGCCCCCACAGAACCAGATACACATGCCCCCACAGTGCCAACTATGCCCCCAGTGCCAGATACACATGTCCCCACAGTGCCAGCTATGCCTCCAGTGCAAGATACACATGTCTTCCCAGTGCCAGATATGCCTCCAGTGCAGATACACATCTCCACAGTGCCAGCTATGCATGTCCTTACAGTGCCAGCTATGCCCCCGGTGCCAGCTATTCCCCCAGTGCCAGATACACATGTCCACACAGTGCCAGCTATGCCCCCAGTGCCAGATACACATGTCCTAACAGTGGCAGATATGCCCCCCCAGTGCCAGATAGACATGCCCCCACAGTGCCAGATATGCCCCCAGTGCAGATACACATGTCCTTACAGTGCCAGATATGCCCCCAGTGCCAGCTACACATGTCCTTACAGTGCCAGCTACACATGTCCTTACAGTGCCAGATATACCTCCAGTGCAGATACACATGTCCCCACAGTGCCAGCTATGCCCCCAGTGCAGATACACATGCCCCCACAGTGCCAGATATACCTCCAGTGCAGATACACATGTCCCCACAGTGCCAGCTATGCCCCCAGTGCAGATACACATGCCCCCACAGTGCCAGCTATGCCCCCAGTGCAGACACACATGCCACCACAGTGGCTTCCCCGACCCCCAAGTGCTGCTCACCGTGCTGCTGCTGCTGTGTGGGGAGGGGAGGAGAGCACAGCGCACGCCTCTCCTGTTCCTCTGACATCGGCGGCGGTGTCTATCTTCAATTCAGTGCTGGGCCGGCGCTGAATTGAAGATAGACACCGCCGCCGGAGTCAGAGGGGCAGGAGAGGCGCGCGCTGTGCTCTCCTCCCCTCTCCTCACACACCGGAGAGTCCTAAGTAGCGCAGTGTCGGGCAGCGGTGGCCAGGAGCGGATCGAGCCGCATGCGGAGGATGAAAGAGCCGCATGCGGCTCGAGAACCGCGGACTGGCCACCGCTGCTTTAGAGGCTAGAATTCACACTCTAGTTGAATATATTTGAACACAGTTATGGGAATTGGTCAATGTTTGAAGAAAAACACTATGGTGTCTTTAAAACACAGGTTCTCAAACTCGGTCCTCAGGACCCCACACAGTGCATGTTTTGCAGGTCTCCTCACAGAATCACAAGTATAATTAGCTCACCTGTGGACCTTTTAAAATGTGTCAGTGATTAATAAAGACACCTGTGCACCTGCTGGGTTACCTGCAAAACATGCACTGTGTGGGGTCCTGAGGACCGAGTTTGAGAACCTGTGCTTTAAGATAATAATTGCTAAATTACCACAAGATCATTTGACCAATTAAGTGATGATTGAATTGATTTACAATTGTTGAGTAGTTTCTTTAATTTGGGTGCAGGAAAGTAGGTTGTGCAATTTTTAAGGGAAAAACACTGTTGTACATTTGTAATATGTACGCAAAAATTGAGATTATTAGGATGGTTTTCGCAATATTTGCACATTTCACAAGGCCACCTTCTTTTTGTTAAATTAATTTAGTGATGCAGTTTTTCCATTTGGGCGTGCTTTCGCAATTTTGCTTTTGCTCGCAATTTTTACTAATTTGTCATTTTTGCAATCGTTACTGAATTTGCTCCAAGGTCCATAGTCAGTGGCAAACGCAGGATTTGCATGGGGGGGTTTCCAGAACTGGGCGGAGCCAATCACGGGGGTGGGGACTGAGGTGACCCAGTATATGCTGGGTCCGTAAAACTAGTGTGTCTGTGTGTGTGTGTGTGTGTGTGTGTGTGTGTATGTATATATATATATATATATCTACACATATATATATACATATATCTACACACACACACATATATATATATATATATATATATACATACACACACACATACATATACACGGGTGGTCTTCAGTATGCCGGCAGTCGGGCACCCGGCGACCAGCATACCGGCGCCGGGAGCCTGACCGCCGGCATACCGACACTTATTCTCCCTCGTGGGGGTCCACGACCCCCCTGGAGGGAGAATAGAATAGTGTGGCACGCGTAGCGTGGCGAGCGCAGCGAGCCCGCAATGGGCTCATTTGCGCTCGCCACACTGTTGGCAAGCCGGCGGCCGGCCTCCCGGCGCCGGTATGCTGGTCGCCGGGAGGCCGGCCGCCGGGAGATTGTAGTGAACCCATATACACATATACATAGCATATTAAACATGCATACATATATATATATATATATATATACACACACATACAGTACACATATATATACACATGTATATATATATATATATATATCATATGTGTGTGTGTGTGTGTGTGTTTATATGTATGTATGTATATACATGTGTATATATGTAGGCACATGGATATATATGTACTATAATTAAAATAAAGTAAACTTTTATTGCACTTGCAAGTGCCACCAGGAAGACAGCAGGCTGCAGAGGACGCTAGACAGTCATTAATAATACTCATGCAGCTAAAAAAAAAAAAAAAAATTATTATTTTTTTTTTTAGTGGAGGGGGGTTTCTGGGTACTCGGAAACCCCCCCTGGGTGCGCCACTGATAGTGTAATACGTTTTAAGCTAGACATGCTTTTTTTAAAGTATAAAGGTATAAAAAACACACTTAAAAGATAAGCATTTCACAAGATGGTGTGAATAAAGGTGCAATTACCGACTGTGCATGAAAACCAATGTAAATTAGCTCTCTGTATAGATGTTTACAGAAATACCTGCGGGTTTCCCGGATCACAACCACGGCATAGCTCCCAGTCAGGATGTAGTATGTTGTGCCGGCGCTTGGGATCCCGGTGCCCAGCATACCACCGGCGCAGGGATCCCGACTGCCAGCATGCAGGCAGTGGGGTGAGCGCAAAAGAGCCCCTTGCAGGCTTGTTGCCCTCGCCACACTGCGGGCACGGTTGCACGCCACGCGCGCCACGCTATTTATTCTCCCTCCAGGGGTGTCGTGGACACCCCAAGAGGGAGAATAGTTGTCGGTATGCTAGCTGTCGGGATTCCGGCTTCGGTATGGTGAGCGCCAGGATCCCGACGGCCAGCATATCAAATGCCTCACCCCAGTCAATGGGTCCAGAATCTTTCACCATCTACCGGATAGTCCACACAAATACCAATGCGTTTTTGGGATCTTTTTCAAGGCCAGGAATAGATTGCGAGATGCATCATCGCTTGGAGAGTGAGAAAATGGAAAGCGGAAAAGTACCAGCCAGTCAACTCCTAACTGTCATTTTTCAAACACAGCCTGTAACATGACAGTTAGGAGCTGATTGCTGATTGGTTGGTACTAACCAATCATCTGTAGTATAGGTAATTTCGCTATACACACCTGCCTGAACAGGGCTGCCTTTCAGTGCGGCACATCCCTGCACTAATCCAGGGCAAACGCAGGATTTCTAGAGGGGGTTTTCCAATTGCTATCTACAGTCTCCCACACAACAAAACATTGGAGCAAGTGCGGGAGTCTGAGGGAGCAGTAGAAGAAACCGTAATGACCCTGGAACATATATGTGCACATAGTCTTTTTAAACAATGGATAGTGTATGTAATACAGTATTAATAATTAACACTATAGATGGTCTAGGATAGACTGTATCAAACATATTTAACTAATCTAAATAAAATAAGTGGTCAGTAAAAGGTTACACATACATCATAAATACACAACCATAATAGAACCAGTAGAGACAGAACTGCACTTTCTAAGCACACATTATCCCACCTCATGCCTCTTCTTCCTGGCAGCTACTCTCAAAATACTAATGCTCATTACTTCCTTTCAAAACAATAGTAATGATTGCCCCCGTTCAAAATATAAAAAATTTCTTCTATTCACATTTTATGGTATCAGCAAGGGCGTAGCTACCATAGGTACAGGCAGTGCAGCTTCTATGGGGCCCAGAGCTGGGAGGGGCCCACCTTCCCTGTCACAGTTACATGTGTTATATACAGGGGTGTAGCTACCATAGGTGCAGGGAGTGCAGCTGCTATGGGGCCCAAAGCTGAGAGGGGCCCACCTTCCCTGTTAAAGTTACATGTGTTATATACAAGGGCGTAGCTACCATAGGTACAGGCAGTGCAGCTTCTATGGGGCCTAGAGCTGAGAAGGGCCCACCTTCCCTGTCAAAGTTACATGTGTTATATATACATTTTTCGCCACTGGGTGATACGTAAGGGACCTTTCAAACTTTTTACTTGGGGCCTACGATATACTGTATCTAGGTATGCCCCTGGACATGCTCATTGTAGTGTGTTATAAAATGAACTGGATGGCATTATAATGTTATATAATATGAACCAGGGCACTGCAATGAGGCTCAATATGATTGGGGAGCACTATATATCATAATGTGAATAGGGAGTACTGTGTGGCATAATGGGGTTCATTCTGACCAGATCGCACGCTGCAGTTTATCGCAGCGCAGTGATTGGGTCAGAACTGCACATGTGCAGCACCGCAGTGCGCCGGCGCATGCCAGATGGGCGAAGGCCATCGCTGAGCTACGATCGCCACTGCCTGATTGACAGGCAGAGGCGGTCGCTGGGGGGGGGGGTGGAACACCGGCGGTTGGCCGCCAATTCGTGGGTGCGGTCCGGCCAATGCAGGCGTGACCGGACCGTGCGGGGGGCGGGCCGCAGCGGCTGCTAAAGCTGCGCTGGCCGGGAGCTACTCCTTCAGTGCAAAAGCATCGCCGCTGTGCGATGCTTTTGCACTTCTGCGGGCGAACGCCAGCACTGACATGCGGGGCGGGATAGCTCTGTGCTGGACGTCCCCCTGCATGTCTTTTGTCATAATCGTACTGGGTGGGGAGGGGGGGCAGTTGTACTGGGTGGGAAGTGACTGGGCAGCTCACCCTCAGATCACCTGTACTGCAACTCACCTTCAGATAATCAGGGGATGAGCTGCAGTCCAAGTGATCTGGGGGTGAGCTGCAGTCCAAGTGATCTGGGGGTGAGCTGCAGCCCAAGTGATCTCGGCCAGATCACTTGGACTGCAGTTAATCCCCAGATCACTTGGACTGCAGGGACAATGAGGAATAAATAAAAGAAATGTAAAATATATACCGTATATACTCGAGTATAAGCCGACTTTTTCAGCACTTTTTTTTGTGCTGAAAAAGCCACCTCGGCTTATACTCGAGTCAGTGCAGGCAGAGGCAGAGCAGTGTGAAGGAGGGACATGGAGCGCACAGCGCGCGGCGCTCCTGTGTCCCTCCTGCATCTCCGGCGGCAGCAGCGGCGGTTCTATTACAGGAAATACCCGTTCGTGACCTCTGATCACGAACCGGCACTTCCTATAATAGACCCGCCGCGGCCGCCGAAGATGCAGGAGGGACACAGGAGAGCCGCGCACGCTGTGTGCTTCGTGTCCCTCCAGAAGACAGCGCGGGATCGACGGAGGGGTAAGTAACAGCACTGTGGGGCATACCTGGCACTTGGGGAGGGAACGTATCTGGCAGCACTGTGGGGGCATATCTGGCAGCACTGTGGGGGCATATCTGGCAGCACTGTGGGGGCATAACTGGCAGCACTGTGGGGGCATATCTGGCAGCACTGTGGGGGCATATCTGGCAGCACTGTGGGGGCATAACTGGCAGCACTGTGGGGGCATATCTGGCAGCACTGTGGGGGCATATCTGGCAGCACTGTGGGGGCATATCTGGCAGCACTGTGGGGGCATATCTGGCAGCACTGTGGGGGCATAACTGGCAGCACTGTGGGGGCATAACTGGCAGCACTGTGGGGGCATATCTGGCAGCACTGTGGGGGCATATCTGGCAGCACTGTGGGGGCATATCTGGCAGCACTGTGGGGGCATATCTGGCAGCACTGTGGGGGCATAACTGGCAGCACTGTGGGGGCATAACTGGCAGCACTGTGGGGGCATATCTGGCAGCACTGTGGGGGCATATCTGGCAGCACTGTGGGGGCATATCTGGCAGCACTGTGGGGGCATATCTGGCACTATGAGGGCATATCTGGCACTGAGGGCTGTGTACGGCTAGAGCTGCATTTCCCACCCTAGGCTTATACTCGAGTCAATAAGTTTTCCCAGGTTTTTGTGGTAGAATTAGGTGCCTCGGCTTATATTCGGGTCGACTTATACTCGAGTATATACGGTATATATATGTATATATCACAGCCGCTCACCGCTGACCAACGCTCACTGCCGTACGCTGCACCGCCACTGAAAGCTGACCACCGCAGACCACAACTGGCGGTGGTCAGAGGGGCATCAACGCCGCTGCAACAAAGGACAGCTTAGTACCGCCGCATCCCCCGCAGACCATGGGCTCCTCCGCCACCGCCGCCGACAGTCCCTTCCACACCTCCGCTGCACATATCAGGTAATGTTTCCCTGCTTCCCTATGTCCTCTGCTGTCACTTTCCCTGTCCCTTCTGTCACTCTCTCTGTCTCTGCTGTCACTCTCTCTCCCTGTCCCTGAAATGTGCATCATACCGTGTGCTGTAATGTGAATTTCGTCTCATACCGTTTGCTGTAATGTGAATTTCGTCTCATACCGTGTGCTGTAATCTGAATTTCGGCACATACCGTGTGCTGTTATGTGAATTTCACCTCATACCGTGTGCTATAATCTGAATTTCGGGTCATACCGTGTGCTGTAATGTGAATTTCGGCTGATACCGTGTGCTGTAATGTGAATGTCGGCTGATACCGTGTGCTGTAATGTGAATTTCGGTTCATACCGTGTGCTATAATCTGAATTTCGGGTCATACCGTGTGCTGTAATGTGAATTTCGGGTCATACCGTGTGCTGTAATGTGAATTTCGGCTGATACCGTGTGCTGTTATATGAATTTCGGCTCATACCGTGTGCTGTTATGTGAATTTCGGCTGATACCATGTGCTGTAATGTGAATTTCGGCTGATACCGTGTGCTGTAATGTGAATTTCGGCTCATACCGTGTGCTGTAACGTGAATTTCGGCTCATACTGTGTGCTGTTATGTGAATTTCGGCTCATACCATGTGCTATAATGTGAATTTCGGCTCATACAGTGTGCAGTAATGTGAATTTTTGCTCATACTGTGTGGTATAAGGAGAAAGGGGCACAGTATAGTATAAGGGGTCCTACTACACTAAAGGACACGCCCCCATTTGAGTGGCCATGCCCCCTTTTCTGGAGACGCGCGCATAACCAGTGCCTCCCCAGCCAATGTCCTCACCGCACGTCACTGCCATTGTGTACTGGCAGCTCTGACATGTGACATACTGTAGGGTGAACTTCAGCACTACTACGACTCATAAAAGAAACTAGGGCACTATTATGGGGCATAGCATTAAATAAGCTCTACTATGGTTCAGAAAATGAACTAGGGCACTCTTATAGGGCATAAAATTAACAACTGCTGCAGAGAAGTGTCTCTCTAAAAGCATTGGGACTGGGGCCCCTTCAAAATGTTGCCTTAGGGCCCAAAAAGTTCTGGCTATGCCCCTGCCTGCAGTTCTACATTCTGACCTCTGTGCTACCCAGCATGGTTCAGTTAATATGATTTTAGCCTTACAACATCCTAGTAGCCATATATAATCTAATAGAAAATGGCAACAAAATAAGCATTAACCTTTAAAGTGCTTTCGGTTAGATGCATCATCGCTTGGAGAGTGATAAAATGGAGAGTGAAAAAGTACCAGCCAATAAGCTCCTAACTGCCATGTCACAGGCTGTGTTTGAAAAATGGCAGTTATGAGCTGATTGGCTGGTACTTTTTAACTCTCCATTTTATCACTTTCCAAGCGATGATGCATCTCGCCCTTTGTCTCTTCTGTGGGGAGTACTAGAGCAAGTCTGTAGCAGGCACCTGGATATGAAGTAAGTGGAAACCCAAAAGCGGCAGAGGTATGGGTCTGATTCAGATTTTTAAGGTATTGTACAGCCGCGGGGGAGTAGCTGTGCAATACTGTACAAATAAAATGCAAATGCAGCAGGAGGCGGCTGCAGTAGATGGACATCTCCTGCATGCATCTGTGAGATTCGGGTGCTGTGCCTGAGAACACCAGATTACCACTTGCAATGGTACTGTAGCAAGCCTTGGTCATCTGACGTAATCCGAAGCTTTACTCATGCTGACCGTTGGATCCTGTCAGCTGGGTAAAGGAAGTCTGCATCCAATGACACAGACCCTGAGCCTAACACACCCTCATTTTGTAAAACGGACCTTGACGTGACTTCTGCATCACCCCCCTATCGCCCCAGCATGTCAATCATGCTGCGGCTGACAGGGGACTGCAAGTGATAGCATAGGACTTGTTATGCACAAGCCAGACCGGGTCTTGCACCTGCGCAAACCCCCTAGCATTGGATTTGTACATAAACCATCGGGTTTGCATTCAAATCCGAATCAGGCTCTATGCGTGCATCCACTGTGCTTATATATAATAATAACAACAGTTAAATAGTAAACATAATACATGCATTAAAAAATAAATTTTATTTAAAAAGAAATCTGAACAAAAAGGCATAAAACAGTATCTACCCAACAGCTTTTATTTATGCAGCTATTCAGTACATGACAGATCTCAAAACAATAAAAGACCTTTCTTGTACAAAAGACGGGAACAGGAGCCTCTGCGAGGGTGAAAGAATTATACAGGGAGATACAGTGCTTAATGAGGAACATGTATTATTTGTGCCAAGGCCACATCAAAACAAAATAATTAATGTGGTACAGAAAATATTATGCAAGAGTTCCTTAAATCCAATTACAAAAATTACACAATACTCAGCTCAAGACAGGCAACTATTAAGTAAAATTATGGAACCAAATCAACGGTATGAGTGTACCAGTCTGTGTGCACTATCGCTCGCTTCATGTTATCACATCTTCAGGTCGCTCCTACATGCAGCTCAATCTGAGGATATAGGACCTAATTCTGACCTGATCGCAGCAGCAAATTTGTTAGCTAATGGGCAAAACCATGTGCACTGCAGGAGGGGGGCCAGAAATAACATGCAAGCCACACATCCGTGATGACGTCAATCTGTCAACCGCCTTTTCATCCCCTTAGGGGAGGTTTATTAAAATTCTAATTATGTAGTTTTCCTATTTCCCACCTGCAGAATAATAGGATTTTATTACCTACTGGTAAATCCTTTTCTCTTAGTCCGTAGAGGATGCTGGGGTCATCATAGAACCATGGGTATAGACGGGATCCGCAGGAGACATGGGCACTTTAAGACTTTGAAAAGGTGTGAACTGGCTCCTCCCTCTATGCCCCTCCTCCAGACTCCAGTTATAGGAACTGTACCCAGGGAGACGGACATTTCGAGGAAAGGATTTATTGTTAAACTAAGGTGAGATTCATACCAGCTCACACCTCAAGCATGCCGCTGAACGTGGCATTCAACAGAACACATGTTAGGCGCCGAGGGTCCGCTCGTCAGTGCGGCCCGGCGCCTAGCAACTAGGGACGCCGCATGCGGACAGCCGCCGGCTCCCTAGCAACGCTAGACGCCGGGCGCACGGAGCCGCACAGACCCTAGCAACGGGGACGCCACTGTCGGACCGCGTTCCCCGTTGCTGGGTCTAAGTTAATCACCTCACTGGTTCCTGGC
Organism: Pseudophryne corroboree; assembly: GCF_028390025.1. Taxonomy (NCBI): domain Eukaryota; kingdom Metazoa; phylum Chordata; class Amphibia; order Anura; family Myobatrachidae; genus Pseudophryne; species Pseudophryne corroboree. The sequence goes on from NC_086444.1 coordinate 208,026,579, forward strand.
CGTGCAGCATGCAGCTGCACGGCATGTTGTAATTAGCCCTGTCTGGCTCCTGATTGGAGGGCTCCCATTTAAAGGCACTCTCAGGACTTCTCACAGACGCCGGTAATAGCTTCCTGTTTGCTGTGTCAGTTGCAGAGAGTTTTCCAGTCCTGTTCTATCCGGTCGTTCCTGTCCTCAGTGATCCAGTACTCGGAAGTTGTCATCTTTTCCTGGAGTCCAGACCGAGCACCTTTAACATCCTGTGGTGTTCGTGAGTCGCGGCGTAGCCGTGTGTTGCGGCTTGACCGCTTACTATTTATTATTTGGTTATATTGTGTTTCGGAGCTTTTGCGGAGGATTCCGCTCCCACAAATCCACTCTGGTATCCAGCGGTGCTGGATAGGAGTAACGGATTAGTGGATTTTTGGTTGTCCTTTTCCCTGGCGGTTTGTCCGCACATACTTCTGGTTTAAGTTAGTTAGCTTGTAGCCCCTGGCCTGGTTGCTTAGTCAGAGGGCCCCTTGTTATCACCCTGTCTCGGATTTCCCTTTGTCTCCCATTAAGACCTGAGGGGGCATCGGAGTTGGGCAGACATAATCCGCCCTTCAAACGCGGCTGCCATGGGCTCAAGCAACCATAGTCTCGCAGGGGATTTCTGATTACACAGGCGAGACAACGGAGTTAGGGCGCCAGGGGTTACTAGGATTTCCCGCTCCCGTAACCAGCATTTCCTTCCAGTACTCTGGCCTCTGTCATAAGATCTCCTCTGGTCAGAAGTACTGGAATCATAACACACAAGCCAACGGCATGAACAATAGCAGCAACACGCTGACAATAAACATAACACAACATGTGTGTAACCACAACTAATAACAGCAGATACAGTACGCACTGGGACGGGCGCCCAGCATCCTCTACAGACTAAGAGAAAAGGATTTACCGGTAGGTATTAATCTTATTTTCTCATACGTCCTAGAGGATGGGAGAGTGCGGATGGCTCTGCAGCACCGATTGACCAGACTTAAGGTCTTCATCGGCCAAGGTGTCAAACTTGTAGAACTTTGCAAATGTGTTTGACCCTGACCAAGTAGCTGCTCGGCAAAGTTGCAATGCCGAGACCCCCCGGGCAGCCGCCCAGGATGAGCCCACCTTTCTAGTAGAATGGGTCTTCACTGATTCCGGTAACGGCAATCCAGCCGTGAAATGAGCATGCTAAATCGTGTTACAGATCCAGCGTGCAATGGTCTGCTTGGAAGCAGGACACCCAACCTTGTTGGGAGCATACAGGACAAACAGAGCCTCTGTTTTCCTAATCTGAGCCGTTCTGGCGACATAAATCTTCAAAGCTCTGACCACTCCAGAGATTTTGACTCAGCGAAGGCGTCAGTAGCCACAGGCATCACAATAGGTTGGTTCATGTGGAAAGAGGAAACCACCTTCGGTAGAAATTGTTGACGTGTCCTCAATTCAGCTCTATCTTCATGGAAGATCAAATAAGGGCTCTTGTCAGACAAGGCCGCTAACTCAGACACCCGCCTTGCAGATGCCAAGGCTAACAGGATGACCACTTTCCAAGCGAGGAATCTCAACTCCACCTTCAAACCAATGTGATTAAAGGAACTGCAACACCACATTAAGATCCCATGGTGCCACTGGAGGCATAAATGGAGGTTGGATGTGTAACACGCCTATTTTCTCCAAATACGGTGGTAATGTTTAGATGTTACCCCTTTTCTGGCCTGAATAAGTGTGGGAATGACTTCACTGGGAATACCCTTATGGGCTAGGATTTTGCGCTCAACTGCCATGCCGTCAAACATAGCCGTGGTAAGTCCTGATACACGCATGGCCCCTGTTGTAACAGGTCCTCGTGCAGAGGAAGAGGCCAGGGATCTCCTATGAGTAATTCCTGAAGATCTGGATACCAAGCCCTCCTTGGCCAGTTTGGGACAATGAGGATCGCCCGGATCTTTGTTTTTCTTTTGATCTTTAGAACCTTTGAAATGAGAGGAAGTGGAGGGAATACATACACCGACTGAAACACCCACGGTATCACCAGTGCATCCACTGCAATTGCTTGAGGGTCCCTTGACCTGAAACAATATCTCTGAAGCTTCTTGTTGAGACGAAATGTCATTATGTCTACTTGAGGAACTCCCCAACGACTTGTCACCTCTGCGAAGACTTCTTGGTGGAGACCCAACTCTCCTGGATGGAGATCGTGTCTGCTGAGGAAGGCTGCTTCCCAGTTGTCCACTCCTGGAATGAAGATCGCTGATAGAGCGCTTGTATGCTTTTCCGCCCAGCAGAAAATCCTCGCGGCTTCTGCCATTGCCGCTCTGCTTTTCGTTCCTCCCTGACGGTTTATGTACGCTACTGCTGTTACATTGTCCGACTGGATCAGTACAGGCAGATCTCAAAGAAGATGTTCCGCTTGCAGAAGGCCGTTGTAAATGGCCCTTAAATCCAGAACATTTATGTGGAGACAAGTTTCCTGACTTGAGCATCTTCCTTGGAAGTTTTCTCCCATTGTGACTGCCCCCCAGCCTCGGAGGCTTGCATCCGTGGTCACTAGGATCCAGTCCTGTATCCCGAACCTGCGCCCCCCTAGGAGGTGAGAGCTGTGCAGCCACCACATGAGTGATACCCTGGTCTTGGAAGACAGGATTATCCTCCGGTGCATGTGTAAGTGGGACCCGTGCCACTTGTCCAACAGATCCCACTGGAACACTCTGGCATGGAACCTGCCAAACTGAATGGCCTCATAGGTCGCAACCATCTTCCCCAGCAACCGAATGCATTGATGGATTGACACTCTAGCTGGTTTCAAAATTTGTTTGACCAGACTCTGAACTTCCAGAGCCATTTCCACTGGAGGATAGTCTCTCTGTAGTTCTGTGTCCAATATCATTCTCAAAAACGACAACCGCGTCGTCGGAATCAACTGTAATTTTGGCAAGTTTAGAAGCCAACCATGTTGCTGAAGAACTGTCAGGGAGAGTGCAACGTTTTGCACCAACTGGTCCCTTGATCTCGCCTTTATCAGGAGATCGTCCAAGTATGGGATTATCGTGACTCCTTGCTTGCGAAGGAGAACCATCATCTCCGCCATCACTTTGGAGAAAATCCTCGGAGCCGTGGACAGACGAAACGGCAACGTTTGAAATTGGTAATGACAATCCTGAATTGCAAACCTCAGGTAAGCCTGATGCGGAGTATAAATGGGGACATGTAGGTAGGCATCCTTTATGTCCACCGACACCATAAAATCCACTTCCTCCAGACTGGAGATCACTGCTCGGAGAGACTCCATCTTGAATTTGAATTTCTTTAGGTAGAAATTTAGGGATTTCAGGTTTAGGATTGGTCTGACCGAGCCGTCCGGCTTCAGGACCACAAACATTCTCGAATAAAAACCTTCTCCCTGTTGTGACTGGGGAACCCTGACGATAACTTGATTTGACAAGGCTGGTGATCGTTTACCTCTTCCCCGTACTCTAGTAGCAAGGAAGGAAGAACCTCGGCCCTTTCTGTCCTTATTGGGCCGAAAGGACTGCATCTGATACTGGTGCGTTTTCTTTTGTTGTGGAGGAACATAAGGCAAAAAGGATGACTTACCCGCGGTAGCTGTAGATACCAAATCATCAAGGCAGTCACCAAATAAGGCCTTACCTTTATACGGTAGAGATTCCATACTTTTCTTGGAATCAGCATCAGCATTCCATTGGTGAATCCACAACGCTCGCCTAGCTGAGACTGCCATGGCATTGGCCTTTGATCCCAAAAGACCAATATCTCTCGCAGCTTCCTTAAGGTATGCTGCAGCATCCTTGATATAACCCAGCGTCAAAAGGATGCTATCCCTATCTAGGGTATCTATTTCAGAAGATAAGTTGTCTACCCACTTTTCGATAGCACTACTTACCAACGCAATGACAGGTCTGAGTAGCGTACCTGTGGTCGCATAAATGGACTTTAACGTAGTTTCTTGTTTACGATCCGCAGGATCCTTAAGGGCCCCATGTCAGGTGACGGGAGAGCCACCTTTTTAGACAAACGTGACAGGGCCATGTCCACCGTGGGGGGTGACTCCCACTTTTCCCTATTCACCGAGGGAAAATGGACTTGTAATAACATATCCTCCACAGACTTCTTCCATGCCTGGGTCTGAGACTCAGACTTGTCTAATCTCTTACCAATACGAGCCACATTAGCATTCAAAGCATTCAACACATTTACCCAATCAGGAGTCGGCGGTGCCGACATGGTCACCCCCACTTCCTTTTGTGTCTCTAATACCGCCTCCTCCTGTGAAGAGCACTCAGCCTCAGACATGCCGACACACGTGTAATAAACACCCACAGACACACCGGGCTTATAGGGGACAGACCTACAGGAAAGCCTGTCAGAGAGACACAGAGGGAATTTGCCAGCTCACACCCCAGTGCTCAATCAGGGGTTCTGAAGCACCCAATAAATGCCCCAGACCTGCAGCGCTTTTAATATAAGGTATATTGCCCCAAATTAGCCATTGACTCCCCGTTTTGCACCCTGATACTTGTCAGTGTGAAGGAAGGACCAGCGTCTCTGCAGCCTGATGGGGAGGAAATGGCGCCGAGTGAGCTGTGAGGACAAAGCTCCGCCCCCTTAATGGCGCGCTTCCGTCCCGCTTCTTTTACTATATGATTATACTGGCGGGGGTTAGGACAGTGCCTCGGCACTAATGTCCCCTCTTGCCAGTGTCCACTGAGGATTTATTAGCTGCCCAGGCCCCCCCCCTTCCCCCGCGCCCTGCACCCTGTAGTGCCGTGTGTATGTGGAAGCTTGGCGCGCAGCGCCCGCACGCTGCGCGGCACCTCAGAGAATGCCGTTACTGAAGTCTTCTTTTCTTCTGCTACTCACCTGTCTTCTGACTTCTGGCTCTGTAAGGGGGTGACGGCCGGCTGCGGGAGTGAGCATCTAGGCGTACCCAACGATCAGCACCCTCAGGAGCTAATGGTGTCCTGTAGCCAGAAGCAGAGCCATTGAACTCACTGGAAGTTGGTCATACTTCTCTCCCCTAAGTCCCACGAAGGAAGGAGACTGTTTCCAGCAGCCTCCCTGAACATAAAAAACCTAACAAAAGGTATTTTCAGAGAAACTCAGAAGAGCTCCCCTGTAGTGCGTCCAGTCTCACTGGGCACAATTCTAAAACTGGAGTCTGGAGGAGGGGCATAGAGGGAGGAGCCAGTTCACACCCTTTCAAAGTCTTAAAGTGCCCATGTCTCCTGCGGATCCCGTCTATACCCATGGTTCTATGATGACCCCAGCATCCTCTAGGACAAATGAGAAATCTATGTTGAATTTCATCTTCCTAATATATTGGGAAGTAAGAGAATTAGTGATGAGTCAGTGAGTGAGTGAGTGAGGGCTTTCGCATATATATATAAGTAAGCGGCACTCTTGGGTCTTATTCATATAAATCAACAGGTCATCATCCTGGAAGTTATAGCAACGTTTCGATTTATTTCAATCGTCGTCAGGCATATATATATATTACTCATAGGCCATAGACTAGATGTAATAGCCACCGAGTTCCGGAGGTCCAGGACTTTTGTGCAAGTCTGGCCGTTTTAATAAAGCGGCACTCATGTACAAGGCAAAATCAAACCAGTTCCGCACCTCCGGTAACGGAGGCAATAGCCGCATATGTTTTCATTTTGTGTATGCAGCGTGGTACTTAATAAGTTCATTATTAATGCTACTGGTAAACAACAACATTTCCTTCCACTTGTGGTTGCTTAAGCTTCCTTTTACTCTATTGAAGAATTACTTAATAAACATGTCTTGCCATAGACAGATTATAATACATGTTAGTTTGGTAATTAACACCTATTTTTCACCATTGCAGTGTTACATATAAGTGATAAGGTACCTCAAGTGGTTTGTAGCCAAGTAAATTAGCACAATACAGGGAATATAAAACTTAACATTACAGTAACTGAAAAGTTAAAATTGAACACAGGTAACAATAAGCACCAAAATTCTCAGTATGAGTTACCGACTTATGGGATCCCAGCACTCGAAATACCAATGCCGGGATCCTGATTGTAACAAAGCCGACAGGGGTGAGTAACCTAATCCTAACCTCCCCTCTTGGTGCCTAACCACCCCCCGTAGGTGCCTAACCCCTTATTCCCTCTGCCTAAACTTAACCCTACCCCCTCGCAGCCTAACCACCCCTCCCCACAGCCTAACCCTAACTGTCCCCCCCGCAGCCTAAACCTAACCTCCCCCCTCCCGCGGCTTTGCTGCCTTGCACCGCAGTTTCTTCTCGTTCGGGATTCCGGCACTGGGATGGTGTACCCATTCTGGATGCCGGTGTCAGCATTCAGAATAGGGTCGGTATTCCGGAATCGGTATTCTGACTGCCGGGATACCGACAGCCGGGATCCTGACTGCTTCCCCTCAGTACACAGTACAGCTGAGATGTAATTATTATTATTATTATTATTATTATTATTAAATATTATTTATATTTTATTATTTATTATTTGTTTTATTTATATAGTGCTCTTTTTCCAACAGGACTCAAGGCACTTTGCAAACATAATACACATAATAAAGCAATAGACAAGCCACACAAACATAAAAAAGAAAATCTAGAGCGCCCAGTAAGCATAATGCAGGATTGGTGTATGCAATATGGGTAATAGCCTCCATGGGTTCTGTATTCTACCCTCACAAGGTACCAGGTGAGTCAGCCATCTTGGGTACACTGCGTAGAATTACCCTGGGTGAAATAGTCTACCCCTAGAAGAGATGACACAAAATGGGGTGATTGCAGCGTCCTAGCTCTCAGAGAACGGTCACAACAAAACTGTCAGGTCCATGTATTTTTCATCCTATCCACAAGCGTACTAGATGAGGCAGCCATTTTGGGTGCACTACAAAGGTTACACTGTGGGAAGTGAGCCATACACGGGCCCAATGCATACATGGGAAAACGGGCACTTGTGTAGTAGAATGATATACCCTGTACGTTAAGATCCATGTGAAGTATACCCTGCTCGCAGAGGAACCATCCAAAGCAACTATCTGGGGTGCACTGCATAGGTTGGTACTGGCAGGGTGTGCAATCAGTGGAGGTACACATTACAGGAATAGTACATGGTGGTACGGAAGTACGCTGTAAGAAAGAAAAATAATGAAAGCACATGGTAACACATTTGCAGGTAACCAATGGACGGAGGTTAATTGGGATAAGATATTATTTTGATAAGATTATAAATGTCCTGTTCTCATGGGAGCAGTACGGGTGGGTATGAAAAATGTGGGGAGCACACTAATGTCCAATGGAAACATCCCTGCTGGCCAAGGCCCTGACCGAAGGCCTTGACAATAATGCTCTTAAATACTACACACGGGTGGCACTCGATATAACGGCTGTCGGGATCCCGGCGCTCAGCATACTGGCGCCGGGATACCGACAACTATTCTCCCTCTTGAGGTGTCCATGACACCCCTGGGGGAGAATAACCATGCCCGCAGCGTGGCGGGTGCAGAGATCCCACAAGGGGATCTCATGCGCTCGCCTCGCTGCTGGCATTCCGGCGGTCAGGATCCTGGCGCCGGCATTCCGGCGGTCGGGATCCCGGTTCTGGCATTCCGGTGGTCGGGATCCCGGCGCCGGGATCCCGACAGCCGGCCAATCATAGTACACCCACTACACACTATATCAGCTGGCACGGGAGAGGTGTGTTCATCAATATGTTCAGCTATCTAATTAACAGAGGGGGTGTTGCATTGCAGACAGGATCACAGTTGCAGACAAAATTTCCTAGGGTGTGAAAAGTGTAACCAGAGAGAGATAGAAAATTTATATATATAAACGTGAAGAGGGTTTTTTTTACCTGTGAAGAAAGGTAAGATGGGATTTAAATTCCGGTTCTAACTGCATCCTGGAAATTACATCCTTAAAATGCATCCTTAACAAATGCAGGCCAAGGAAGCAAAGGGGTAATCGGTGTACTACTAGGGGCGGGCAGATGTTGGAAGAGATGAACAGTTACCAGCGAGAGGAGATGTAGGTGTAGATGGTCACTGAGTAGGAGAGAGCTGTAATTGAAGTGCAAGAGAAGAGGGCTGTGAGAACAGGAGGGAAGAGGCCCCTGCTCAAAGGAGCTTACAATCTAGGGGGAAGGGGGAGACAGACAGGTGGCATGAGGCGCGAACAAGAAGAAGGTTGTCTGATGGCAGTAAGTAAGATAGGGAGAGTGGCCTTGAGACTAGGTTATACAGAAGGGTACGCATTGATAAACAGGTGGGTTTCCAGTGCATATTGGAATCTTTGCAAGGTTGGGTAGAGTCTAAGGGGTAAATTTACTAAGATGGGAGTTCTGTTTAAGATGGGATGTTGCCCATAGCAGCCAATCAGATTCTACTTCTCATTTATCTAGCACCTTCTAGAAGATAATACCTGGAATCTGATTGGTTGCTACAGGCAACATTTCATCTTAAATAGAACTCCCATCTCAGTAAATTTACCCCTAATAGAGCGAGTATATTTTTTAACATGCAATATGCCATGTCATGTTGCTATTTCACATGCTCCCATGTGGTGTGACGATGCACTACAGGATGTAGTGGGCAATGCATTCCTACCTGTATTATGTCAATCACTGCATTGTCTCTGTATTATATGGCTGTCACTGTGTTGTTTTCTGTACTATAGGCAGATTACTGCATTGTCTCTGTATTGCTCTGTATTATATGTTGGTCACTGTGTTGTCTCGGTCTTGCTTCCAGAAAGTTTTAGCATAGCACATATCTAGAGTGACGAAACAATTATATTATTTCCCATACTTATGATCACGTCACTTCATACAAAAAACATAGACACTCCTGAATATCAACCAAGAACAACTTCACAAAAGCTGCCAGGAGCAGTGAAACGCGTTAGCCTACCACAGACCTGATTGAGGACTACATTCAGCACTTTCCGGACCAACCTCCTGTAATTGGACGCCTACTTTTTTTTTAATAAAAATCACTGGTTCCTTGGATTGTTCTAGATACTGTCACAGCTCTTGTGAGGACCCTGGACTAAATAATCCCAGTGTAAACAACCCTCCAGTGACTCAGATACATATATCCTCAGACAGATTATTAAACCGAGACTTTGCAAGGAGGTATTATACTAGGAATGGATAACTACATATATGCTGCTTGAACACCCAGTATGTGAGGCTTTTTTATGTATGTCCTATGAGATTTTATGCAAGCCCATTTTTATTAAATTAAATCTGGTATTATTTGAACATTGTTACTGTGTATATGACTATTCATCAACAAGCGCTGCTACATTTATTGTATGTATGTTTTTTCTGGGTTTAAGGGACTAACTATCCCTATATTAACAGCAGCTTCATCTGATAAAGCAGGTCTTGATACAAGCGCTGGTTTATATACCACGGTATAATGTTTTCTCAACTTCACAATAGTGTCCACAACAAAAAATGTATAACAGTTTTGAATAAAGGGAAATAGCACACAGAGATGCATAGGCCACATATGCAAAAGAAAAAGTGAGGACATCCCAAAAAGTACACAGTAAAGATGAAAAGAAAACCAGTAATGCTAAGGATAATATATATTAAATCAATTGCAGATAAGAGAAATAGATAAGTGGAAAGAGAGAGATGAGGTAAGAGGAGGAGAATAAGAGAGGAAACAGAGTTACATTAGAACAGTCAGCGAGGAAAAATATTAGTCAGGGCTTAGGACAATACCTAGTAAGTAAATAAATATTGCAGTCATCACTCTTCTAGGAAGACTTTCCACTACAGTAGAACATGGTTGTAGGAATTGACTTCCATTGCGTCAAAAGAGCGTTCAGGCACTGATGATGGGTGATAAGGCCTGGCTCACAGTCAGGGCTGGCAACAGAAATCTTGGAGCCCGGTACAGAGAGATCTGTGGGGCCCCCTCAGACTTTGTATATATATATATATATATATATATACATATACATATATGTTAATATTGAAGGGCAACAGAACTTGCTACACTATTTAAGTAACTGTAATATATATTTATTTCTACACATATATAAATACGTATATCTCTCCTACCTCCCCCACACACACCTCAGTCTGTGTCTTCCTCTCTCCTTCCTCCCACACACCCCCTAGTCTGTCTCTCCCCAATGACTCCATGCTGCATTCCCAGCTCCCCCATCCCATCCCAAAGTCCTGTAGCCCCTTGCTGCTTTCCCAGCTCCCCCATCCCATCCCAAAGTCCTGTAGCCCCTTGTTGCTTTCCCAGCTCCCTCATCCCATTCCAAAGTCCTGTAGCCCCTTGCTGCATTCCCAGCTCCCCCATCCCAACCCAAAGTCCTGTAGCCCGTTGCTGCATTCCCAGCTCCCCCATCCCATCCCAAATTCCTGTAGCCCCTCACCAATACACTCTTACCCAAGGGAGAGACTCATCTGCTCTGCACTCCACTGTATTCAGACCTGAACACCGCACAGCAGGTACCATGTGGCCCTCACACCCCACCAGAGGATGCCAGCACAGGGAATGGGAATCCTGGCCAGTGGATCTGCTGCCACATCCCGTAATTTCCTGCAATAGAGCAGGATCCGGTAGAGGGGGTGCACACTCACACTGCATAGCCACTGTGTGTTAGAGGCTCCTGTCACTCTGAGACTGCACCCACACAACCTACAGATCGCTGCCCTATTTGGATAAGATGGCTCACATCCCTGCCGGGCACTAAGTGGCGTATACTTTGGGCCCCTCTGATCCTTGGGGCCTGGTACAGGTGTGCCCTTTAAACCCCTGTCAACGGTCCTGCTCACCATCAGTGTTCCAAATCAACCCAAGGTGTTCAATCAGGATGAGGTCTGCAATCTGTGTAAGTCAGTCTAGTTCTTCCGCAGCAAACTAAGCACATCGTTTTTTGATGGACATCTTTTTGGGAATCTGATTTTTTATATGGTATAATAGAAATGTGCATTCTCCAAACAATTGCTAACTAACAAGAGAAGGAAGGTACAATCTAGCAAAAACAGCATGGGTTTGTGTGCACAACTGCGAGCAGATGCATTGCAGGACAAGGAGGTATTTTATACACCTGAGAAATATGTAGTAATTGGCTAGCATAAGGGTCTATTCCGGATGATGATTGTCATGACCCACGATATATGTGTTTCATGTGTTGTCATGTTTTTATTGCAGAGCTTTGCATTTTGTTGAAATTTGTCCCTCCTGATTTCCTGTAGCCAGGTTCTGATGTCATTAGTCCTGCCCTCATCCTGTCCTCAGATCTGTGTGTGTCTGCCATTTTAGATTCTAACCAGCTCTGGTAAATCATCATCTGTTCACCTACTGCTGTTTTGTGCATAACTACAAGAATATCAGCTTGAAATAAACCCTCATCTGGATTCTTCACACATGTCGTTGAGTTGACACTATCTGACAAGGTCTCTCGGTGTGAGTACTGGTTAATGTAGACATATACCTAGAGTAACTGTCTGAAGAACACTACACTTACAGCCTAGTTATTGAGTCAGAATAATGATAGTAACCAGCACTAGCAAACTGTTTGTGATTGGCTGATTAGAAATGCACCGCTGACACTGCTTGTGCATGTACCATCATTTGGGTGCATATATTGTTGTTCATGAGACAGAGTTTTTTTCTGCTGTTTTTGAAGTTTTATTGATGCCTAGCAATCACAAAAACAAAATTTTTCCAAATGACACCAATGGATAAAAACATGGACAAAAGTGTACGCAATATATATTTTAATTAGACGTTTAAGCTAATGATATCGCAATGCAAATATCTTGCAATGTGTATTCCTCAGCATATGGGCATAAACACGCTATTTTAATTGTAAATTAAACTCGATTACTGATCTACTCCACATCAGGCACATGAATTTCAGGATGGTTCTACACAGACAAACCCATTGGCAAAGCTAGAGCAGCACATGCAGTCGTATCAGCAGTGGGGACCCAGTTATGTTGGCTATGTCCCCTTCTCGGATTTTCTAACCAGCAAGGTTACGTATAGGCTTTCATTTTTATCTAAGGCCTCTGAATTAAGTGTAAAAGATTCACTGTCCCCACTTTCAAAACATTGCCACCAGGCCTAGTGGTTGCTTGTTGTATTCATGGACTGGCCGCTAGGTGTTTAAAATTGTTATGGCTTCTTGCTTGTACAACTAGATTAAGAGGTGCTCAGAGAGGGGAATTCTTGACGGGTGGCCCCAGTATTCCAAAAGGGCACATTCTAGAGATGTGCACTGGACATTTTTCGGGTTTTGTGTTTTGGTTTTGGATTCGGTTCCGTGGCCGTGTTTTGGAATCTGACGCGTTTTGGCAAAACATCCCTCAAAATTTTTTGTCGGATTCGGGTGTGTTTTGGATTCGGGTGTTTTTTTTCAAAAACCCCTCAAAAACAGCTTAAATCATAGAATTTGGGGGTAATTTTGATCCCATAGTATTATTAACCTCAATAACCATAATTTCCACTCATTTCCAGTCTATTCTGAACACCTCACACCTCACAATATTATTTTTAGTCTTAAAATTTGCACCAAGGTCGCTGGATGACTAAGCTAAGCGACCCAAGTGGCCGGCACAAACACCTGGCCCATCTAGGAGTGGCACTGCAGTGACACACAGGATGGCACGTAAAAAAATTGGCCCCAAACATCACATAATGCAAAGATAAATAAAAAATAAAAAAGAGGTTCAAGATGGAGTTGTCCTTGGGCCCTCCCACCCACCCTTATGTTGTATAAACAGGACACTGTTAAACACTTTAACAAACCCATCATTTCAGCGACAGGGTCTGCCACACGACTGTGGCTGAAATGACTGGTTGGTGTGGGCCCCCACCAAAAAAGAAGCAATCAATCTCTCCTTGCACAAACTGGCTCTACAGAGGCAAGATGTCCACCTCCTTCTCATCGTCCGATTCCTCGCCCCTTTAACTGTGTACATCCCCCTCCTCACAGAGTATTAATTCGTCCCCACTGGAATCCACCATCACAGGTCCCTGTTTACTTTCTGGAGGCAATTGCTGGTAAATGTCCCCACGGAGGAACTGATTATAATTCATTTTGATGAACATCATCTTCTCCACATTATCTGGAAGTAACCTCCTACGCCGATCGCTGACAAGGTTACCGGCTGCACTAAACACTCTTTCGGAGTACACACTGGAGGGGGGGCAACTTAGGTAAAATAAAGCCAGTTTGTGCAAGGGCCTCCAAATTGCCTCTTTTTCCTGCCAGTATACGTACGGACTGTCTGACATGCCTACTTGGATGCGGTCACTCATATAATCCTCCACCATTCTTTCAATGGTTACAGAATCATATGCAGTGACAGTAGACGACATGTCAGTAATCGTTGGCAGGTCCTTCAGTCCGGACCAGATGTCAGCTATCGCTCCTGAATGCCCTGCATCACCACCAGCGGGTGGTTTTGGAAATGTTATCCTTTTCCTGGCAGCTCCAGTGACTAGAGAAAATGAAGGAGGAGCTGTTGGCGGGTCACGTTCCGCTTGACTTGACAATTGTCTCACCAGCAAGTCTTTGAACATCTGCAAACTTGTGTCTGCCGTAAAGAGAGATACAACGTAGGCTTTAAACCTAGGATCGAGCACGGTGGCCAAAATGTAGTGGTCTGATTTCAACAGATTGACCACCCGTGAATCCTGGTTAAGCGAATGAAGGGCTCCATCCACAAGTCCCACATACCTAGCGGAATCGCACCGTTTTAGCTCCTCCTTCAATCTCTCCAGCTGCTTCTGCAAAAGCCTGATGAGGGGAATGACCTGACTTAGGCTGGCAGTGTCTGAACTGACTTCACGTGTGGCAAGTTCAAAGGGTTGGAGAACCTTGCACAACGTTGAAATCATTCTCCACTGCGCTTGAGTCAGGTGCATTCCCCCTCCTTTGCCTATATCGTAGGCAGATGTATAGGCTTGAATGGCATTTTGCTGCTCCTCCATCCTCTGAAGCATATAGAGGGTTAAATTCCACCTCGTTACCACCTCTTGCTTCAGATGATGGCAGGGCATGTTCAGGAGTGTTTGCTGGTGCTCCAGTCTTCGGCACGCGGTGGCTGAATGCCGAAAGTGGCCGGCAATTCTTCGAGCCACCGACAGCATCTCTTGCACGCCCCTGTCGTTTTTAAAAAAATTCTGCACCACCAAATTCATTGTATGTGCAAAACATGGGACGTGCTGGAATTTGCCCAGATGTAATGTACGCACAATATTGGTGGCATTGTCCGATGTCACAAATCCCCAGGAAAGTCCAATTTGGGTAAGCCATTCTGCGATGATGTTCCTCAGTTTCCGTAAGAGGTTGTCAGCTGTGTGCCTCTTATGGAAAGCGGTGATACAAAGCATAGCCTGCCTAGGAACGAGTTTGGCGTTTGTGAGATGCTACTACTGGTGCCGCCGCTGCTGTTGTTGCTGCGGGAGGCAATACATCTACCCAGTGGGCTGTCACAGACATATAGTCCTGAGTCTGCCCTGCTCCACTTGTCCACATGTCCGTGGTTAAGTGGACATTGGGTACAACTGCATTTTTTAGGACACTGGTGACTCTTTTTCTGATGTCTGTGTACATTCTCAGTATCGCCTGCCTAGAGAAGTGGAACCTAGATGGTATTTGGTACCGGGGACCCACTACCTCAAGCAATTCTCTAAGTCCCTGTGAACTAACGGCGGATACCGGACGCACGTCTAACACCAACATAGTTGTCAAGGCCTGAGTTATCCGCTTTGCAACAGGATGACTGCTGTGATATTTCATCTTCCTCGAAAAGGACTGTTGGACAGTCAATTGCTTACTGGAAGTAGTACAAGTGGTCTTCTGACTTCCCCTCTGGGATGACGATCGACTCCCAGCAGCAACAACAACAGCGTCAGCAGCAGTAGGCGTTACACTCAAGGATCCATCTGAGGAATCCCAGTTAGGAGAGGACTCGTCAGACTTGCCAGTGACATGGCCTGCAGGACTATTGGCGTTCCTGTCTAAGGAGGAAATTGACACTGAGGGAGTTGGTGGTGTGGTTTGCGTGAGCTTGGGTACAAGAGGAAGAAGGGATTTACTTGTCACTGTCAGTGGACTGCTTCCGCTGTCACCCAAAGTTTTTGAACTTGTCAATGACTTCTGATGAATGCGCTCCAGGTGACTTATAAGGGAGGATGTTCCTAGGTGGTTAATGTCCTTACCCCTACTTATTACAGCTTGATAAAGGCAACACACGGCTTGACACCAGTTGTCCGCATTTCTGTTGAAATAATTCCACCCTGAAGAGGTGATTTTTTTGGTATTTTGACCAGGCCTTATTCATCCCATGGACAACAGGTGTCTCCCCGGGTGCCTGACTTAAACAAACCACCTCTCCATCAGAATCCTCCTGGTCAATTTCCTCCTCAGCGCCAGCAACACCCATATCCTCATCCTGGTGTGCTTCAACAGTGACATCTTCAATTTGAATATCAGGAACTGTACTGTGGGTGCTCCTTTCAGCACTTGCAGGGGACGTGCAAATGGTGGAAGGAGCCACCTCTTCACGTCCAGTGTTGGGAAGGTCAGGCATCGCAACCGACATAATTGGACTCTCCTTGGGGATTTGTGATTTAGAAGAACGCACAGTTCTTTGCTGTGCTTTTGCCAGCTTATCTCTTTTCATTTTTCTAGCGGGAGGATGAGTGCTTCCATTTTCATGTAAAGCTGACCCACTAGTCATGAGGAACATAGGAGAGGGCCTTAGCCATTCCTTGCCACTCCATGTCAAAAATGGCATATTGGCAAGTTTACGCTTCTCCTCAGACGCTTTTAATTTAGATTTTTGGGTCATTTTACTGAACTTTTGTTTTTTGGATTTTACATGCTCTCTACTATGACATTGGGCATCGGCCTTGGCAGACAACGTTGATGGCATTTCATCGTCTCTGCCATGACTAATGGCAGCAGCTTCAGCACTAGGTGGAAGTAGATCTTGATCTTTCCCTATTTTACCCTCCAAATTTTTGTTCTCCATTTTTTAATGTGTAGAATTATATGCCAGTAATATATCTGGAATTAGACGGCAGTAATGTCTGGAATTAGATACCACTAGATAGATACCAGATACCACTGTGACTGGAATGATGATGACCTATGCACAGTGACAGGACACTACCACAGCACCCTACAGCAGCAAGATGCAGCACAAGACACTGGACTTTTAGTCACCACAATGCAGCACTGATAATAATGAGCACAGATACACTGTGCACTGTTCAGGATAATAGAACTGAGTGACACTGGGCTGCGAGAACAGCACTGGACTACTGTACTGTACTACCAAATACTGGTCAGTGGTCAACAGAATGCAGCGATGATAATAATGAGCACAGATACACTCAGCGCCGGCCTTAGGCATAGGCAAACTAGGCAATTGCCTAGGGCATCTGGTATGCCTAGGGGGTACAAACAGCTTCTGCTGATTAAAATGATATGCGGCATGCCTATATTCTGTGTAGCATTTTGTATGCAGATACAGCCACAGTCACACACAGTATATAGGCATGCTGCATATCATTTTAATCAGCAGAAGATGCTTGTGCATCCTAGCCACATAGCAATGCAAATAAGATGCATTTTCATAAAAAATAGGCACCCGACATTAGCAGAGCTGCCAGTTAACTCATGCCAGAAACTATATGTGTCATTATTTGTATAAGGGCATTAATAATGTGTAACATATGTGTAAGGGGCACTGTGTGTGTCATAATGTGTACAAAGGCATTAACAATGTGCGGAATATGTGTAAGGGACATTATGTGTATAAGGGCATTAATAAGGGTTGGCATAATGTGTAAGGTGCAATATGTTTATAAGGACATTAATAATGTGTGTCATATGTGTGAGGGGCATTACGGTGTGGTATTATGTGTATAAATGCATTACCAATGTGTGGCATTATGTGTATAAGGTGCTCTACTGTGTGGCGTAACGTATAGAAAGGGCACTACTGTGTGGTCTAATGTGACTAAAGAGCAATATGGTGTGGTGTAATGTGAATAAGGAGCAATATGGTGTTGTTTAATGAGAATAAAGAGCAATATGGTGTGGTGTAATGTGAATAAGGAGTAATTCAGTATGATATGTGAATAAGGGGCACTACTGTGAGAAGTAACGTATATAAGGTAAATTGGTACTACTGTGTGATGTAATGTAAATAAGGGACACTATCGTATGATAAATTGTGAATAAAGTTGCACTACTTTGAGGCATAATTTGAATTGGGGGTACTTTTGTGTGGCCATGCCCCTTGCCAGCAAAACACACACCCTTTTTGGGCTGTGCGCCGAATGTGCACACTGTTCTTATTTAAATTACAGGGGGTAGGAAAACAAAAAAAGGACTGCTATGGGTGGGGGGTGATGGTGCTGGGAAAGGGGCGCAGGGTTAGAGGCAGAACTAGTGGTGGTGCTAGGGGGCACCAGCCAAAATCTTGCCTAGGGCATCATATTGGTTAGAGCCGGCTCTGGATACACTGTGCACTGTTCAGGATAATATAACTGAGTGACACTGGGCAGCGAGAACAGCACTGGACTACTGTACTGTACTACCATATACTGGTCAGTGGTCACCACAATGCAGCAATGATAATATAATGAGCACAGATACACTGTGCACTGTTCAGGATAATAGAACTGAGTGACACTGGGCAGCGAGAACAGCACTGGACTACTGTACTGTACCACCATATACTGGTCAGTGGTCAGCAGAATGCAGCAATGATAATAATGAGCACATATACACTGTGCACTGTTCAGGATAATAGAACTGAGTGACACTGGGCAGCGAGAACAGCACTGGACTACTGTACTGTACTACCATATACTGGTCAGTGGTCACCACAATGCAGCAATGATAATATAATGAGCACACTGTTCAGGATAATAGAACGGAGTGACACTGGGCAGCGAGAACAGCACTGGACTACTGGACTGTAATACCATATACTGGTCTCCACAATGCAGCACTGATACTGAGCACAGATATTGAGCTGAGATTTGCTGATATTGGGCTATTCGGGCAGAGAACGTAGCCACGTCCTCTCTCTATCTCGACAATGCATGAGTGACAATGGCAGCGACGCGCGGCTCTTTATATGGAAAATAAATCTTGCGAGAATCCGACAGCGGGATGATGACGTTTTCCCCCGTTCGGATTTTGCGTGTTAGGCGGGAAGAACCGAGGCTGCCTCGGACCCATGTAAACCACGTGAAGTTCGGGGGGATTCGGATCTCGACGAACCGAACCTGCTCATCTCTAGCACATACCCATATGCTTGACCAAGCCATGCCCCCTTGTAACAGAACCCCATAGATCTCCCAATAGCCTTGTATGACTTGCCTTTACATTTCACACATGCTGGGCTACTATTGCTTTAACAATGGACATTTACTGCCTTTATTCTGTTTCTTATTGAAACGCAAACACTTTTTTTTTAAGGAACACGTTTTTAATCTTAACTTATTTTTCTAACAAAATATTTTGTGTTGTTCAGCAAGAACAGGTCTACAAAACACATACACACTAGGAAGATCCCAGACCTTATCATCAATAGCCGTGCTCTGTCTGAAACCAAATTCTTGTGGCGTCTAGCCACGCAATCTGCTTTCCTTGATGTAGCCTTAAATATTAAGATTTTTTGCTTTCTTTCTGCTCATTTTGAAACTCAGATGGCACCTGCGTTTACATCATTATCAAATCTCATTAAATATTAATCTTATATAGCAGCCAAAGTCAAAATATCATTATCATCTTGTCTCATTTTTACGATACTGGGATTATGGTCTGAGCAGATTGGTACTCTGCTGTATGAGCCAACTCTATCAAACAGGGTTGTAAAATGGTTTATGCATTGTATTCCAGGTGCTCAGATACAGGAATATTTAACTTTCCGATGATACAGCTGAGTCACAACGATTACTAAACATGAATTCTCTCTGCAAACAGCAGAACAATTTTTAATCTGAATATTGAGGAAGAGAGAAACATAGTGTAATGGTTGACAAGCCTTCCCTATTTGTTTTTGAGACCTCTGGAAATTTCATTCCTGGTTAATGTAGCAGGGTTATTATATTAGTGTTTGCCTAAAGATGAGCAACTGTAATCGCGGCATTTAAAATAGGAAATGACTGTACATTCAGAAGTATTTTGCTAAACTTGTTCATAAAGTTATTATTATTTGCTCAATACTTCTATATTGTCCAGCCACACTGCTATATATTTTTTGACTGCAATACCTAAAACCCAGCTGTAGATGGGTTCAAGTTTGGGAACCACTGGTCCAAGGGCTATACTTTACAAAATTGACCAGGAGAGGGATCCATAGGATCCACGCATGCCCACATTAAACACATACATAATCTAGCCGTGTGACCAATGTATGTGGCTATTTGTGCTTGTCCATAACTTTTGCAAGATCACCAAGCGTAGAATATAAACACATTTGTCGTACCCTCTAATTTAAACATTTCAATACTGTATATTAATAATTTGATCCTTACTGTATTTCGGTTTTGCGGAACTCTTGAATCAGGGCCGGAGCTGGACCTTGTGGCACCCAGGGCAAAAAATAGGGGCGTGGCTTCATGGAGAAGTGGCGTGGTCAGTTTTGTCCCCTGTAGCTGTGCCCTCAGTAGTTGTGCCCCCAGTACTGTGCCCACAGTAGAATTGCCCCCAGTACTGTGCCCCTTGTAGAGTTGTGCCCCCTGTAGAGTTGTGCCCCTAGTAGTATTGCTCCCAGTACTATGCCCCCTGTAGAATTGTGCCCCCTAGTTGTGCCGCTGACAAAAAAAATACAAACTAATTAATACAATCCCCGCTCCTGCTTCCCGACCGCTGCTGCCCTCCGTCTCTGGCCGCCGGCGCCGCTCCTCGGATATATGGGAGAGACGTCAGGACGTCTCTCCCATAGCACCACATAGACACTAGAGGTCAATTATGACCTCTAGCGTCTATGTGCCGCTTTCACAATGTAGTGCAGTGCGCAATGACTTCATTGTGCACCGCACAGCACCGCATCTACACAGCACCGGGCGGCACCAGTAGTGGAAGGCGGCGCCCCGGCCAAAAATCCTGCTTGCATGTAACAAGATGCGCTACTGTCCTGAATGTAAGGGGAAAAAAATTACATTTATTTCAAGTGACAGAAATGTAAATGTAAACACATTATGGGTCATTTACAAAAGTGCAAAAATGTAGAAACACAATGTATTTTTAAATGCACATATACAGTGCATCCGGAAAGTATTCACAGCGCTTCACTTTTTCCACATTTTGTTATGCAGCCTTATTCCAAACTGGAATAAATTCATTTTTTCCCTCAAAATTCTACACACAATACCCCATAAATGACAACATGAAAAACATTTTTGGGAGATTTTTGCAAATGTATTAAAAATAAAAAACTAAGAAATCACATGTATATAAGTATTCAGAGCCTTTGCTCAATACTTTGTTGATGCACCTTTGGCAGCAATTACAGCTTCAAGCATTTTTGAATATGATGCCACAAGCTTGGCACACCAATCTTTGGGCAGTTTCGCCCATTCCTCTTTGCAGCACCTCTCAAGCTAAATCAGGTTGGATGGGAAGCGTCGGTGCACAGCCAATTTCAGATTTTTCCAGAGATGTTCATTCGGATTCAAGCCTGGACTCTGGCTGGGCCACTCATGGACATTCACAGAGTTGTCCTGAAGCCACTACTTTGATATCTTGGCTGTGTGCTTAGGGTCGTTGTCCTGCTTAAAGATGAACCGTTGCCCCAGTCTGAGGTCAAGAGCGCTCTGAAGCAGGTTTTCATCCAGGATGTCTCTGTACATTGCTGCATTCATCTTTCCCTCTATCCTGACTAGTCTCCCAGTTCCTGCCGCTGAAAAACATCCCCATAGCATGATGCTGCCACCACCATGTTTCACTGTAGGGATGGTATTGGCCTGGGGATGAGCGGTGCCTGGTTTCCTCCAAACATGACGCCTGGCATTCACTCCAAAGAGTTCAATCTTTGTCTCATTAGACCAGAGAATTTTGTTTATCATGGTCTGAGAGCCCTTCGGGTGCATTTTGGCAAACTCCAGGTGGGCTGCCATGTGCTTTTTACTATGGAGTGGCTTCCATCTGGCCACTCTACCATACAGGCCTAATTGGTGGATTGCTGCAGAGATGGTTGGCCTTCTGGAAGGTTCTCCTCTCTCCACAGAGGAATGCTGTAGCTCTGACGGAGTGACCTTCAGGTTCTTGGTCACCTCCCTGACTAGGCCCCTTCTCCCCAATCACTCAGTTTAGACGGCCAGCCAGCTCTAGAAAGAGTCCTGGTAGTTCCAAACTTCTTCCATTTACAGATGATGGATGCCACTGTGCTCATTGGGACCTTCAAAGCAGCAGATATTTTTCTGTACCCTTCCCCAGATTTGTGCCTCGAGACAATCCTGTCTCGAAGGTCTACAAACATGCACTGTCAAGTGTGGGACCTAATATAAACAGGTGTGTGCCTTTCCAAATCTAGAGGATTATTAGTGGAAACGGAATACACCTGAGCTCAATTTTGGGCTTCATGGCAAAGGCTGTGAATACTTATATACATGTGATTTCTATATGATGAGACCATTCCAGGCAAGTGGTGAATTCATACTTCTTTGTCTTGTAAAATACTGCTTTTCTCAGCCTCATTTTTGTTTAATCATGAACATGAGAAGGCTTTACTTTATGTTTCATAAATGTGTTTAAATGTTTTTATTACATGGTTATTTGTGTATATATGATGGTACAGGATCCCGGCGCTTTGGATGCTGGCAGCCAAAATGCCGACAGTGGCATACTGATGCTCATGATCCCAACACCTATTTGGTCATTAAACTAACCCTGACAGCTAACCTATATAACCCTGCTTTCCTGCAGCCTGACCTTAAACCTCTCCCCCCCACAGCCTAACTATAACCCTCCCCGGTAGTACCTAAAAATAGCCTAACCCCCCCTCCCCATAGCCTAAACATAACTCTCCCTTTCCCCTGCAGCCTAACCCCAACCCTCCCCAGGGGTGCCAAACCCTAACCCTCCCTCCCCGCAGCCTAATCCTAGCCTTCCGCCCCCGCCTCCTAAGTCTAAGCCTTCCCCCACAGTACAAAAGACATCCCTTTGAAAGTAGAGATGTGTGCAGACCCACGTGTTCTAATTTGATAAAAGCACCCTCATTCTAATTTGACAAAAGCACCCTACGTGTTTTTTTGTTTTGCCTATGGATCTGTATTATTTTCTTTCAATGCTCAAAACGTGTAAAATCATATAATTTGGGCTTGTTTTTGTTTATATAGTACAGTGTTATTAACCTCAATAACATTTACTGCCAGTCATTCCCACTCAATTTTGACCACCTCACAGCTCACAATATTCTTCCGCTATATTGGCCTAGGGCTGGTTGGCTGGCTAAACTAAGCAACAACACAGTGGTGTGTACTGTATTTCTGTTTAAAAATGTGATGCAAATTAGTAATGTTTTAGAGCTATAACCAATAAAAAATATCTATGCAATAAAGACTGTCCCCAATGCCCTCCAAAAATACAGCCCATTATGAAAAGAGAATTGGTGCAAGATGAAATTGTCCTTGAGACCTCTCACCAACTTTTATGTTGGATATTAAAAAGGACATGCACCATCTAACAAACCATGCACTTCAGCAACAGGGACTGCCACTTTTGTGGATGAAGTGCTTGGTTTGTTTGGGCCCCCACAAACCAATTTTTGGAAGGACTACCTCTGATCACTAATGAAGAGGTTGATGATGAGGGCGTTAATTACAAATTATTACATTTTTATATAATAAACTCACCACAAATGACGTAATATGGAGAAGGTGCCTAGATGTTACCCTGCCTCTATTAACTTTGACCTCATAAATGGAGCAGATGGCTTCACAAATGTCAAGATTTGGGTATTAATAATCCCACACCCAAGAGGTGGCTTTTTTGATCTTATGCCCAGACATATAATGGCTTTCTTCTTATCACAGGCAAGAACTGCTGCCGCTGGTGGCTAACTTACACAAACAGCATAATCAATATCCTTATTATCCTCATCAGATAGTACACAAATATCCCTCTGTTCCATAACATCCTGTTCCACTTCCACACTACCATGTGTAATTTCTATTATGTCATCATCACTGTTGTCGAAGTCAAAAATATTACATAGAGAGAACATACAGACTCCACACATATGAATCGCTATGATTGCAAATACGCGCAGCGAGCACAGCAATATATGGTAACATACGCATTTACACAGACATGCCACAGAGATAGATTCGACACATATTTCATACAGCACATAATTATAGCATATCAAGCGCCAGACATCATAATGATTTAAAATTATAAAATGGAGTAACGTCATGTATGTGTATTATTGGAGCAGAGCAAGATAGACATGTCGTGTTTGGTATTACAGTAACCAGATTAATGTGTAGATTCATTTGATACTTGTTATTAAGTTGTAGGACAATGCTATGAGTAGTTATGATTAAATATATGAAAGCTAAAGTCACTCTTATTAAAACAATGGGCATTCCAAGCATGTGATAGACAGGAAACTCATGCCAGCCCTTTTGATGTCTTCAAGGCTGAACCTGGTTTGCATATGAATTGACCAGTTACTCATCATGAATGAGAAAGTTCCCTCCCCTAGACTAGTCTGTGCACTCCCCCAAAACTACACAGGGTATTGCTGAAGAGACACACAGGAGTCTCTGTCCTTTTTCCCCTGGGTCTTGAGCGAGATGGAGTGTTGGTAATATTTTGCTGCTGTTAGCTGGAGTAGAGAGCTAAACATGGAGGAACTGGAACGTAGAAAACATTGAGCAAAAGATGGTATTGTATGCTGGACTGTAACTGTATGTATTTTATTTAGTTTGTATTAACTGCTTACTGTATAAATTGTAACCATGTTACTATATATATATATATATATATATATATATATACTGTACATTGTGATATATTGGATACATATCCTTTTAATAACAAATATATACATCAATGAGCTTTGGAACTCAGCTAATGTGTGGGTGTATTGTTTTCTCTTAAGGGATGTAGTGTTTTGTGATGTACAGTGCACTTTTATCGTATATGGTACTAAGATGCGCCTGGCGTCCGCAGTATAAATTAGAGCGGGCATTTTAAATATTTGTTAGAAAGCAATTTGGTATTTACACTGTCTTCACTGGTACTGCTCATCCCCCCCATTTGCAGATGGTGCAGAAATGGTGCAAAGAGAAAAAGGAGGCTTCTCTACAAAGTATAGCATGAGAAATGTCAGACTCACACATAGCTAACGTGGACACACCACACAGTTTGTTCTTCAGCCTTAGGGTTCTATTTTTTGGGGTACTCATTTGTCAGTTTTTAATGTGACACTTCTACCCTTTTTTAACATTTTGAAAGATTTTGATTCCAGGTGCCCTTTCCAAAACTTTCTGCCCCCTGGGCCACCTTTAGTAGATGTTGCAGTATTATCATGACTGGCAGCAGCATTATTAATTGGTTGCTGATCCTGCTCTTCTATCAACTGATAATGATCCATATTGAAACAGTGCTTATATTTATTAACACAGTGGCACGCTACCTACAGAGCTTTATTGAATATACACCAGATGTACAAAAAAAAACATGTTTTTTTCAGTTTTTTAACAAATGGCTTCACACTGCGGACTCACAGTGTTTATATGTATCAACGCAGTGGCACTGCGCCTACTGAGCTTTATTACACATACATGTACTAATAAAAAAATAAACAAAAACCTTTTTTGTTTGTTTTTTCAACTTTCACCAAGGGTTAATGTTACACCTGTATTAGGAGCTCTGGGCTACAATGTAGATATTGAGCAGTGACAAAAAACACCCTTATCACCAAGGGTTAATGCTTCCCCTGTTTTATATATTAGGAGCTCTGGGCTGTACTGTGGGTAGTGACAAAAAAACACCAGTTTGCACCAAGGGTTAATGTTACACCTGTATTAGGAGCTCTGGGCTGCAATGTAGGTATTGGGCAGTGACATAAAAAACACCCATTTGCACCAAGGGTTAATGCTGCTCCTGTTTTATATATTAGGCGCTCTTAGCTTTACTGCAGGTAGTGACAAAAAAACACCAGTGTGCAGTTGCACCAAGGGTTAATGCTCAGTACCAGAGTGACACACTTAGAGCGGGCATTTTAAATATATTTGTTAGAAAGCAATTTGGTATTTACAGATGGGGGCTCGTCCGGGATATCACGGTCTTAATGGTGCACTGTACATTACAAACGCGACGCTGTGGTCGATCAGATAATGGTGGACGCATCGTGACGCTGAGAAATCACATCCGTGTGTTCTGTTGTGTTATTAGTAAGCCGCTGATATGAAATTCAAGGGACAATGTGTTTCTCATAATTTTTAAGATGATAAAGCATATTTTTATTGTTGCAAAACAAAGTTCAAATAAGTCATATTGAGTTTGATTCAGATTGGATTGTTAAGTAGAGTTTTGGGTTTGGGTTTTTTTTTCTCTTTTTTTCCAAGACTTGTAGAGTCTGCTTACTAGGGAGTATAACCATTGAAATGCAAATTAACCTGTGTAACTACTTTTTTTTAGTAGTGAACAGCAAATATCTTTGATATGCAAATTAGAGGCAGTGAAGAGGTAACGTGTCTCATAGGAGGCCAGTGAATGATACATATATATAATATTATTATAATTATGTGTATATTTATATAAGTGTATGTTCTGCAAGATAGCTATCCAATCTGAATCATATCATTTAAATTATAGATTATTGCAGTCATTATAGATCTGTGTGAAATCGGATACATTTGTTTGCTACACAGATAAATTTGAAATAAATGTATTTAAGGGAGTAATTATAAAGACATGAAACGCAGTTCTGGCCTGGTTGTTAAGGTTTATACAGAAAAAAACTGGGTGTTGTGTTAAGTGAGCGATTATAGTAAGTATTGCTCACATTTATAGAGACTGTGTGGTTTGTTGAATTGCGGACGTACATTGTACACGTGGTACGGACAAAGTACAGGGTCGCACACGCGGCGTAAAAGACACGCTGGTCGCGTGTTTACACAAGGTTGCGTAGGAGTGCGGATGCTAGGTACAAAGCACATGATATTTGTTCAATTAAGGTTGGATAGTAGACATTTAATACAATAGCACATAACTATCCGATTTCAAAAGCAGGTTACTCTAATATTTAGTTTAAAAACTGTAAGCGCCTCTGGAAAAAAGCTACTGACCTAAAGGGAGTAAACATTTTCTGTACAGAAAAGAAAAACAAGGTGTATTTGAGTGAGTGAAAGTGGAGTGAGAGGATTTGAACCCCGGAAATTCGGGTCCCGTGGGTACACCAAGTGAGTGGAGACTTGGTGGCGTGAGGTGGCTGACTCGCGTTAATAAAGGTAGAGATAATACGCAAAATCGTGAGGTGATTTGTAGAGGAGCGTGATATAGAATTGTGCATTGTGCAGAAGTATAGAAATTGTGAATTGAAGTTTAAAGGTTTTGTATTATGCTCCGGCTGAGGTTTCGCAGCTTGTGCTTCGATTCCAGTGGTCGTAGGGCGGATAGGTAACAATTACCTATACGCTGTGCGATTGGACCGCATGTTTGTGGGTGCGATACATAGCGCAACTTGATACTCCTTGTACGAGCTTTTGCATAAAATCATGGTATCATTAGTGCTGTGTAGAGCATACGCAAGCGTGATTTGTGTAAGTCAAAAAGGGAAGTTTTCGCTGGTCTCTCGCAGGAAAATCTTCAACGGCGGATATTCACTGGAAAAGGTAAGTTACTCCTAAAACTTCCAGTGAATAGAAGCTAGTTAGGGCCTCACTGGGTACGCGGTGGTCTCTATTGGAGTGAGTCGTGGTACGTCAGTAGAGAAGGAGCAAGTGAAAGAGCTAGGTGTCTTTCACCATCTATTTGCGGTGTACATTGGGGATTGTGTTTATTGGCAAAAAGTCCACGATGGGATACAATTGTACAAGCAGTGGGCGTTTGGTAGCTAGGGTTCAGGCAGAAGAGTTGGGAACGAGAAGGTCAGAATTGCGGCCGAGAGGGTCAGCAAGGTTTATTATGTGTGAAAAATATGGTTCACACACAGAGGCTTTTTGCAATGAGTGGGTACGTATGACTGCGGAAGATAGGGCCCCATTCCCAAAGATGGGTAGCTTTGAATCAGAGATGTTACAGAATGTAAAGATTAAAATATCTCTGATTAAATCCAGAAAACAAAGGGTCAGACATACAAATTGTTTAAACCTGTGGCAGCAAGAGGGGTTGGGTGAGTTTGATCCTAAGGTATTGCAGGTGGTATGTCTAACCAAAGTCATATAAGACAAGAATGGAAATATAAGAACTGTTTGAACTTGTAGCAACAATAAACAAGTAGGAAGAAAAAGAGAAAGCAAGTACACCGCCATATGTAGATGTGGAAGCAGTTATGGCCAGCATACAAACTATAGAAAATAATAAAAATATGAAAAATATGACTGTATCCTATATATGTACTAATGAATGTTGAAGTTTTATTTAGGAGGAGAAGGCGACCTGATTGGTTTCAGCCATTTCTCATGCACTCAGAGGAGTATCCAACCGGTAAAAGAAGAGCAGTAGCCTGCGGGGGAAGTGGCTGAGACCAGTGGAACTGGTAAGTATGGTATCATTCGTGTACATATATAGTAAAAAAAACAAAAAAAATAAAATAAAAATCAAGAAAGTAACGTCAGAAATGGAGAAAAACCCGTCCGCTCATTAGTATTTGCTAGTAGGAAAGCGGACAGAGACAGGGTAACCCCCGGGTATTTCTTTTAGTTACCATATAAGAAGTATTCATTCCTAGTAATGCCCCTAGTCAAGATGAGCTCGGAAATGTTTGTTGGACCATGTACAGACCCTTAATACGGGATGAGAAGGATTGAATGAATACTTCGCATGACCTAGAAGCTTGTTAAACTTTTTTTTGTCTTTTGCAGTAATAGAAAACTCTCCGTCTGGATAAGATCACTGGTAAACACTAATTCGGCAAATGGGAAGTGGCTGTCTCTGTGCTAATGGACGTGCTCAATAAGGCATTGAGGGTCAGGGTGCAGACTTCTTTGCCAAATTGGAAAGGGGTCACAGTAGCTAATCTTAGAGAGTGCGCTATTGAACATCACAAGAATAGTGCTAGGCGCAGAGAACAACAGGTGGAGAGGTTGAGGACGGTAAGTATACAGGCACATACAGGAAAGACCCATCAGTCCAAACCCCAGATCCCTAATGGTAAGTCAAGGTCAATAATATGTTACACTTGTAGGAAGGAAGGGCATTTTGCCAGAGATTGTAGGAGTAGTAGGACACATAGTTAATGTAGACCCCCTAGACAGAAAACACAAGCCACATTATTAAACACATAGACGGGACCAAGGGACATATAGTAAGGAATCACGAGCCATATAGAAAACACAGATTTGGTTAATGGGAAGAACGGAATATATGCAACATTACCCTTTGACAAAACTTGCTGGGGTTAAGATGGGGCCTCTAAACGTTTGCTTCTTTTTCCTAGCAGAAATGGCCCCTGATTAACTTAACAGGAGTTTTGTTAGATATAATATACATATAATGTGCTCCCGCTCAGGAAGTACAAAGTATGTTAGACACCCACGAAGACTAATGTTACATTTCACTGTTCTAGATGCATGTCCATCACAGGTAGAGGAAATTATCTAACAGATACCGGGTTCCCTATGAATTTAGGATGGACAGGACACTGGATTGATGGCTGGGATAGTCCCAATAGCGATACAACAAACACAGATTTTTTTTTAAGGGGAGTAGACCAAGTAGAGAATCACTTCCCCGTAGTGCCCAATCCAGTTGTCATTTTAGTAAAATCTTCTCCACCTCTACAAACTCATCTGTCACCAACCTCTATTCTGTTGCTCCACAGTTTCCTCTTCATCTTTTGCGTTCACTCAGGGTTGTACAATACATGGACCCGATTACAGTTCAAACACTACATGCCTAATTGGTCCTTCAGAGTTCTGCCCGAACCCAGTATATCTTACCAGCACGATAACACCAGTATTACTGCAGTATGCCTTGTCATGCACAAAGGGTGGAGGAAGGATGAGAATACTGGTGAAGGGAAATTTTGTATAGACACTAATATGCCTGTTGGTGAATGGCAAACCTGACATTTTTCTTTCATTTTCTCCTTCTTTCTCTCCTCGAGAGATGTTTTTTTCTTCTTCTTTTTGAGTTATGCTCATGATACTCTACATTGCAAACACAAAACGACTTCGTACAGTTAACAACCTTTAGGAATTATTGTTATGTATTGGTGTGCACTGATGTTTTCTCAAACTGAGTAGAGGCATTTCCTGCCGCTACGGATGCTGCTGTGTTTACCGCAAAGAAAAATTGCGCAGAAATTTGTGTGTAGATAATGCTACCCCTAGAAGTAGGAGCAAAGCTTGGAATTGGACTATTGTGATCACAGATACTGCCACTAGTATTATGTAGCATTGGAACCACTCCCAGATCTTCACTTAACAAATCACCCTCTTCTAAATTTGTTTTTGTTTTGGTATTTGTGTTTTTTTTGGAAGACAACCTCATGTCATGATTGATCCGCACAATGATCAGAAATACACCAATGAGGTGACAGTACAGTACCTTATTGAGATGAGCCAGCATTTGAGAACTTCACAAAAGAACTTGAAACTGTTGATTGCTGGTATGCCAAATACTAACTGTCTTGATTGTGAACCAAGAGACTTTGTGATTGTTCTTACGCTCAGGTTGCCTAATAGACAGGTGGGAAGGACCGTACCAAGTTTTGTTGACAGCACTATCCCAGTAAAAGTAGCCGAAAGAGAGACTTGGGTCCACGATTCCCATTGTTGGAAAGTCGGTAGTCCGGAAAGAACTCGTAAATGGAGTGAGATCGCAAAAGTATCACCAGAGAGTCTGTTCCGTGAAGACTGAGAGGCGGCACTGTTGAACACTACCTGAGCGTGCTAAAGGATTACAGAAAGACCAGTCGTTGTAACTGATTTGCTATGGACAAGAGTTGTTTTGTTCTATTTCTCTTTTCTCTCTTTCCTGCTGACAAACATTTTTTTCAGGACATTCTATTTTTGCGAGGTTTTTTTTTTTATGAGGAGTCGAGTGTGGGAATGGAACTGGTTCTGGACGAAGGAGTGATTTCCTTATAGGATCCCAGGATTAGCCAATCAGTTTGATAAAGCAAGAGAAAAATCAAAGGTCTAGTAGTTATGGAGTTCGGAGGTAACGTGATAGGCTATTGTCTGAGGAATACTGTATTTTGTAGTTATTGTGACACCATATTTGAAGATGAGAGCATCCAGAGATGTCAGTCTAGCAATAAGGTGACAGACATCCCTTGAGTGATTACCACTCACTAGTGCGAAAGGTCTTAAACCAAACGGAATGTTGGATGTGCTCACAGGTACCTCTAAGACGAAAAGATGCAGGATTAGTGCCATATTTTTTTTTTTAGAGTTAGCTAAGGTACTTGAATTACACGGAAGGGGGATGGGACCGGTGGACAAAGAATATAATATAACTAGACCCCCTAGCCTTAAGATCCACCAGTACCATAGATAAATCCTTGGTATGTTTAAATCTCACCAATTTCAGGAAATTGGGAGGTAATCAGGAACAATCAGACAATGGCTATTCACACATTGCAGATAAAGAGCTCATTAATATATGTGGAAGAAAGGTTTATGAGTGGCTCTCCCCGAACTCCGAAGGTTTATGTTATTTAGGAAGGACACTACTTATAACCCTTGTTCAATGATTAAACAGACCTAGTATACGTTCCAGAAATGGAAACAATGTTCAGAAAATGATAGGAATATGTAGATCATGAAAAATGTATATGTCACTTTCACAATTTGTGTCTTCTTTATCTACCCAGCAGAACCTCAATCGAATCCGAACATCAGTGTACAAAGACGTAGGTACATGTATGTGTGAAATGTTCGTCCAAATCAGACATTATAGGCCAAAGCACTGTCCCAGCATACTCTATAGGTTGAATGTTGTCCCACACCCAACCAGTGGTCCCGTGACCGCCGAGTGCATATAGAGGATGTCTCGTCCTCCTCCCTGTCTTCCCCAAATATGGTCAAACATCTGATTTGCGAAATGAATACATACTTGTGTCTAGGTCACCGATTATTGTCTGAAATATTTTTTTCTTATGTTAATAATTGATGGCAGTTATTGTTTAATGCCAAAGGGTGGACTGTCGAAGTAAAAAATATCACATAGAGAGAACATACAGACTCCACACATATGAGTCACTATGCTTGCAAATACACGCAGCGAGCACAGCAATATATGGTAACATACGCATTTACACAGACATGCCACAGAGATAGATTTGACACATATTTCATACAGCACATAATTATAACATATCAAGCGCCAGACATCATAATGATTTAAAATTATAAAATGGAGTAACATCATGTATGTGTATTATTGGAGCAGAGCAAGATAGACATGTCCTGTTTGGAATTACAGTAACCAGATTAATGTGTAGATTCATTTGGTACTTGTTATTAAGTTGTAGGACATTGCTATGAGTAGTTATGACTAAATATATGAAATCTAAAGTCACTCTTATTAAAACAATGGACATTCCAAGCATGTGATAGACAGGAAACTCATGCCAGCCCTTTTGATGTCTTCAAGGCTGAACCTGGTTTGCATATGAATTGACCAGTGACTCTTCATGAATAAGAAAGTTCCCTCCCCTAGACTAGTCTGTGCACTCCCCCAAAACTACACAGGGTATTGCTGAAGAGACACACAGGAGTCTCTGTCCTTTTTCCCCTGGGTCTTGAGCGAGATGGAGTGTTGGTAATATTTTGCTTCTGTTAGCTGGAGTAGAGAGCTAAACATGGAGGAACTGGAGCGTAGAAAGCATTGAGCAAAAGATGGTATTGTATGCTGGCCTGTAACTGTATGTATTTTATTTAGTTTGTATTAACTGCTTACTGTATAAATTGTAACCATGTAACTATATATATATACTGTACATTGTGATATATTGAATACATATCCTTTTAATAACAAATATATACATCAATGAGCTTTGGAACTCAGCTAATGTGTGGGTGTATTGTTTTCTCTTAAGGGATGTAGTGTTTTGCAACGTACAGTGCACTTTTATCGTATATGGTACTAAGATGCGCCTGGCGTCCGCAGTATAAATTAGAGCGGGCATTTTAAATATTTGTTAGAAAGCAATTTGGTATTTACACTGTCTTCACTGGTACTGCTCATCCCCCCCCATTTGCAGATGGTGCAGAAATGGTGCAAAGAGAAAAAGGAGGCTTCTCTACAAGTACAGCATGAGAAATGTCAGACTCACACATAGCTAACGTGGACCCACCACACAGTTTGTTCTTCAGCCTTAGTGTTCTATTTTTTGGGGCACTCATTTGTCAGTTTTTAATGTGACACTTCTACCCTTTTTTAACATTTTGAAAGATTTTGATTCCAGGTGCCCTTTCCTGAACTTTCTGCCGCCTGGGCCACCTTTAGTAGATGTTGTAGTACTATCATGACTGGCAGCAGCATTATTAATTGTTTGCTGATCCTGCTCTTCTATCAACTGATAATGATCCATATTGAAACAGTGCTTATATTTATTAACACAGTGGCACGCTTCCTACAGAGCTTTATTGAACATACACCAGATGTAAGCTCTCACGAGTAGGGCCCTCTTCCCTCATGTGCTTATCCTTTTCTTACTTTAATAATCCTCAACTGCCCAAATCAAGCAGTTTTTTGGCCACCTGGAACTTCTCTGTCATTTACTGGTGTAGTTATGCTTAGTTACCCTGTACTTGTCCTAAATTGTCATCAACTGTAAGTCACTGTTTTCCTGTTTTGATTATGTGCATATGTACTCTGTAATTGGGCGCTGCGGAACCCTTGTGGCGCCATATAAATAAAGGATAATAATAATAATAATAATAATAATAATAATAATAATGTACAAAAAAAACAACCATGTTTTTTTCAGTTTTTTAACAAATGGCTTCACACTGCGGACTCACAGTGTTTATATGTATCAACGCAGTGGCACTGCGCCTACTGAGCTTTATTACACACACATGTACTAATAAAAAAATAAACAAAAACTTTTTTTGTTTGTTTTTTCAACTTGCACCAAGGGTTAATGTTACACCTGTATTAGGAGCTCTTGGCTACAATGTAGATATTGGGCAGTGACAAAAAACACCCTTATCACCAAGGGTTAATGCTTCCCCTGTTTTATATATTAGGAGCTCTGGGCTGTACTGTGGGCAGTGACTAAAAAAACACCAGTGTGCACCAAGGGTTAATGTTACACCTGTATTAGGAGCTCTGGGCTGCAATGTAGGTATTGGGCAGTGACATAAAAACACCCGTTTGCACCAAGGGTTAATGCTGCTCCTGTTTTATATATTAGGAGCTCTGGGCTGTACTGCAGGTAGTGACAAAAAAACACCAGTGTGCAGTTGCACCAAGGGTTAATGCTCAGTACCAGAGTGACACACTTAAGGTTACAGCACCAGTGTGACACACTTAGACATTATAGATTTAACTTCCTGCACTATAAAAATAAAATCAATGGGTGGGATGTAATGAAGTCCGAGTTTGGCGGCCATGCGGGATGTCAGCAGCAATCTGACATTTTTTTAAAGGGGCAATCATGAACTCAGACTTCATTATATCCCGTCCAATGTTTTGCTGACTGCCTATCTTTTATCTACAGTAACTCGGCCATTATTTTTCAACCATTTGATTTTTAACAATTAGGGGCAGATTGGCTGGTACTTTGGCCCTCATTCCGAGTTGTTCGCTCGCTAGCTGCTTTTAGCAGCATTGCACACGCTAAGCCGCCGCCCTCTGGGAGTGTATCTTAGCTTAGCAGAATTGCGAACGAAAGATTAGCAGATTTGCGAATAGAAAATTCTTAGCTGTTTCTGAGTAGCTCCAGACTTACTCAGCCATTGCGATTAGTTCAGTCAGTTTCGTTACTGGTTTGACGTCACAAACACACCCAGCGTTCGCCCAGACACTCCCTTGTTTCTTCAGACACTCCCGCGTTTTTCCCAGAAACGCCAGCGTTTTTTCGCACACTCCCAAAAAACGTCCAGTTTCCACCCAGAAACACCCACTTCCTGTCAATCACAGTACGATCACCAGAACGATGAAAAATCCTTGTTATGCCGTGAGTAAAATACCTAACTTTTGAGTAAAATAACTAAGCGCATGCGCTCTGCGAACCTTGCGCATGCGCAGTAAGCGACTAATCGCAATATAGCGAAACTCGGCAACGAGCGAACAACTCGGAATGAGGGCCCTTATCTCCATCAACTTTTTCTCCATCCAAGGCTTAGTAAATAGACCCCTAAGAGCCTCAGGGTGAAATGTACTAAGTAGTGATAAGCATGGAGAAATGAGCCAGTGGAGAAATTGCCCATGGCAACCAATCAGCTGCACTGTATAATTTGAAATTAAGCAAATTCTAAATGTTACTTCAATACTTTAATGCTGATTTGTTGCCATGGGCAACTTCTCCACTGGCTCACTTCTCCTCTCTTTTCACTGCTTAGTACATATCCCCCTAAGTGGGGAGTGGACAATCCCATAGGCCAGTGGTCAGATCAGCAGTCACCAGCACACAATGCTTTGCTAACTTCCTACAGATGAAAACTAGCTCAGCCAATATTAATAGTAAAAGGCTGTAGCTTAGTAAGGGACATGTGAGTGCCACTGCCCATCAAACAGTGTCTACTCTCTGTTGTATATGGTTGGGGGTTGAATGTAGTGGTGCAAGTAGAAAAAAATTCTTATAGGTACTGTGTGGAGCGTGCGCAAAAATGGGTGTGGCCAAATGCCACATGGGGCATGGCCAATTAAAATGGGGGTGTGATACACATATGAGGGGGGGGGGGCAGATACACATATAACTCCAATAGTGTCAGATACACGTTGCCCCACAGTGCCAGATATACATTGCCCCAGAGTGCCAGATACACAAATGCCTCCACAGTGCCAGATACACAAATGCCCCCACAGTGCCAGATACACAAATGCCCCAGTGTCAGACGCACATCGCCCCACAGTGCCAGATACACAAATGCCCCAGTGTCAGACGCACATCGCCCCACAGTGCCAGATACACAAATGTCCCCTGAGTGCCAGATACACAAATGCCCCCACAGTGCCAGATATACATTGCTCCACAGTGCCAGAGACACAAATGCCCCCACAGTGCCAGATACACATTGCCCCACAGTGACAGATATACAAATGCACCCAGTGCCAGATACACAAATGCCCCCACAGTGCCAGATACACAAATGCCCCCACAGTGCCAGATACACAAATGCTCCCACAATGCCAGATATACATCGCCCTACAGTGCCAGATATACAAATGTCCCCATAGTGCCAGATACACAAATGCCCCCACAGTGCCAGATATACATTGCCCCACAGTGCCAGAGATGCATTGCCCCAGAGTGCCTCCCCCCTGCTCACCGCTGCCTCTGTTGCTGAATCCAGCTGGCTGCTATGTGAGGGGAGGAGAGCGCAGCGCCTCTACTGCCCCTCAATGCTTGTGAAGTCCGGTCTCTGGCGGCGGGTGCCTCAAATGCGGCACCGGTTCATTAGCCAATCAGAGCTTGCAGACCGGCAGTGAATCAGGAGCCGCAGCTGCCGGTCTGCGAGCTCTGATTGGCTAGCAAACCGATGCCTTATTGAGATCACCCCCTGCCGCCGCACCTGCCGGAGTGGAGACCAGACTTCACAGAAAATTGAGGGGTCGGAGAGGCGCTGCACTGCACTCTCTTCCCCTCACATAGCAGCCAGCGGGATGCAGGTATGGTGGACAGCCCGGCGGTATGGCGTACCGGCTGAGAATTTGTTACCCGTACGCCATACTTACAGCACTGGTTGAATGCCTGCATCAAACAGACACCTCCGGCAGTCCTGTATGAAATGGTGCCTGAATCACTGTGGTAGGGACTTGGATCTCTCATGTTTTGGATTCGATATGACGCTGGGAAGATGATGTTTGGAGTCCAAGAAAGGCGGCAAAACCCGAGCCGGTGTTTGGATTCCCTTGGATCCCTGAAGTTCGGACGGGCTTGAATTTCAGAAAACTGAGCCTGCACATCTTTATTTGAAAATAAAGCAGGTGGAATGGAATATTATATCAATGATCATTGTACATTCTCAGTGGTGGCATTATTGCTCTTTTGTCAGTGTGGCACCTCAGAAAAACATATGTATGCTCCTTTTCTTGTGAAAACAGTGTTTGCTAACCTTAAAGACATTTTACTGGTACAGCGAGAGTTAATGGAGTGGACCAGAGCCCGGTCACATGTTCTAGTGGTGAGGTGGCAAGATTTGATTACATGGAGACTCAGGAGCAAGCTGAGCCATGTGGGCAGAGCCGGCCATAGGCATAGACAAACTAGGCAATTGCCTAGGGCATTTGGTATGCCTAGGGGCATCATCAGCTTCTGCTGATTAAAATGATATGCAGCATGCCTATATTCTGTGTGTAGCATTTCATATGCAGATACAGCCACAGTTTCACACAGTATATAGGCATGCTGCATATCAGTTTAATCAGCAGAAGCTGCTTGTGCATCCTAGACACATAGTAATGCAAATAAGATGCATTTTCATTAAAAAAAGGTGTCCGACGTTCGCATTGATGCAAGATTTGTGAGGACACATCTGTATCCAAGCAGAGGCAGAGGTCACAGTGTTAGTGGAAGTGTGAGTGCTGTATGCATGTGAGTGGGTTGGTTGTGCAGTAGTGTTCGGAATATGTGTAAGGAGCATTATGTGTGTCATGTAAAAATGCATTAATAATGTGCAACATATGTGTAAAGGGCCACTATGTGTGTCATTATGTGTATAAGGGCATTAATAATGTGCGGCATATGTGTAACAGGGTACTACTGTATGTGTGTAATTATGTGTATAGGGGCACTAATAATGTGCAGCAAATGTGTAGGGGGCACTATGTGTGTCATTATGTGTATAAGGGCATTAATAATGTGCGGCATATGTGTAAGGGACATTATGTATAAAAGGGCATTAATAAATGTTGTTATAATGTGTAAGGTGCATTATGTTTATAAGGACATTAGTGTGTCTCATATGTGTAAGGGGCATTACTGTGTGGAATTGTGTATAAATGCATTACTAATGTGTGGCATTATGT
The DNA here is from genome assembly GCF_028390025.1 of Pseudophryne corroboree. Classification (NCBI taxonomy): domain Eukaryota; kingdom Metazoa; phylum Chordata; class Amphibia; order Anura; family Myobatrachidae; genus Pseudophryne; species Pseudophryne corroboree. The sequence continues at coordinate 208,063,933 of NC_086444.1, forward strand.
GTATAAGGTGCTCTACTATGTGGCATTGCATATAGAAAGGGCACTACTGTGTCGTCTAATGTGAATAAAGAGCAATAAGGTATGGTGTAATGTGCATAAGGAGCAATTCAGTGTGATGTAATGTGAATAAGTAGCTCTACTGTGAGGAGTAACGTTTATAAGGTAAAGTGGTACTACTGTGTGATGTAATGTGAATTAGGGACACTATCGCAAGATAAAATGTGAATAAAGTTGCAGTACTGTGTGGCAGAATTGGAATTGGGGTTACTATTGTGTGGCCACACCCCTTCCCAGCAAGAAGATGCCCCTTTTTGGGCAGTGCGTCAAATGTGCGAACTGTTCCTATTTAAAATATAGGGGGTACAAGGACTGCTATGGGTGAGGGGTGATGGTGCTGGGAAAGAGGTGCAAGGTCAGAGGCAGAACCAGCGGTGGTGCTAGGGGGCACCAGCCAAAATCTTGCCTAGGGCATTATATTGGTTAGGGCCGGCTCTGCATGTGGGAAGAGGAAGTGGTCACGTGGCTTGCTGAGCTGGAGCCATTGCCTGTGTTTCCAGAAAATGGGGGTCTGGTGGCCTCATTTTATGGGAGTGGTGAGGCCAGTGTGTGCATCTTTCGACAAAGATGTACTGACTTCGCAATCGGACAGGAGACAGACATTTTTTAGGAAGCTTATGTGTCTTCTGATACAGGCATCAGATATGAGATACTGGCAGGAGAAGTATTTTTCCTTCATAGGCCTCCTGGAGGCATTATCATATTTTGAGTGAAAGAGTTAATTTCTGAGTCAAGCCCAAAGCCCTTTAAAATGTTACTGGCTCTTACCATTTGAAACTCTTTCAAGTATTTTATTGTTCTTAAAATGTATTGCTCTTTTCTGTGTTATACCTTTGTTACACTAAAAGAGTGCTTGTAATTTTGTGGGTGCTTATTCATTTGTAGTAGAAAAAAATGGCTCTTTTGTGTTTGGAGATATTTTGTGGTAATACTGTATACTGTATAGCTCTTACATATGTATGGTTTATACTATCAGTAGTCACCCTAGTAATATCCAACACTGCTAACTAGAGATGTGCACTTGAAATTTTTCGGGTTTTGTGTTTAGGTTTTGGGTTCGGTTCCGCGGCCGTGTTTTGGGTTCGACCGCGTTTTGGCAAAACCTCACCGAATTTTTTTTGTCGGATTCGGGTGTGTTTTGGATTCGGGTGTTTTTTTTCAAAAAACCCTAAAAAACAGCTTAAATCATAGAATTTGGGGGTCATTTTGATCCCAAAGTATTATTAACCTCAAAAACCATAATTTCCACTCATTTTCAGTCTATTCTGAATACCTCACACCTCACAATATTATTTTTAGTCCTAAAATTTGCACCGAGGTAGCTGTGTGAGTAAGATAAGCGACCCTAGTGGCCAACACAAACACCGGGCCCATCTAGGAGTGGCACTGCAGTGTCACGCAGGATGGCCCTTCCAAAAAACACTCCCCAAACAGCACATGACGCAAAGAAAAAAAGAGGCGCAATGAGGTAGCTGACTGTGTGAGTAAGATAAGCGACCCTAGTGGCCGACACAAACACCGGGCCCATCTAGGAGTGGCACTGCAGTATCACGCAGGATGGCCCTTCCAAAAAACACTCCCCAAACAGCACATGACGCAAAGAAAAAAAGAGGCGCAATGAGGTAGCTGTGTGAGTAAGATAAGCGACCCTAGTGGCCGACACAAACACCGGGCCCATCTAGGAGTGGCACTGCAGTGTCACGCAGGATGGCCCTTCCAAAAAACACTCCCCAAACAGCACATGACGCAAAGAAAAAAAGAGGCGCAATGAGGTAGCTGTGTGAGTAAGCTAAGCGACCCTAGTGGCCGACACAAACACCGGGCCCATCTAGGAGTGGCACTGCAGTGTCACGCAGGATGGCCCTTCCAAAAAACACTCCCCAAACAGCACATGACGCAAAGAAAAAAAGAGGCGCAATGAGGTAGCTGTGTGAGTAAGCTAAGCGACCCTAGTGGCCGACACAAACACCGGGCCCATCTAGGAGTGGCACTGCAGTGTCACGCAGGATGTCCCTTCCAAAAAACCCTCCCCAAACAGCACATGACGCAAAGAAAAAAAGAGGCGCAATGAGGTAGCTGACTGTGTGAGTAAGATAAGCGACCCTAGTGGCCGACACAAACACCGGGCCCATCTAGGAGTGGCACTGCAGTGTCACGCAGGATGGCCCTTCCAAAAAACCCTCCCCAAACAGCACATGACGCAAAGAAAAAAAGAGGCGCAATGAGGTAGCTGACTGTGTGAGTAAGATAAGCGACCCTAGTGGCCGACACAAACACCGGGCCCATCTAGGAGTGGCACTGCAGTGTCACGCAGGATGGCCCTTCCAAAAAACCCTCCCCAAACAGCACATGACGCAAAGAAAAAAAGAGGCGCAATGAGGTAGCTGACTGTGTGAGTAAGATAAGCGACCCTAGTGGCCGACACAAACACCGGGCCCATCTAGGAGTGGCACTGCAGTGTCACGCAGGATGGCCCTTCCAAAAAACACTCCCCAAACAGCACATGACGCAAAGAAAAATAGAGGCGCAATGAGGTAGCTGACTGTGTGAGTAAGATAAGCGACCCTAGTGGCCGACACAAACACCGGGCCCATCTAGGAGTGGCACTGCAGTGTCACGCAGGATGGCCCTTCCAAAAAACACTCCCCAAACAGCACATGACGCAAAGAAAAAAAGAGGCGCAATGAGGTAGCTGTGTGAGTAAGATAAGCGACCCTAGTGGCCGACACAAACACCGGGCCCATCTAGGAGTGTCACTGCAGTGTCACGCAGGATGGCCCTTCCAAAAAACACTCCCCAAACAGCACATGACGCAAAAAAAAAAAGAGGCGCAATGAGGTAGCTGTGTGAGTAAGCTAAGCGACCCTAGTGGCCGACACAAACACCGGGCCCATCTAGGAGTGGCACTGCAGTGTCACGCAGGATGGCCCTTCCAAAAAACACTCCCCAAACAGCACATGACGCAAAGAATAAAAGAGGCGCAATGAGGTAGCTGTGTGAGTAAGCTAAGCGACCCTAGTGGCCGACACAAACACTGGGCCCATCTAGGAGTGGCACTGCAGTGTCACGCAGGATGGCCCTTCCAAAAAACACTCCCCAAACAGCACATGACGCAAAGAAAAAAAGAGGCGCAATGAGGTAGCTGTGTGAGTAAGATAAGCGACCCTAGTGGCCGACACAAACACCGGGCCCATCTAGGAGTGGCACTGCAGTGTCACGCAGGATGGCCCTTCCAAAAAACACTCCCCAAACAGCACATGACGCAAAGAAAAAAAGAGGCGCAATGAGGTAGCTGTGTGAGTAAGATAAGCGACCCTAGTGGCCGACACAAACACCGGGCCCATCTAGGAGTGGCACTGCAGTGTCACGCAGGATGGCCCTTCCAAAAAACACTCCCCAAACAGCACATGACGCAAAGAAAAATTAAAGAAAAAAGAGGTGCAAGATGGAATTGTCCTTGGGCCCTCCCACCCACCCTTATGTTGTATAAACAGGACATGCACACTTTAACCAACCCATCATTTCAGTGACAGGGTCTGCCACACGACTGTGACTGAAATGACGGGTTGGTTTGGACCCCCACCAAAAAAGAAGCAATTAATCTCTCCTTGCACAAACTGGCTCTACAGAGGCAAGATGTCCACCTCATCATCATCCTCCGATATATCACCGTGTACATCCCCCTCCTCACAGATTATCAATTCGTCCCCACTGGAATCCACCATCTTAGCTCCCTGTGTACTTTGTGGAGGCAATTGCTGCTGGTCAATGTCTCCACGGAGGAATTGATTATAATTCATTTTAATGAACATCATCTTCTCCACATTTTCGGGAAGTAACCTCGTACGCCGATTGCTGACAAGGTGAGCGGCGGCACTAAACACTCTTTCGGAGTACACACTTGTGGGAGGGCAACTTAGGTAGAATAAAGCCAGTTTGTGCAAGGGCCTCCAAATTGCCTCTTTTTCCTGCCAGTATAAGTACGGACTGTGTGACGTGCCTACTTGGATGCGGTCACTCATATAATCCTCCACCATTCTTTCAATGGGGAGAGAATCATATGCAGTGACAGTAGACGACATGTCCGTAATCGTTGACAGGTCCTTCAGTCCGGACCAGATGTCAGCATCAGCAGTCGCTCCAGACTGCCCTGCATCACCGCCAGCGGGTGGGCTCGGAATTCTGAGCCTTTTCCTCGCACCCCCAGTTGCGGGAGAATGTGAAGGAGGAGATGTTGACAGGTCGCGTTCCGCTTGACTTGACAATTTTCTCACCAGCAGGTCTTTGAACCCCAGCAGACTTGTGTCTGCCGGAAAGAGAGATCCAAGGTAGCTTTTAAATCTAGGATCGAGCACGGTGGCCAAAATGTAGTGCTCTGATTTCAACAGATTGACCACCCGTGAATCCTTGTTAAGCGAATTAAGGGCTCCATCCACAAGTCCCACATGCCTAGCGGAATCGCTCCGTGTTAGCTCCTCCTTCAATGTCTCCAGCTTCTTCTGCAAAAGCCTGATGAGGGGAATGACCTGACTCAGGCTGGCAGTGTCTGAACTGACTTCACGTGTGGCAAGTTCAAAGGGCAGCAGAACCTTGCACAACGTTGAAATCATTCTCCACTGCGCTTGAGACAGGTGCATTCCACCTCCTATATCGTGCTGAATTGTATAGGCTTGAATGGCCTTTTGCTGCTCCTCCAACCTCTGAAGCATATATAGGGTTGAATTCCACCTCGTTACCACTTCTTGCTTCAGATGATGGCAGGGCAGGTTCAGGCGTTTTTGGTGTTGCTCCAGTCTTCTGTACGTGGTGCCTGTACGCCGAAAGTGTCCCGCAATTCTTCTGGCCACCGACAGCATCTCTTGCACGCCCCTGTCGTTTTTTAAAAAATTCTGCACCACCAAATTCAAGGTATGTGCAAAACATGGGACGTGCTGGAATTTGCCCAGATTTAATGCACACACAATATTGCTGGCGTTGTCCGATGCCACAAATCCACAGGAGAGTCCAATTGGGGTAAGCCATTCCGCGATGATCTTCCTCAGTTGCCGTAAGAGGTTTTCAGCTATGTGCGTATTCTGGAAACCGGTGATACAAAGCGTAGCCTGCCTAGGAAAGAGTTGGCGTTTGCGAGATGCTGCTACTGGTGCCGCCGCTGCTGTTCTTGTGGCGGGAGTCCATACATCTACCCAGTGGGCTGTCACAGTCATATAGTCCTGACCCTGCCCTGCTCCACTTGTCCACATGTCCGTGGTTAAGTGGACATTGGGTACAGCTGCATTTTTTAGGACACTGGTGACTCTTTTTCTGAGGTCTGTGTACATTTTCGGTATCGCCTGCCTAGAGAAATGGAACCTAGATGGTATTTGGTACCGGGGACACAGTACCTCCAACAAGTCTCTAGTTGGCTCTGCAGTAATGATGGATACCGGAACCACGTTTCTCACCACCCAGGATGCCAAGGCCTCAGTTATCCGCTTTGCAGCAGGATGACTGCTGTGATATTTCATCTTCCTCGCAAAGGACTGTTGGACAGTCAATTGCTTGGTGGAAGTAGTAAAAGTGGTCTTACGATTTCCCCTCTGGGATGACCATCGACTCCCAGCAGCAACAACAGCAGCGCCAGCAGCAGTAGGCGTTACACGCAAGGATGCATCGGAGGAATCCCAGGCAGGAGAGGAATCGTCAGAATTGCCAGTGACATGGCCTGCAGGACTATTGGCATTCCTGGGGAAGAAGGAAATTGACACTGAGGGAGTTGGTGGGGTGGTTTGCGTGAGCTTGGTTACAAGAGCAAGGGATTTGCTGGTCAGTGGACTGCTTCCGCTGTCGCCCAAAGTTTTTGAACTTGTCACTGACTTATGAATGCGCTGCAGGTGACGTATAAGGGAGGATGTTCCGAGGTGGTTAACGTCCTTACCCCTACTTATTACAGCTTGACAAAGGCAACACACGGCTTGACAAATGTCCGCATTTCTGTTGAAATACTTCCACACCGAAGAGCTGATTTTTTTGGTATTTTCACCAGGCATGTCAACGGCCATATTCCTCCCACGGACAACAGGTGTCTCCCCGGGTGCCTGACTTAAACAAACCACCTCACCATCAGAATCCTCCTTGTCAATTTCCTCCCCAGCGCCAGCAACACCCATATCCTCCTCATCCTGGTGTACTTCAACACTGACATCTTCAATCTGACTATCAGGAACTGGACTGCGGGTGCTCCTTCCAGCACTTGCAGGGGGCGTGCAAATGGTGGAAGGCGCATGCTCTTCACGTCCAGTGTTGGGAAGGTCAGGCATCGCAACCGACACAATTGGACTCTCCTTGTGGATTTGGGATTTCGAAGAACGCACAGTTCTTTGCGGTGCTTTTGCCAGCTTGAGTCTTTTCATTTTTCTAGCGAGAGGCTGAGTGCTTCCATCCTCATGTGAAGCTGAACCACTAGCCATGAACATAGGCCAGGGCCTCAGCCGTTCCTTGCCACTCCGTGTGGTAAATGGCATATTGGCAAGTTTACGCTTCTCCTCCGACAATTTTATTTTAGGTTTTGGAGTCCTTTTTTTACTGATATTTGGTGTTTTGGATTTTACATGCTCTGTACTATGACATTGGGCATCGGCCTTGGCAGACGACGTTGCTGGCATTTCATCGTCTCGGCCATGACTAGTGGCAGCAGCTTCAGCACGAGGTGGAAGTGGATCTTGATCTTTCCCTAATTTTGGAACCTCAACATTTTTGTTCTCCATATTTTAATAGGCACAACTAAAAGGCACCTCAGGTAAACAATGGAGATGGATGGATACTAGTATACTTATGGATGGACTGCCGAGTGCCGACACAGAGGTAGCTACAGCCGTGGACTACCGTACTGTGTCTGCTGCTAATATAGACTGGATGATAATGAGATGAAATCAATATATATGTATATATAATATCACTAGTACTGCAGCCGGACAGGTATATATATTTATTATGTAATGACTGATGACGGACCTGCTGGACACTGTCAGCTCAGCAGCACCGCAGACTGCTACAGTAAGCTACTATAGTAGTATGTATAAAGAAGAAAAGAAAAAAAAACCACGGGTAGGTGGTATACAATTATGGATGGACTGCCGAGTGCCGACACAGAGGTAGCTACAGCCGTGGACTACCATACTGTGTCTGCTGATAATATAGACTGGATGATAATGAGATGAAATCAATATATATGTATATATAATATCACTAGTACTGCAGCCGGACAGGTATATATATTTATTATGTAATGACTGATGACGGACCTGCTGGACACTGTCAGCTCAGCAGCACCGCAGACTGCTACAGTAAGCTACTATAGTAGTATGTATAAAGAAGAAAGAAAAAAAAAAACCACGGGTAGGTGGTATACAATTATGGATGGACTGCCGAGTGCCGACACAGAGGTAGCTACAGCCGTGGACTAACGTACTGTGTCTGCTGATAATATAGACTGGATGATAATGAGATGAAATCAATATATATATATATATATATATATAATTATATAATATCACTAGTACTGCAGCCGGACAGGTATATATATTTATTATGTAATGACTGATGACGGACCTGCTGGACACTGTCAGCTCAGCAGCACCGCAGACTGCTACAGTAAGCTACTATAGTAGTATGTATAAAGAAGAAAGAAAAGAAAAAAAACACGGGTAGGTGGTATACAATTATGGATGGACTGCCGAGTGCCGACACAGAGGTAGCTACAGCCGTGGACTAACGTACTGTGTCTGCTGATAATATAGACTGGATGATAATGAGATGAAATCAATATATATATATATATATATATATAATTATATAATATCACTAGTACTGCAGCCGGACAGGTATATATATTTATTATGTAATGACTGATGACGGACCTGCTGGACACTGTCAGCTCAGCAGCACCGCAGACTGCTACAGTAAGCTACTATAGTAGTATGTATAAAGAAGAAAGAAAAGAAAAAAACCACGGGTAGGTGGTATACAATTATGGATGGACTGCCGAGTGCCGACACAGAGGTAGCTACAGCCGTGGACTAACGTACTGTGTCTGCTGATAATATAGTCTGGATGATAATGAGATGAAATCAATATATATATATATATATATATATATATATAATTATATAATATCACTAGTACTGCAGCCGGACAGGTATATATATTTATTATGTAATGACTGATGACGGACCTGCTGGACACTGTCAGCTCAGCAGCACCGCAGACTGCTACAGTAAGCTACTATAGTAGTATGTATAAAGAAGAAAAAAAAAAAAAAAAAACACGGGTAGGTGCTAGGTGGTATACAATATTATATATATATTATATACAATGATATATATATATATATATATTAAACTCATAAACTGGTGGTGATTATTAAACTGGTGGTCAGGTCACTGGTCACACTATCAGCAACTTGCAAGTAGTACTCCTGAGTCCTAAGCAGACAATCACAATATATATTATACTGGTGGTCAGTGTGGTCACAAACAATGGCAGTGTGGCACTCTGGCAGCAAAAGTGTGCACTGTACGTTATATGTACTCCTGAGTCCTGAGTCCTGCTCTCAGACTCTAACTGCTCCCCACTGTCAGTGTCTCCCCCACAAGTCAGATAATACAGTCACACTATCTCTATCACTTCAGCAAGTACTAGTAGTAGTAGTACTCCTCCTAATGCTCCCCAAAATTACTACTGTGTCTCTCTCTGTCTCACTCTCTTCTCGAATCTCTATAAACGGAGAGGACGCCAGCCACGTCCTCTCCCTATGAATCTCAATGCACGTGTGAAAATGGCGGCGACGCGCGGCTCCTTATATAGAATCCGAGTCTCGCGATAGAATCCGAGCCTCGCGAGAATCCGACAGCGTGATGATGACGTTCGGGCGCGCTCGGGTTAACCGAGCAAGGCGGGAAGATCCGAGTCGCTCGGACTCGTGTAAAAAAAACTGAAGTTCGGGCGGGTTCGGATTCCGAGGAACCGAACCCGCTCATCTCTACTGCTAACTAGCCCCAGTGAGCTCCCAGCCCCCCAGTGAGAACGATCACTAATTGTTAGTAGAGTAGGGCACAGCAGGAGATGGTCCCGGACCCTGCAGTTGATGCAAAGACTGGCCCGTCCCTAACTGAGGAGGAGGGGATGTGTACTGGCTTAAAGCTTCCTAATGGAAGCTTTTGCTCCAATCTCACACCGGGCTGACAGTCCCAGGGAGATGAGACTACAGTCTCAGGAAGAGGAGACTCCTCCCCCTGGGACTACCAATCTGAAGTGCGATTAGCACAGAGACCAAAATGTGGTAAATCACCATCCTTTACTATGCTTCTAGAGCAAGGGCGGCCAGACTTTTGGACTTAGTGATCTACTCTAAAAGATGGAAAACTTTTGTGATCTACCGAGTAGGCACATTTGCAAGCTCTCGAAAAAGAGGTTGTGGTATGTCAAAAGGGGCATTGCCTTTTGCTAAGGGGCATGGAATATCCGGTCAAAATCACATATTGGTATCCACAAGAAAAAACATTCATATTAGCAGTCACCTACAGAAAAAAACCAAATACATTGTCTCCCACATGTAAAAAAAACAACAACATTGTCTACTACAAAAATAACATAAATTGTCCCAGCACCCCACATAAAGACTGACCTGACCAGTCTGAGAGGAGCGCCCAGTCCCTCCCTACCCTTAGCCGTGGGCAGCACTGGCAGTCCAGCAGCAGCCACTGAGCATGGAATGGGCAGACGGTGGACATCAGTTATTGCCGCCATACCTTACAGTCTTCATCACTTCAGGGTCCTGGGCTACGGCTGCTCTGAGTCTGTGCCCCCTATGAAGTGTTGTCCCCGCTCTCCCTTAATCTAGCTCTCAGACACCATTGGAATGGAGGCTAATTCCTAATTGCTGTTGTTGTCACAGTGACAGCCTATAGAGACAAACGCAGCTTCAGCTAGCCACAGCTTCAAACATCTGCGGCTTCAGTTCTGGGCAGCCTGATTCTTATTAGCTGCTAATGGCTGCTGCTGGACATCCACCGCGATCAACCGGTCAAGTGTCCACATTCCACAAATTGATCGCAATCAACACTTTGACCACTGCTGTTCTAGAAGATGCAGATATTATATCGTACCAATTATTTATATAGTGCACACATATTCTGCAGCCTTTTACAGAGAATATTTATAGAGATGAGCGCCGGAAATTTTTCGGGTTTTGTGTTTTGGGTTAGGTTCCGCGGCCGTGTTTTGGGTTCGACCGCGTTTTGGCAAAACCTCACCGAATTTTTTTGTCGGATTCGGGTGTGTTTTGGATTCGGGTGTTTTTTTCAAAAAAACCTAAAAAACAGCTTAAATCATAGAATTTGGGGGTCATTTTGATCCCAAAGTATTATTAACCTCAAAAACCATAATTTCCACTCATTTTCAGTCTATTCTGAATACCTCACACCTCACAATATTATTTTTAGTCCTAAAATTTGCACCGAGGTCGCTGTGTGAGTAAGATAAGCGACCCTAGTGGCCGACACAAACACCGGGCCCATCTAGGAGTGGCACTGCAGTGTCACGCAGGATGTCCCTTCCAAAAAACCCTCCCCAAACAGCACATGACGCAAAGAAAAAAAGAGGCGCAATGAGGTAGCTGACTGTGTGAGTAAGATAAGCGACCCTAGTGGCCGACACAAACACCGGGCCCATCTAGGAGTGGCACTGCAGTGTCACGCAGGATGGCCCTTCCAAAAAACCCTCCCCAAACAGCACATGACGCAAAGAAAAAAAGAGGCGCAATGAGGTAGCTGACTGTGTGAGTAAGATAAGCGACCCTAGTGGCCGACACAAACACCGGGCCCATCTAGGAGTGGCACTGCAGTGTCACGCAGGATGGCCCTTCCAAAAAACCCTCCCCAAACAGCACATGACGCAAAGAAAAAAAGAGGCGCAATGAGGTAGCTGACTGTGTGAGTAAGATAAGCGACCCTAGTGGCCGACACAAACACCGGGCCCATCTAGGAGTGGCACTGCAGTGTCACGCAGGATGGCCCTTCCAAAAAACCCTCCCCAAACAGCACATGACGCAAAGAAAAAAAGAGGCGCAATGAGGTAGCTGACTGTGTGAGTAAGATAAGCGACCCTAGTGGCCGACACAAACACCGGGCCCATCTAGGAGTGGCACTGCAGTGTCACGCAGGATGGCCCTTCCAAAAAACCCTCCCCAAACAGCACATGACGCAAAGAAAAATAAAAGAAAAAAGAGGTGCAAGATGGACTTGTCCTTGGGCCCTCCCACCCACCCTTATGTTGTATAAACAGGACATGCACACTTTAACCAACCCATCATTTCAGTGACAGGGTCTGCCACACGACTGTGACTGATATGACGGGTTGGTTTGGACCCCCCCCAAAAAAGAAGCAATTAATCTCTCCTTGCACAAACTGGCTCTACAGAGGCAAGATGTCCACCTCATCATCATCCTCCGATATATCACCGTGTACATCCCCCTCCTCACAGATTATCAATTCGTCCCCACTGGAATCCACCATCTCAGCTCCCTGTGTACTTTGTGGAGGCAATTGCTGCTGGTCAATGTCTCCGCGGAGGAATTGATTATAATTCATTTTAATGAACATCATCTTCTCCACATTTTCTGGATGTAACCTCGTACGCCGATTGCTGACAAGGTGAGCGGCGGCACTAAACACTCTTTCGGAGTACACACTTGTGGGAGGGCAACTTAGGTAGAATAAAGCCAGTTTGTGCAAGGGCCTCCAAATTTCCTCTTTTTCCTGCCAGTATAAGTACGGACTGTGTGACGTGCCTACTTGGATGCGGTCACTCATATAATCCTCCACCATTCTTTCAATGTTGAGAGAATCATATGCAGTGACAGTAGACGACATGTCCGTAATCGTTGTCAGGTCCTTCAGTCCGGACCAGATGTCAGCATCAGCAGTCGCTCCAGACTGCCCTGCATCACCGCCAGCGGGTGGGCTCGGAATTCTGAGCCTTTTCCTCGCACCCCCAGTTGCGGGAGAATGTGAAGGAGGAGATGTTGACAGGTCGCGTTCCGCTTGACTTGACAATTTTGTCACCAGCAGGTCTTTGCACCCCAGCAGACTTGTGTCTGTCGGAAAGAGAGATCCAAGGTAGGTTTTAAATCTAGGATCGAGCACGGTGGCCAAAATGTAGTGCTCTGATTTCAACAGATTGACCACCCGTGAATCCTTGTTAAGCGAATTAAGGGCTGCATCCACAAGTCCCACATGCCTAGCGGAATCGCTCCCTTTTAGCTCCTTCTTCAATGCCTCCAGCTTCTTCTGCAAAAGCCTGATGAGGGGAATGACCTGACTCAGGCTGGCAGTGTCTGAACTGACTTCACGTGTGGCAAGTTCAAAGGGCATCAGAACCTTGCACAACGTTGAAATCATTCTCCACTGCACTTGAGACAGGTGCATTCCACCTCCTATATCGTGCTCAATTGTATAGGCTTGAATGGCCTTTTGCTGCTCCTCCAACCTCTGAAGCATATAGAGGGTTGAATTCCACCTCGTTACCACTTCTTGCTTCAGATGATGGCAGGGCAGGTTCAGTAGTTTTTGGTGGTGCTCCAGTCTTCTGTACGTGGTGCCTGTACGCCGAAAGTGTCCCGCAATTCTTCTGGCCACCGACAGCATCTCTTGCACGCCCCTGTCGTTTTTAAAAAAATTCTGCACCACCAAATTCAAGGTATGTGCAAAACATGGGACGTGCTGGAATTTGCCCATATTTAATGCACACACAATATTGCTGGCGTTGTCCGATGCCACAAATCCACAGGAGAGTCCAATTGGGGTAAGCCATTCTGCGATGATCTTCCTCAGTTGCCGTAAGAGGTTTTTAGCTGTGTGCGTATTCTGGAAAGCGGTGATACAAAGCGTAGCCTGCCTAGGAAAGAGTTGGCGTTTGCGAGATGCTGCTACTGGTGCCGCCGCTGCTGTTCTTGCGGCGGGAGTCCATACATCTACCCAGTGGGCTGTCACAGTCATATAGTCCTGACCCTGCCCTGCTCCACTTGTCCACATGTCCGTGGTTAAGTGGACATTGGGTACAACTGCATTTTTTAGGACACTGGTGAGTCTTTTTCTGACGTCCGTGTACATTCTCGGTATCGCCTGCCTACAGAAGTGGAACCTAGATGGTATTTGGTAACGGGGGCACACTGCCTCAATAAATTGTCTAGTTCCCTGTGAACTAACGGCGGATACCGGACGCACGTCTAACACCAACATAGTTGTCAAGGCCTCAGTTATCCGCTTTGCAGCAGGATGACTGCTGTGATATTTCATCTTCCTCGCAAAGGACTGTTGGACAGTCAATTGCTTACTGGAAGTAGTACAAGTGGGCTTACGACTTCCCCTCTGGGATGACCATCGACTCCCAGCAGCAACAACAGCAGCGCCAGCAGCAGTAGGCGTTACACGCAAGGATGCATCGGAGGAATCCCAGGCAGGAGAGGACTCGTCAGAATTGCCAGTGACATGGCCTGCAGGACTATTGGCATTCCTGGGGAAGGAGGAAATTGACACTGAGGGAGTTGGTGGGGTGGTTTGCGTGAGCTTGGTTACAAGAGGAAGGGATTTACTGGTCAGTGGACTGCTTCCGCTGTCGCCCAAAGTTTTTGAACTTGTCACTGACTTATTATGAATGCGCTGCAGGTGACGTATAAGGGAGGATGTTCCGAGGTGGTTAACGTCCTTACCCCTACTTATTACAGCTTGACAAAGGGAACACACGGCTTGACAAATGTTGTCCGCATTTCTGGTGAAATACTTCCACACCGAAGAGCTGATTTTTTTGGTATTTTCACCAGGCATGTCAACGGCCATATTCCTCCCACGGACAACAGGTGTCTCCCCGGGTGCCTGACTTAAACAAACCACCTCACCATCAGAATCCTCCTTGTCAATTTCCTCCCCAGCGCCAGCAACACCCATATCCTCCTCATCCTGGTGTACTTCAACACTGACATCTTCAATCTGACTATCAGGAACTGGACTGCGGGTGCTCCTTCCAGCACTTGCAGGGGGCGTGCAAATGGTGGAAGGCGCATGCTCTTCACGTCCAGTGTTGGGAAGGTCAGGCATCGCAACCGACACAATTGGACTCTCCTTGTGGATTTGGGATTTTGAAGAACGCACAGTTCTTTGCGGTGCTTTTGCCAGCTTGAGTCTTTTCATTTTTCTAGCGAGAGGCTGAGTGCTTCCATCCTCATGTGAAGCTGAACCACTAGCCATGAACATAGGCCAGGGCCTCAGCCGTTCCTTGCCACTCCGTGTGGTAAATGGCATATTGGCAAGTTTACGCTTCTCCTCCGACAATTTTATTTTAGGTTTTGGAGTCCTTTTTTTACTGATATTTGGTGTTTTGGATTTGACATGCTCTGTACTATGACATTGGGCATCGGCCTTGGCAGACGACGTTGCTGGCATTTCATCGTCTCGGCCATGACTAGTGGCAGCAGCTTCAGCACGAGGTGGAAGTGGATCTTGATCTTTCCCTAATTTTGGAACCTCAACATTTTTGTTCTCCATATTTTAATAGGCACAACTAAAAGGCACCTCAGGTAAACAATGGAGATGGATGGATACTAGTATACAATTATGGATGGACTGCCGAGTGCCGACACAGAGGTAGCTACAGCCGTGGACTATTGTACTGTACTGTGTCTGCTGCTAATATAGACTGGATGATAATGAGATGTAGTATGTATGTATAAAGAAGAAAGAAAAAAAAACCACGGGTAGGTGGTATACAATTATGGATGGACTGCCGAGTGCCGACACAGAGGTAGCTACAGCCGTGGACTACCGTACTGTATCTGCTGCTAATATAGACTGGATGATAATGAGATGTAGTATGTATAAAGAAGAAAGAAAAAAAAACCACGGGTAGGTGGTATACAATTATGGATGGACTGCCGAGTGCCGACACAGAGGTAGCTACAGCCGTGGACTACCGTACTGTACTGTGTCTGCTGCTAATATAGACTGGATGATAATGAGATGTAGTATGTATAAAGAAGAAAGAAAAAAAAACCACGGGTAGGTGGTATACAATTATGGATGGACTGCCGAGTGCCGACACAGAGGTAGCTACAGCCGTGGACTACCGTACTGTGTCTGCTGCTAATATAGACTGGTTGATAATGAGATGTAGTATGTATAAAGAAGAAAAAAAAACACGGGTAGGTGGTATACAATTATGGACGGACTGCCGAGTGCCGACACAGAGGTAGCTACAGCCGTGGACTACCGTACTGTACTGTGTCTGCTGCTAATATAGACTGGATGATAATGAGATGTAGTATGTATAAAGAAGAAAGGAAAAAAAAAACACGGGTAGGTGGTATACAATTATTGATGGACTGCCGAGTGCCGACACAGAGGTAGCTACAGCCGTGAACTACCGTACTGTGTCTGCTGCGACTGGATGATAAATAATGATATAAAAAATATATATATATCACTACTGCAGCCGGACAGGTATATATTATATAATGACGGACCTGCTGGACACTGTCTGTCAGCAGAATGAGTTTTTTATTTTATAGAATAAAAAAACACCACACAAGTCACACGACGTGTGTTTAACTTTTACAGGCAGACATTCACAATACAATATAGTATACTATATACTGGTGGTCAGGTCACTGGTCAGTCACACTGGCAGTGGCACTCCTGCAGAAAAAAAGTGTGCACTGTTTAATTTTAATATGTACTCCTGGCTCCTGCTATAACCTAACTGCTCCCCAGTCTCCCCCACAATTAAGCTGTGTGAGCACAGTCAGATATTATACATAGATGATGCAGCAGCACACTGGGCTGAGCACAGATATGGTATGTGACTGAGTCACTGTGTATCGTTTTTTCAGGCAGAGAACGGATTATATTAAATAATATAAAACTGCACTGGTGGTCACTGGTCAGTCACTAGTATAACTAACTAATACAGACTATCAGCAAAATTCTGCACTCTCTGTCTGAGTACTCCTCCTAAGCTCCAGTAAATGAAGTGTCACTGTCTCACTCTCACTCTCCTATCTATTTCTTCTCTAAACGGAGAGGACGCCAGCCACGTCCTCTCCCTATGAATCTCAATGCACGTGTAAAATGGCGGCGACGCGCGGCTCCTTATATAGAATCCGAGCCTCGCGATAGAATCCGAGCCTCGCGAGAATCCGACAGCGTCATGATGACGTTCGGGCGCGCTCGGGTTAACCGAGCAAGGCGGGAAGATCCGAGTCGCTCGGATCCGTGTAAAAAAAAGCTGAAGTTCGGGCGGGTTCGGATTCCGAGAAACCGAACCCGCTCATCTCTAAATATTTACCCATTTACATCTGCCCCTGCCCCTGTAATCCTTGCAGCATATATTCCAAACCACATGTACACACACATACACAGTCACCCTATGGATCCTTTTTTTTTGTCAGAAGTCAAATATCTACCAACATATTTTTGTGGAAGGAAACCGGAACACCCGACAGAAATCTATACAAGCAGTCACTTCACTTCTTCATTAGTAGGCACCAGTGCTACTGTGCATGCGTACAGGAGTCAGACTGGCCCACAGGAGTACAGGGGGAAAAACTTGGTGGGTCCCGCTGACTCAGGTGCCCACCTTCTCCTCTAGGGATCAGATACCAAACTGTGCAATTGAATTATACGTATGTTACCTTATATTGCACAGGAGTATGGTGTATTTTCTACAG
Source organism: Pseudophryne corroboree (assembly GCF_028390025.1). Taxonomy (NCBI): domain Eukaryota; kingdom Metazoa; phylum Chordata; class Amphibia; order Anura; family Myobatrachidae; genus Pseudophryne; species Pseudophryne corroboree. The sequence goes on from NC_086444.1 coordinate 208,080,747, forward strand.
TGCATTGTTGTTATTAATCTGGTACATTATCATGCATGCACTAGCAGTATATGGTACATATATATTTAACAAGGGGCCCAGTCCATAATGGTTAGGAAAACCCTCTGGAAACTGGCAACACTGGTAAACATGGGTCCCTAACGCTGCATTCCCTCGGTGGGCCCTTTATGCCCCAGTCTGATACTGCATGCGCAGCCTGCTGACATTATATGTGCAAACAGCCATTGCCAAGGAGGATCCTGCTAAATGAGGCGGAAAGTAACCCATACAGTGGGTTGCAATCGATAATGCCATCTAAAGATGGTGCTTGCTGTCAAGGCCAATCTTCTATGGGGGCTGCTTTTATAGTAAAAAATGGAGGACTGCTGCAGATCATTTCTTTGATATTTTATTATTTTGTGCCCCCCATCCCTTATAAATAATGATTTTGTGCCCAAAACACTGACAGGTCTGTTCTCGGAAGGGGCACTAGTGGGTCAGTGGTGGTGCAATGGAGAAAGCGAGGAGGCTGAAGTAGAATCCTGTGCATGTGCGCAAATTATATTTATTAATAATACACACACAGGGAATTTTAAACTGGAACAACGATGGTATGTGCATATGAATCAGCGTGGGAGCTGATAGAGTCACTAGTAATAGAAAAGTATCTAAATGAATGTTCGGTCTGGGAACCAATGGTGAACAGAACAATCGATGATCAGCCTGAGAACCGATGGTGAACAGAAGTAGAAATACTGCAGTTGGTATACTTGGCAGCAATGAAACTAGGTTTGGTTTAGCAGGAGACAGCTGAGGAATACAGCAGACTTCCTAGTGCAGATTAAATGGCACAACCCTGCTACTGGCAGCTGACAAGCAGGTGAGAGTAGTATTGCAGCACCTGGAGCAGTACCGTTTCGAGCGGCGGGCTAGCCGTGCGGCACTTTTACATGTCCCTCACTGCTTCCCCTCCTCCCTGTCATTAGTGTTCCGCTCGGGGGGTGGAGTTTAACAGAATGACGCGTTTGCGTCGTGACGTCACGACGCAACACGTAATTTCCTGAAACCGCCCACTGAGTGGAGAACAGGGAGGTGGGGGCGAATGGGGAGTAATTAGCTGGCGGGCTGGCTGACAACAAGCATTACACACCCCTGACAATAAGCATTAGACACCCCCGGCAACTAGCATTACGCAACCCTGGCATTACACACCCCAGGCAACTAGCATTACCCCTGACAACAAGCATTACACAACCCTAGCATTACACACTCCTGGCAACTACTAGCAATACCCCTGAGCCCTGACAACAAGCATTACCCCTGAGCCCTGACAACAAGCATTACCCCTGGCAACTAGCATTACCCACCCCTGGCAACTAGCCTTACCCTGGCAATGAGCATTACACACCCCCTGGCAACGAGCATGACACCCATCCCAGAGCATGAAACCTGTGGCAACGAGCATGGATCCCAGAGCATGAAACCCCTGGCAACGAGCA